>NC_055677.1:4702259-5006009 GCF_017976325.1 Chelmon rostratus
GTCAAGGTTTGCTTCAAATTAGGCAACTAAAATTGCAAAACGGCCAAGAGTGAAGAAAACCACTACTTCGACTGTTTGTAGAAGATGGAATGGAACTGTTCCCGACATTAGCTGAAGCTTTGTATTTTAAATTAAAATAAATATCTGATGTGTGTCTGCTCTGCAGTGATCTGTAATCTGAATGGGTGCATAACACAATCGTTTCCTGGGGCTTTTCAAAAAAAAACAAACAAAAAAAAACACCATCCATCTGACTCACGCTGACCCGTGGTGCTCTGGTCCGCCCCTCTGGGTTGTTGTTGTTCTCTCCGCAAACGGAAAATGGGGAAAAACTACGAGCTGTGATGAATGAATAATTATAGATTCGGAAATCTGGATGGACAAAAGCTGTTTGCAGACTTGAATGTGAGACCACACATGAACACAACAACGCTAACTCCACAGCGTGTTTTGCCTCATGTGTTGCATTTGAATTGAACAAATACATTAGTCTTAATTCACCAAAACAAAAGTAAAAGCACTAGTTGAGAGATAACACTCATTACACTCACTACAGACTGTGTTTAAATAAAACTAATAAGTAACAGCAAATAGGTTTAGAAGGAAACATAGCTAACCCTTATATACTGTTCATATTCTGTCCCTGCACAATACATCCGGGTCAATTTTGACTCAGTCCAACAATCCTATCATTACACATTTTTTCAAATCTATTTAGAATGTATAGCCTGACATTAACAAATATGTGATTAATCCTTAATTAGTGTTTCAGAGAGCAGGGAGAGTGTATTTTTTTAGGTTTTTTACCACTCCTTTTTGGAGAAAAAAACTCCTCTATCACATAATATCGTGTCCTACCTATTTCGCCTAAGACATGAAAAACAAAACAGCCATAAAGATTTGAACATATTTTATGAAAACTGAAAATAGGAAGAACATTTTGGGAACTGTGGGGTTTATTATATAACCATTTGTAACGTTACAAACATCAAACACTGTCTGAAAATGTGCGAACGTGGTGGGAACACAGGCGGTTCTCGTGACAGTGTCAAGGTGCCCCGTAAAAAATACGCACAGACATGGCATGTACAGTTTCACAGTTTCAAGATCCCCTAAGACCACCATTTTCTGTGCTGGTCGATCTAAAATCAATTTCAATAGATGCGGGTCAAATTTGACCCAGAGTAGCTTCGATGTGCAAACATTTTTTGGCACCTTTACAAAAGCAACATTTATAGTAATATTTTTAAATATTTTGATTTTACTCAAAATAACTGGCACTTAATAACTGTGCAAGTTACTTGAGTTTTATGAGATGCCCGTTTGCTGCTCAGGCTTACTTGACAAGGTCAAACAGCCGGTAAAGTGTTTCGCATTGGAAACTTTCGAGGAGCCGACTAACTGGAGCGCCGTCTGAGGCGCTGCTGAGGAGGAGAGCTGGGGAGAATACAGACGACCGGAGAGAGGGAAGCGGCGAGAGAAAGGCGGGCAGGAGGAAGCGTGTCCCTCGGCCCACACTCGGAGCGATTGGTATTCACCGCGGCCGGGCGGCAGTGCCAGTGAGCGCTGCATCTCTCAGGAACATTAAGAATTGAAAAGCATCTTTCCTACTGTTCTTATCTATCAGCCTTCATTCCACAACGCGCACTTGTCGTGCCACGCCGGCATAATAAATTGCCGCCATGGAAACAATATGCACCGGCAGACGCGCTCGCTTCCTGGAAATGAAATGCCCCACAACCCACTGCTTCCAGGCGCGGGGGTCTAATAAAAAGAGGCTGCTGCTCCTGTTGATGTTTACCCAGGCTAATGTATTCTGGCCTGCTGTTATTTTATCGCGTTCTCCCACAAAATATGAACAGTCATGTAGAAAGAATGGACTTCCAGCCTCTTATCGTTGGCGTAATGTTTGGCTGAAGTGCTCTCACGATGAAAAAACGCCTGATCATTAAGGGCAGCCTCTTCTTTTTCTAAGAAATAAAGAATAATAAATGAAATCACCTGGCTTCACCTCCCTCCTGCAATGGGAAAACATCAGCTGCTTGGGGCGACTACTTCACTTGCAAACGCCGTCACCGTTGTGCTGTGTGAGACGGACGAGGCAGGACATTGATGGGTACTGTCATGTATTATGAACACTATAGCACCCCAGTGAGTGCCCAGTGGATGTTCAAATACACCGTCTCCAAAAGCCCAGAGGACGTAAAAAAAAAAAAAAAAAATCATTCAGAATAATATATCAAAATCTGCGATGAAGTCCCCCGGTACGGCCGTGTGTGCACGGGGCACTTCCATCCATTCCATCTGCTTTGTTTGTGTGGCTTCTTGTTGCGTCGCCATGGCAACCCTGTCAAAAGTGCATAAAATAATTCAGCGCTTACCCTCTATCCAGCCACCTGTTATTACCTCCACAACCCAATTGTTCATGCTATTCAGCTGAAAATGGGAGAGCCAGCTTTGCATGCAAGAGTGGCCACTGAATGATTTAACAGGTTTGTAAGTACTGTATTTATTTAATAATTGGTGGTTCAGGTGTTTGTGCTCAACATTCACTTCATCTTATAGCCGCATATTACACGAGCCCTTATTCAATATAGTGCTGCCCGGAGTGTGTGTGTGTGTGTGTGATGCATGTGTGACTGAAATGAACTCCATCTGACTGAAAATGCTGTATGGTGTTCCCATTTCAGGCTATAGCTAGACTCATGTGATGAAAGCCTTCTGCACTCAACACAACATGCATGCACATAGAATACACAGTGCTTTTTGTATGCACATGCATGCTTAAACTGTTAGATCCTTTAAGTCATACATTTGGTCCTTAAACACTGACTATGTTTACTTGCATAGTAATTTTCCGTTATTATTCTGAATGTGGTGTGGGTCACATAAACCAGCATATTCCGTTGGGATTAGGCCTTTTTTCTAATGTAGCACTTTCTGATTAAGACGTAAAATACACTGATACAATTCGGTTTTCACTCTGTGGACGAGGATATGTCACATTCAGAATATGCGACACCACAGTTTGTGACACGCGGCCTCTTGCCTGTTTACAGTCAGCTCTGCGCCTTGTTTAGCTAACAGTTTGCAAGGCTGGTGTAGAGGTGCATGCATAAAAAAAAAAGCCCACGCTTCAAACAAGTTGGGACAGGAGCAACAAAAGACTGAGAAAGCTGTGGAACGCTCCAGAAACACCTGTTTGGAACATTCCACAGATGAACAGGTTGATAACAGGTTATAGCATCATGATTGGGGATGAAAGGGGCATCCTGGAAAGGCTCAGTGGTTCACAAGCAAGGATGGAATGAAAACTTCAATGTTTTACGCATGTAAACGTACTGATGGCAACTTCCTGTATGTTTGCTCTTTAAAACTAATCAGGCTTTGCTCTTGAATCACCAATTGCCTAGCAACCACTTCCCTTCCCCCTGTGTTCCAGCTACAATTAGTGCAAATAGCAGTAGAAGGTCAGTTCAGTTCTTTGATAACAGACAATTCAGACAAACAGTATCAACTGTTAAAGCTTCAATGTGGCCACCAAAGAGTCACAGAGTCACAGGCCTGCTGTGATATCTGCAGGACATATTACAGCCACACATTACTGCTCATCACTGGTCAAACATTCAGTGGAAACTGTGTCCCCTTTGCTCTGGGTTGCATTTTCACTGGAACTACTTTTTTTTACCAAAAACATAGTCCCTAGGTGTGTGTTGTGCATACAATTTCAAAGCTGTGAGATCCACAAAACCGAAACTAGCCGCTTGTCTACATATCAGGCAAACGAGAGAATATTTTTCCCCGGTTTAGGTGAACCATCATGCTGCACACGGCGCGAGTACTTTTCCGCCCGACAGCAGGGTTCTGTAAAGTTGCTGAGAAGTTGGAGGTATGCTGTTAAATGAAGAGCCGTTGCCTGCAGCTCCACAAACTATGGCTGCTGCTGCATGTCTCATTACTGTCTGCAACATTTAAAACTGATCCACTGAGTAAAGAAAACAAGTCTACAATGATTCTGTTTTGTCCTTTTTGTCTCACTTTGCGGATAAAATGTGACTAATACATTGTTTCCTGTGAAAGACTTTAAAGTGTAGCAGCTGCAAACAGCTTAAACGGCTGCGAGTGACTGGATACTTAACACTGAGGCTCATATCAATTAAATACGATTACAAACAGCACACCTGGATTGCATGCTGCATCATTTCCTGTGAATCTCTTACACAGAAAGGCGATTTCAGCTCAGCACCATGATGATGGACTCCACTTCTAAAGCTATATGGAAAGATCATGCAAAATGTAAATACAGCGAATGGTTATTGCTGGGCTAATGCTAGTCAAAGATGGGATGTAATATCAAAAAAGTTTTAAGATCAGTGAGCTGGCATTCAAAATAATGTGTTGTTTCCTCGTCTTTCTCCTTTTAAAGCTACAAAATACATGTTCTGGTGAAATACACACTATCCACCTGAACACTGTGGTTGCAGTGACATTAAGGAGGTTTTTAGGCATGTACCACTCGCTAGGCATGGTTGTTTGTATCAACCAAAAAAAAAAAAAAAAAAAAGTCAGAACAACAAGGTGGAAATGGTGGACAGTGCGGGAGGGCAGTGAGGAAGGCAGGATCTGTCTGCTGCCTCAGTGCCTGTGGGGGTTTTATAGATGCTGGTTCCCTCAGTCTCAGGATACATGCTGTTTGAAGGTAGACAGCTCATCAAGCTTTCAGGGCATGAACCTGACCAACTGAGACAGAGAAGAGCAGGATACAGATACACTTACTGCTGCCACAAGGCGAAAAGTTGTGTAGTGTAATCTATGAAATTATTTTCTTTTCTGCCACATACAAACTTCTTCCAAAGCTTTTTTTTCTTTCCTGATAAGCCTCATTTAATTACCATGTTGTTTTACTGGAAAGATTTCCCCGCTGTGAGTATGAAGCACTCACCCCCTGTAGACTTGAAAGGTCGCTGTGCAAGATGTAGTTTGCTTCTTCACAGAGAACGCAGGCTGTACTCAGCTTTGATTTGCAGCAGTTAGAATGGATTGCAATCATGGTAAGTTTTCACAGAGGGGAGAAAAAAAACTCACAAAGAAACTTCTGAAACCACTCCTGCAGCAAAATCCAATTCTCCATCTGTCTGTCTGTGTGCTCAGTATGTCATTTTTGCCCAAATGTATGCAAAAATACACGGCGTCTGTCTTCTGGAGGGTGCTGCTCCATCCTAGGCCACTCATTGGCTACCCTGACACTGCACTTCCTGTTAACAAAATGTAGCATAGATTTGTGCACCACCATATGGAGATAAATAGACATTGATTTTATCTGGTTGTACTAATGAGCTATCTTCTGGTGTTTTGTCTATAAGGAAAGTACCGGTTTGAGTGGCATGCTCAGGACCAACAAAAGCCAAATGCAGGTTCTCTGGTTAGCCAGTAAGGGAGCTAGGAAAGTGAGATACTGACCAATGGAAGAGCAGGAGGCGGGAGCTCTAAGGCATGAAAACAAAAGACGTATTATGTGCTTTATTTTGGTGAAAAATATTTTTAGCGATGAATGAAATATCTCAACTTCTACTGGATGGAATGTAGCACACAGCATTTTTCATCTAGCGCCATCATCAGGCGATTTTTTTTCCAGTGCTGTGGATCCCTGCAAAGCTAACGACATCCCCATCATCCTCAGCTGTACTTTATGCTTAGCGCTAATTGGCAAATAATACAAAACTAATATGGTGAACATGGCAAACATAACATATGTGAGCATGTTAGCATGCTAATGTTAGCATTTAGCTCAGTTAATTTAAACACAAGATACTTGTGCTCAAAAAGAGGATTCATTCTCAGTGAAGAACCTTGGAGCTCTAATCTGCCTCTATACCTGCCAAAGAGCAGTGATTCCTAACACGTCTCTGGGGGTCATCAGGTGGAAACCTCCCTTCAACAGTGTTTCGCCTACTTAGTCCCACTACACCTCCAGGAGGTTAGGCAGTGAACTCCGGCGTCCCAGAGTCACCCCCCCTAGTGCCAGTTCACACTGCTCCTACACAATCCAAACAGCACCGCCACGTTCAACTGACCCAGAGATGCTCCAGGTAGTGGCCAGTACCGATGCTACCATTTAACTATTGCTAATGCTAATGCTAACCGCTAGGAAGAACAGAAGAAGACAATACAGTTGCGATGCTACCATTTAGCTAATGTTACGTGCTAACCGCTACCTGCTAAGAGGAACAGAAGAAGACAATAAAGCTAGATTCACCTATACTGTTAATGTTAATTGCTAGCTACCAATACTAACTGCTAAGATACTATCATACTCTCACCGCTTTAGCTATTGTTAGCTGCTACAATGCTACCACAGGCCTAGATGCCACATGTAACTGCCGATTGCCACACTACCATCATCTACCCCTGCCTCTCACCAACTGCACCAAGAAAAAGCGGGGTGGGAATACAAACCCTGGTTCGGGTAGGGGATAGAAAATAAAGAGGTAGAGTCAAAAGATGGAAGTAGGGATTGGATACAGACCCTTGTTCGGGTAGGGGGTGGAAAATTTAGAGGGTGCTGGAGGTGGAGGCCTAAACCACAGACTAGATTTAACAGCCTCTTCTAACATTTCCTTCAAGAAGCAGCAAACCCTACCATTTCCTTCAAAAAGCAAACAGAGCAGGAAAACAAACCCTAAGATTTCCTTCAAGAAGCAAACAAAACAGGAAAACAACCAAAAAGATCAAAAAACAAGCCAACTCTGTATCTTACCACGCAAACTCACCTGAACAGGCCGCATGGTCCCAAAGAGAGACTCTAGCTGGCCACACCCCCACCTTATCTAAACTTCCTGGTTCTCTTCCTATTGGCAGAGCGAGAAGAATCACCACTGCACTTTAATAGAGTGTCACACAGCCAACTAGAGAAGATGTACACTCCTCAGTCTATTTTGGCCAAAAAATCATTCTAAGATTAAGATACTGATGCATTAGCACATAGCATTTGGTTGCTTGGTATGATTTTTGATGTCTAATCCCAACAAACAATTGGCTGTGTTAAATCCCCAGACTGGCTTCAAAAGACTGTGAAGACAGTGAATTAAAATGACCTCCTCACCTTCAAGAACTACAGCAAAAGAAAAAAAAAAAAAAAAAAGTGAGAGGCAAGGCACTTAACCCCTGAAAGCTCCCGCTGACTGCTCAGTGCAGTGCAGCCTCAGTCTGTGTAACTGTACCGGGCAGCTCCCAGGTGGAAAAATGTGTGGAACTGTGTGAATGTGAATCACAGCCTGGTTAAAGAGCAGGATTACTGCTGTCAGGGTCGATCTTCAGTGGTTAAATAGTGCAAAGACAAGTATCGCTACAAATGCATGCCGTAGGAAAACACTAGCTAAATTAAATTTAAAGACAAGAAGGGTGATTGTAGAAGTTGCAATTTAAAATTTATGCAACAGATCAGCAGAATTTATGCAACATACCAGTTGGAATAACTTTTCAGATACTATATGTTACATTTAAAAGACCTTGAAGTTATTCCTTCTGCCCCCATGTTTCTTTTATAGGACTTCGTGAAAGAAGACAAGGCTGCTGTTTTGCAATCTTTCTGTAGCAGACAAGAAAATTCTACCTTGGCCACAGCAATATTCAACATACTAAAAAGAAAATGTGAAGAAAACAGACTTTATTCAGACCCCAAGCCCTTATATACCCATTAATGCTTATCAACCTACATGTCAGATGAGATCCACTGAATTTCTGTGTCCCAGCTCTTCATTATTTAAACTATATGTTTGCACACTTTGCTCTAAGCTGCTTCTCTCCATGCATAAGATGAAGTATGGCGTGCATTGGGAATGGTGCATACATTAAAAGAAAACTGTGAGCATAAAGGAGGCTTATAATGTGCAGAAAGTATCTTCACAAAGTCTAAAATCAAAAATTCTGATCCACTTCCCCATAACATGTTGACAGGGGCAAACTCAAGAGATGACAGTTGCAGATGTCTCAGGGTTCAGGCAATCAGGAGACCATTTCCGTTACTTGTTGCATGGCCACTATCCTTCAGTCTGTCACACCAGTGATTATCATTACGAGCAGTCATAATAATCATACGGTTACAAGAGCTCGACCACTCTCATCAATACAGCTTAACGCCCCTCCATAGAGTCTCTTCACGTTGTCTTTCCTGATACAAAGCTTGACATTTCAATTCGAGCCAGGCCCTTCGGTTGCAGAGCAGACAATTACTGGCAAGGAGAATGCACCGAAATAAGGATGATTCTCGAACAACACCCACCAATGAACCGGCCGGTGATCCCGAACGAATTCCCAGGTGCGCCAAAACGGTCACGGCAATCGACGGAGACGGAGGAGGCAGCCGGCTCTGACGGACATGCTTAGTGGGCCACGGCTAATGAGCGTTGATGCAGAGGCTCGAGGATTGTGAGCGAGGCGGCAGAGCCGACCAGATGAGGACGGATGACGGTGCGAGTTACGCAAGGTGCACATTCACATGCACGCACACACACACACAGACACACACACACACACACACACACACACACACACACACACATGCACACATGAATAAAGTATTAATAAACCCCAAAACCAAGTGTTTTATACTAGTGATGCAGCTTTTATTTTTTTTTTAATCTAACATCATGAGGAGTCAAAGCGGAGGTAGCAAAGCAGAATCGATTTTCAATAAAGAAAAACATGCTACCCCCTCCCCCCACCTTCTACCTTGCCGCTGCCTCCACCTGAAAATAGCCGAGAGAAAGTGCTCTCGTCTCTGACAGGCAGGGAGCAGTTTGCTCTCCTGTCAAGCTACACTGGAAAGAAAGGTCGATGGCGTGTCTCCTGCGAGTGTGTCGGAGAGAAGAGGAATGTGTGCATTAGCCTCCGCGGGTGCATCAAATCCGAACGGAGACACAGAAGTGGTGGTTAATCTCTTTATAATGAGGATAATGTGTCCATCAATAAGTACAGGTAAGCTCACAGTGGATGGGGCTCTGAGACGCCTCAGCATGAGCATGCTCTCACCACGAAAACAACGTGTTTAAACGCTTGCAGAAATACCACTCCCATTGCTGTGCATTACACACAGTGCCTGAGCTGAGGGATGCGATTAGCCTAGCTTGCCATTAGCACTGGAGTCTTTTAGCAGCAGTTGCTGTTTCTTGAGGAGCAGTTTATCCATTCGCCCATCACTTCTGTAGAGTGTCTCCAGCTGCAGCTGTGGTGGCCTGGCAACCTCACCGTGGCCACAAGACTCCAGGAAGTCACAACACCCGCTGTTAGCCAAGGAGTAGCTGCAGCTAGTAATTCCCCCTTAAATCCCAATCTTTCATTTTTATAGTTCCGTTTGTGTACAAATTGAGTAGAAACTGGTACGTGTGATTGTATGAATAAGTGAGCTTTAGAGGTGTTGGTAGGTATGTTTGGAACTTGGACAACACCAGCTAACTGTTTACCCCGCACAGCTCGGCTTATTACTTCCCAGCTTCAGCTACATATGCAAATAAGCATATTTTCAAAAGAGCTCAAGCGAAATTCCCCTGGAAACCTCTTGCAGTTGTGCAAGGCGCAGAGTGACATACTGTTATACTGCTGAAAATTAAAAATCTTAGGCAAGAGCATGCAGATCAATTACACTGAAGCCAGTGGGGACCGCACGCACTCATGTGTATGGTGATGTCAATATGCACAGGAAAAAAAAAATGGCTAACAAGGTTTTTGTTCATGCGGAATGCCTCTTGCACTGGAGTCAATAGTGTATGTCAATTACTAGAGGGTGAAGTTATCGATGCTGCTCTGTCAATTTGTCATCTAATTACTCCAAAGCACTGTTCAAATTTACAGCAGAGAGGCTTTAATTAAGTAAACAAGCAAAAAAAAATATGCTGAAAAGAACTCCATTTGTGGCTTAATTATGTTTTCCATTGACTATCCCTATATGTTTACCTTTCGGTTCACATTCAGGTAAAAGGAGTACAAACTTTTTTTGATGTTAAGTTATTGTCAGTCATAACTCGTACCAGAGTTGTGAATTCAAAGTTTTGGTTGACCTCTACAGTAGTTATAACACTAAATAATTAGTTCTAAAATAGAAAGCAACAGCTGCCATCAGATTTAATCCATATTAATATTAGAACTTTTTCACTCCTTTCATTAAACCAAAGAAAGGAGTTGCAAACTGTATTGCCAGCTGGCAACCATGATGAAGCTGGTTAGAAGACAATTATAGAGGAATTAAGCCCCGCTGTGACAGCACCATCACAACACATTATTACTGGTGAAATCCTACAACGTGAACTTTTACATCTATTCAGCTGCTCTTGTGAGCACACAGACTGGCAAACCGCCTATTGGAAAGCTGTCAAACAGCTGTCAAACGTGCTGCCTGAGAGGAACAAGGTAACTATTTCTTCACACAAAAGAAACCACCGATCTCCTAAAGATGGATTACGGTTCTGAAAGATAGCTGTAGGCCGGATTTTCAAGCTGAAGGAGATGAAGAGGTACAAACTGATAAACAAAGGCGCCTTAAACTGTGTAATGCACTAATTGTTGTTTCATAAGTTCTAAGGTCTGGAGTGTAACATTGAAGTCAGATGGCTGCAGAAAAAGCAGTCCAGTGTAATGACTCTGCAGCCATCTGACGTATCCTTGGAGTAAGTGCAGCACTTCTTCTGATTTAGTCCAGCACAAATTTAGTTTGGTCAGGACCTTGAATGAAAAGGCTCGCACTGAGCTCTAATAGCTTGTTCAACCAGCAAGCCCACAACCCATTCCCTCAAAATCAATGTTGCCCCTGCAACAGGGGGGAGAGTACATTACGCCCAGCCCCTAAGAATCACACACATCGTGATGTGTTCAGCTGCCGAGGCGATGCATCTTTCCCGTCCACTCTCACATCTGTGTAGATAATGCATCGATGTTTTGCCGTCTGTGTTCAGAAAACACTCACGGTGAAATCACAGGTAATAAAAGGGGAGTCGGCAGCGGCTCATAATGGCAGTGAGAAAATGTCCCCGCGAGTGCAAATTCAGTTGCAGTTGTTGTCGTTTTATGTCTCAGGGCATTCCTGGACGTTCAGTTTTGCAAAAGATTCTCAAAAAGCAGGCAGACAATGTCTTTCGAGCGCCATCAAAGAGCCCATCACCCACTTTAAACATCGATTTCAAGCACGAGGTCGAGGATCTTTACTGACAGCGACAGCAATGTTTTCAGCCCTCCGCGATTCAAATCTGTGCAGTCAAGCAATGTGAACACTCTGAGGTTCGGTTGGAAAGCAGATTGTCCGACAAAACGTGCGCCGAACAATGGAAAATTAGAGATTCAAATTGGATCCTTGTACTGAAACAGAGCTTGTTTCTCATTGTACAATCCACCATATTGTCTGCATTGGATTATGGAGGCATCCCAGATGCTGATGCTGCCGCCACAGTGACACCTGATTCATGCACAAGATCGCTTTCACACTCACCACTGTGAGTTGTATGGAAAGGTTGCACAGACTTAGACGGCATCAGCATACCTGTGTCTTCATCCATGAGGACTTGCTACCTAAGATAGCTTGTTTGAGAGCTAGTAACCATTTCACCCAATCACCGGTTGGTTTTACACGTTCCTCATACCAACCCTGAACTGGGCAAGACTGGTCCCCAGAACTGTGCATCGTACTACTGGAATGAACAGCGACACGCACTTGACATTGGAGATGCTCCTTCCTCTGAGAGACTTTAGACCTTTACTAGCTTTTTGAGTGTGCGACGGCGGTTCTGAGTGATTCTTCCTGTGATCTTGCACATATGTCAGTCCTGCAAAATAAAACGAGAAGACTTAACCATTCGAACTGAAGAGCTGGAATTGTAATCTTTTATGTGAGCTAAGAAAAGGAAGGCCACATTATTCCCTGGGTGTCTGCCATCAAGGGGACCACTTCAGACGGGTGAGTCATTTATGCATTTTAAAAAAAGGATGGCGAAGCGAAGACTCCTGAAATAAAATTTGGTAACTTAATCTCAAAGACGTACTGAAGGAATGAGGTGGCCTTGAAATCTGATCTTCTCCTGGATGGCTGGCGGCTGGAGACCAAATATAGGTCTGGTGCTTCGGTCGTAATTGGGAGCTTTATTGATTTCCGGGCCTGTCGTCACGCCTGAGGTGACCTTTTGTTTGAGAATAATTGCTCTATTAGAGGGTTTATTCAGGCACCTGCTGGGTATCTCAGACAGTATTATTGTCCAATAAGAATCCCCGGGCAGTAAAGCAGTGACCCTGTTCTGATATGTGTGGTGGACAGAGAGAGCCTGACTCTCTGCACTGCAGGGGCTTATCATTAAATGAGAACACAGAGCCAGATCGGTAATACTGGTGGGAAGCCTGATAAGGTTATAACACATATATTGCTTTCATCGCATTGTTTCATTTCAGAGAAGCGGCGAAAATAATTTACCGCTCGGCGCAACTCAGCATCCAATGAAATGCTCACACACGTTCAAACACATGAGACGTAATCATTTGTTGTTATCACGTGTCCGCGTAGCGCAGGAAGCACTGAGGACAGGGTCGTAAAAGCAGCACACTATGGGTTCGGTAATATGGTTCTCCAAAACTAGTTGCTTCTTTACCACAACTTAAACAAGTGGAGCCCCATTAACATGCAGCACAGGCTCCCGATGGGTTCATCCCAAGTGTGATCAGCACAGAGTCGACTGAGAGTTAGAAAGGGTTACCAAGGAAACTTTCTCAGGCTGCTGTTGGTTGGTTTTGACCGAGGCACACTGGCCCCCCCGACCTCCAGAGAGTTTGAGAGGACTGTGAGCCAACGGTCAATAATTAAAAAGAGAAAGCGAACAAATGCTGTTTCTCTTAATGTAACTGTTCTTTATTTATGCTATTGGGTTGAGCCAAAAGGGCAAATGTCAAAAAATTGACATGCTGTCAAGAGAAGAGTGTTTTTAAATAAAACATGTCTGTGTATCGTGCCAATACAAAGAATAAATAAGAGTAGTCATATGTTGACATTATGTCTTATAATGCCCTGGTTTGACGTTATATCTTAAATGGATTTTGCATTAATTTAATCAGCATTTGTTTTATATCTAGATGTGAAAAGGGAAAACTAAAACTTTCACATGTAAGACTGACCGGCTCCTCTTGGCCTCAGAGGAGACGTCGATAAGGCTTTCAATATGCCCGCTCTCCTTTCAGGGAGTGTAGGTGGGTGAACCCACAGCTCGCATATCATATTATTAATCTCCGTACCGTAAAACCCGAAGACAGGTGGCGTGCACGCTGTATTATTAGAGAGATGAAAGCGCTGGTATTTAACTATCATGTTCAAATCAAACTTGGGACCTGGTTGTCACAGATAGATTTGAAGCCACGCGAACGGGGCCAGGGGGGAAAAACACAAGTGATGAAGAGGAGGCTGAGCGTTCGTCATTGCGGTCTTGACGTCACGCTTTCCATGAGTTTCTGCTGTGAAGGCGTCATGCTCCATGTTCCCTCTGGCAAAGAGCGCATTCACTGAGCCTGGGCATGAACAGTTATGACTCACACTCTGGCTGTTTATTGTCATGCCATCACTCTCGCTTTTGTCCTCTCTTTTAGAGCAGAGCTGCGCACACTTTAAACGCATAAACATCCATCCTAACAGAAGCACCACAGAACACGTGAAGTAAAAATCCGTGTTTTGAAGCTCCATTGAAAATCGTTGCCATTTCAGGCGGTGTGAAACACGCCGGGAAAGCTCCTGTTCAATGGTCTTAATGTACTAATGCTCTCTAATGCATTGTGTTGCCACAACGACGGCGTCAGCATACACTTTCTCAGTGTGGCGAAATTGATTTTCAACATGTTCTTTGTCCCCTGTTTGCAAGAACACAGCAGAGAAGCAGAGAAGAACTATTGAAGCTAATTTGCTCTCTTGCAAGAGCGTGTCCTCAATTCAAATCCAAGCACAGCATAAGAGCACGTGGCCTTTTGATGCTTCCACAACAAGAAAACTATAGAAAATGCCCCAATATGTTCCAACTGTAGTCTTTCTCTGTAAAACTGCAGGTCCTAATTATGTCAAATACATCGGACAGTTATTCCCACTGGGATATAAACTGTATGTCTGTTTAACCTTAAGCCCTTGATGCCTGAATTTATTCAGAATAATATTAAAAAATTAATTCTTTGTGTTTTTGCTTTCAAACTGTTCCTAAATTAAGAGGAGTTTGTTAATTTTTTCTGTAGCACATACAATAGATATACATTTAGGTAGGTTCACCAACTAGAATAGGCTTCAAACAAACAGTATATGTCCACTTTTTTCAATGTTTAAATGCAGTAAAAACATCTTTTTTTGTGTATTCAAAATTAATTTATTTCATCAAAACAACCACAACATTGGCTTACAACCATTACATTTTAACAACAATTAGAACAGGGGTTCTTTCGCTTTGACGGGTCCGATGAGAAACCAGTGCTTGCAAAAGGTTCCTAGGTGTGTGTTGAATATGCACAAACCAGCATTAGAGGAATGCATGCGTGATTCGGCTGCAATGTGGATTAAAGCGGTTTGATGAGAATTTGCGACAATCAGCGTTAAGGGGTTAAGGTAGCTGTAAGTTTAATTTTAACCCTGATCTGAACTTAAACTTAATAAGCAACCCAACACCAAGCTGGGTGCGTCAAGCCTGAAGACCCTGAACGCAGAAACCAAGAAGCAAGAGGTGCTGACAACACGTGCACAGCAGTGTTAAAGCTATGAGATGGAGCTGCAGACAGACGCCGTGTTCAGTTCACACATACGGTGGAAGAGAGAGGCGAGAGGAGGCAGAGGTCGAGACCACTTCAGCGAGAACAAAGCTTCCATGTTAAGAGCACTTTGCAGGAGCTGTCCATTCAGCACCGCGAGCCCGCTACACAAGGCAGAACACCAGTATGAGCAGCACATTGATGATTTATGTATACATGATCACAGCAGCATCCAGGTGTCTGATCGCCTGCCGCCGTTTTGATGTCTGACCTGTTTACACGCCACAGTGTCCCGATTCCTATCATGACACTCCAGGTAGCACATCCAAGTTTTTTTCCACAGTCCGCACTTCAGGATCTTCACCCACCTCTGATTAATGCGATCCTCCTGCGCTCTAACCCCCGCTTGTCCTCGTGCAGCAACACACTGCTCATCACGCAACCTGAGTGGAAGCATTTCCTCTCCCACCACTGTGCGAAGTATATGCGCTTAATTCTACATGAAAGAATCGAGATTAAATGCAAATTAAATTTGAATGAACGCCCTGAGGTCTGCGGGGTCTATAACTTAAACTTCCTCACTCGTAGTTGAACCACTAAAGTATAACCATCACTGTTAATTTTGATATTTTATTGGCCTGAAGCAACTCAAGGGTCAGTGACAGCTGATAATAAATGTGATATAAAAAGTCACTGAATAGCTTTCCAAGCTTCATTCAGACCCAGAGGTTACCCAGGAGGGCAGTTTTTTCTTCTTCTTGAAAAGATAGCAAATGACTGAGTGGGGGAGAACCTGTATTTCACTGATATAAGCAGGGGTAGAGCATATAATTCAGTGGCAATTGACAGCACCCTGAGGATCACTGCAATGAGATAATAAACTCCAGAGTGCGAACCCAGGGACTGTGTGGACTTCTAATCTCTGAAATGGTAAAGAAGGAAGATTCATTCATGCTGAGTAACTGCTACTTAGTGTACAATCACTCTTTTTATCTCTGCTTGGCCGTATAATGCAAATGAGTAACACATTGTGATTGGGTGATTACTTAAGTAGGCTGTCTTTTTCAATATACCATATTTTTTTTTTCCATTATCGAACAAGCACGCTCTTTGGAAATTTCTTTATTTGGGAATCGGCTTGTCTACATGCAGGCTATGAACCGCGGCATTTCCTGGGAATGAATAGGTTATGAAAACACTTTAAAGTGTGTGTGGGACTGACTTTCTGTGGTAATTAGCACCCTGCGCGGAATGCCAATTCCAGCAAAGTGCCGATGTGCCACATTTTCATATCAGCAGAACAATTACCAAATCAAAAGCCCCAATCAAGCTTCCTGTGGCGTTTGATGATCGAACAAAGTCGGACGCTCGTTTGCTGGAACACTCTGAAATTAGGGCTGCATGCCTATTTGCCAGAATGAGACGCGCATTAGCTGAGCATTTGATTCAATTTCAGCACAAACAAGATGGTGACACAATTACTGAATTAATATTATCCCCCCCCCCACTCACTTGGTCTGTTTTAATCTGCGTGTGTGTTTTCTTTGCACAAAGCTGCACACTGAGCTACGGCATCTCCATAGAAACTAGGCTGCTGCTGGGCGTTTGGAGGGAGCCCAGCAAATGCCATGATGAAAGTCAGTGTGTCAGGGATGGGCACTAAACACCACTGAGGAGACATGTAATGGCTGCCAATACTTTGAGCGTGGAAAATCAGCAGGGGGTTGACATTGTCGCCTCTGACCAATTCCCTTCCACCCAGACTTTTTTTTATATAGCTGGAGGAAGCAGGAGTGGGACGAACGCCAGCAGATATGTTGTCAGCTCTGTCCTGGAACCGCCTGACGGATGACAGGGACGCATGCTTTTCAAGAAGAGAAGGATGCTATTGCAGCGGGCCTCCCACTTTCACGCTCCCGTCACCATAATGTGATGAGCTGTCACATTAAAATCCTCCAGTTGGTCAATTTGGAGCGCCATCAGTATTGCGTTGAGGCGAGAATTATTGCAGCCATAACAATAACACTAAAGGTTCGAGGCGATAAATGTCAGCAGGAACACTGGTTGGGAGACTGGGCCAGGCTTTGAAAAGCAAGCTCGTTCCTCTAGGCCTGTGCCAGGCTGTGCAGCCAGATGCCAAGATTTGGGCGCAGCCTTTAGCCTCCTGCAGGCTACTGAGTGGCTCTACGTGCTGCCTCATCGAGCAATTTTTCTCATTAATGCAAGTGGGGAGGGATTTTTGGTTCACTTTTTGGGGAAAAGATACAACTCTGCAACTTTAACAACCTGCGCCACGCGTTAAGGGCAAAGTCTGAAACCGGAGCTTAAATAAGACAAAGCTAATGACATTCCAAGCTCACCTCAGTTGTGTGTATCACGTTGAGCTGCCACACTGGCACAAACAGCCCCTGAGCAGCATGTCCAATGAAGCTGGAGCACCAGCTCCTCCTAATTCACATCTGAGCCTACAGGCAATTACCTGCTTATCGTTCGTGACTAGCGCTCGCTCTTCTGCATGTTTGTCACCGACATGGAGGCGGCGCGGAGACGACAGCGGTACACCGGGGGAGGGGGGGGGGGGTGACGGCCGACCTGGCAACGCTCAACGTTTCAATTAGAGGCCTGGCGGAACATGGCGGCTCCTGATCGCCTTCCTGCTCCACGGCTCCGGGCCCCTAATTACAGCAGGTCGATAAGGCCAGAAAACACGGCTCGAATAGACTGAGGCGAGGCGCAGATAAACACGCAAGCTAAGACAAGAATGCAAAGACATTAACTTCCACACTGATCCGCACATGCTATATACGGAGAACAATCACAGCCCTGACAGGCCGAAGCATGATACATCATTAGCTGCTCACCATTTTCACTCAGCACCTGCAGCGGCAGAGACCGGACTGTTGTAGGTCATCGATAAAAATATACTCTTGCATCAATTATTCTAAATGCAATTCCCTTATTTGCCTCCTTATGAGACCATGCAATTCACTGCATGCAAGGGAGAGAGGAACGAAAGCTTTGGTTTAAAATTGAGTTGCATCATTTATGCAGATATGACCACTCAGGCTGATGCAGTATAATGGGATCTATATGCATATTCTGTGCTGACTTCTATAGCTTAGAGACACCATTAGAAGACACCTTACAGGAAAAACGCTGACCTTTCCCTGAAGGAGGCGGTTTCACGTGCCGTTTGGAAACTCCTCCTGAGGTGTTTTCGCTCAGACACACAAACAGACACACATACACACATACACACACCTGAAGTCTACACTGACTATTAGCGAGATGGAGGATTGTCATGACATTTAGTTTGACCGTTGCTCCAAACACTGAATATTTATTGCTGTATTAAAGCAACCGCCTCCCACACATAATAAGCCATTTCGGCAAAGAACATTTAAATCATGACAACAGTCGTGATGAAGCGCTGGCTGGCAAAATCTCGCCTCTAATCTCCACTTCAGACCCCAACATCACTGCTCGATTGTTCATAATTGCCCTTAAGATGAACTACGGTAAAAACATTAGGGGCACCCAATTCTCCTTTAAATCAATCTTCCATTCCCTCTTATCAGTCAAGGGCACTCTGCAAACAGGAGGAATTGGCCTACTATCTATTTGCATTGAAAAAGTGAATCATCCCCTTACTCTTTGCTTTTCTGAAGCCATTTTGGCCACGCAGCTTATCGCTCTCATTAAGGAGTGGCTGCGCTGAAAAGGTACAACACGGATCTTAAGTGCGCGTGATAACGGCGGACGACCTAACGCCACGTTAGGTGTTAGGTTGTTAGGGGAAATCTGGAGGAAGGAGGAAAGGATCAAAACAAGCCTGATGCATCAAGTACAGCTGTGTGATTTAAAATTAAACCTGCCTAAATATACTCTAGTATGTCAATCCAAGTCTGGCAAGAGAACCAGGGATTCAAATTATGCACATGAGATGCAGACATGACTTCTATAGGAGCTCATACATATGTAAAACTGCCTCTTGAGAGATTTTTTTGCACTTTACATTTTGTCACTGAGGGGGCAGCAGGTGGCCCAGTCTCGTCCTTAAAGAGCTCGGCGGTTTATGGACAACTTGCGGGACAGGATGGTAAACTACTGCGCCTGGTGAGCTAATTGCTAACAAGCTGACCCTCTGGGAACACGCTAGCGCTCGGCGGTCATTAGATCTCTCTCCCTAACCAGCGCCATTTTCTCCTGCTGGTATTTTATTCTCATGATTTCACATCATTTAATTCAGTGAAAAGGTATTTAATGGGTGAAACTATGTGAAAGAAACCCTCAGAGCTAGCAAGCTAGTTAGCTGGTTTGCTTCCTTGTCTAGTTTTTCTGTTTTCGATGTGTGAGCAGGCCTTTACACAGGCTACACAGGCAGAGCATCCGTATTCACTGCGGTTTCACCTGTTACGGGACTTCCTGGTCCACCAACAGGTGACCTTGACACCTGATTTGGCAACATGTTTTGACCACTTTGACAATGTAGCACTTATTACATTAGTAATTAATTGGCTTGTGAAAAGGGGATGAGTCTATTTTAATGACATGAGGCGAGCTGATGAACAGCGGCACTTCTGGACCCACAAATACAAACTAAAGGGCACTGAAACGGCATCACTGCAGCCATGTTGCACTGCACACCGCTGCTGGCAGGTTCACGCAAAAAAACACAAACGGCGTAGCAGGTGCCGCACAGATGAGTCCACGTCGTCCCACTGTGCAAGTTGCTACTTTAATTAACATCTGTTTAAGCACTTATCACTTGAGCTATTCATCAGCAGGCCACTGAGGCAGCAGCTCTACCACAACGAGGTGAATGAAACAAAACACGGCTGATTAAAACCACACTTGTTTCCTCAGTGCAAGCCTGCGCACACACTCGCACACACACACACACACACACACCACTAAAATACTCAAGTCGAGTACAATAAATCGTGCAATAGTTAAACCTTTCACCGTCTTGAAACCCGTCTGATTTTTTTCCCTCTTGTCAATATTTTGGTTTAACTTTGAAGTGAGCATCTTCACATTTTATGCTTGAATTTATCAGCTCATAGCAGACAGGCACCACTTCAAATAAACAACATTTTGTCAATATTTGACAGGAGCGCATCCTCGGAAACCTTGCTTAAGATTTATGTGGCATTGAGTGCATCGAGATTACTAAGTCAGTATCATAGCATCTTACAGGAAACACAAATAGGCGCTAAACAAATATGCTACAAGAAGGGATTTAAAACCATCTTCTCCTAAATTTGACATAGCAAAATCCCCTGAACTGTAGTCACTGTCACTTTCCACTCAACCGTTGGCTTGGTGAGGATGTAGACAGCCATGAGTTTCCTCTGGTACAAGACCCCTCTTGTCACCTGCCAGAAAAGAGTCTAATCAGGCTGAAACAGTTACAGCTCTTTCCAGCGTATTCGTGTATCACAAATGCGGCTGGAAATAGGAAATATGGCTTGGAAGCAGCGAACGTGAGCAAAACCTTCCATCCCAGCCGTGATGTGGCTTGTCTATGATTAATGCCTTCTTTGGGTGTCTATTCTGTTCAGGAATACCCGCAGGCTGCTCTACTCATCTGTTCCTCAAGCTGCCTTGATGGCCTGATCTGCGTTTTCGGCTTTGAATCACCCCCAAAGTCCTTTACCAGTCTGCTAGTATGAGATGCTAGAAAATCATCTTCAACGGTGCAGACCTCGCCTTTCAGCTCGGCTCTTGCAGAATCTTAGTTGCTCCCTTTTAGCATGCATTACCCACTAAGGCTTCCCAAGTTCGGGAGTAACGCTGAATGTGAAAAAGCGGTAAAAAGGCCTATTTTTGGGCTGGATGGCACAGGTGCTGTGATCCTGCTTTAAGGCTGGACTTGGCTCTAAGTGGCTGTGAGAAGAAAGCTGAACCTGAAAACTCTAATGCAACATGACATTATTGAACTGCACAGAAATATTAACCGAGCCAGGCGGGTTATGAGATAAAGGATACCGATAAGACAAGAGAGGCGTAGAATCTGAGGTATTTCACTTGTCATTTGACATTTTTGTATCAAGCAGCAGAATTTAATTTCAGCAAGTACTTTGTGCCAAAGTTACAGGTTCTGTTACAGCACTCTTTGAAATTACTCATCAGTGCATTCTGACAACAAAAAGTGCTACTTTACCTTTAATTATTCCAGAGTGTCGCACCTCTGTAAGTGCATTACTGCACCCTACCCTGACTTCACCTCTCACACCTCGGGAACCTCCACCCTGCTGCAGTAATGAGGGTTAGTGGTGTGACTCACTCTGTGCTGTGTCTAGCTGATTACTGGAGGGCTGTTGCTGCTGTTGCTATCTCTGGTGAGCTGCCCTCTATCTGCGTCCTCTGTCCCTGGACCATAAGCTCCACCAGCAGACCATCAATCAGGGGGCTGCAACAGGACCTCACGTAATCACACAGTGGTGTGTCTTTCTCTGTGTATGTGTCTGCCCGTGTGCATGCATGCATGTCTATGTTGCATTGCTGATTTTACAACCAAATGTGCTTGAAGCAATTTTTCACTTTGCTGGAACTTCACGCCTCAAGAAATTCTAGTGACAGGCACCATTTGCTATGTATTGGTGTTCCGGGGCCACCACCTCTGGAATCTTATCAGCAATTACAAAAAAAAGATCCATTTCTGCAGGTGTTAGCCGTCAATTTGGCTATAAATTCTCAAAATCAAGCGATTCAGAAACAACCAGACACGAAAGCAGTATCGTCCCACAAGCCCTCACCCTGATGAACAGTTAGCTCGTCATCCAGTGTCACTGGCCATCTGCCATCAAATATTGATATATGATTTATCATGTAATAATGCACAGTTTTCCACATGTGCATCATCACTCACTGTCACTGTCAACATGAATCCCTGCACATTGTAAATGTCTGTTATTATTATCATTTACTGTTCTGCTTTCTTATGCACATTGAGTGCAATGTGTAAACCGGAGTCAAATTCCTTGTATGTGCACACATGCTTGGCCAGTGAAGCCGTTCTGATTCTGAAGCCAATACTCTCAACTAAATGATAATAATGAAAGCTAACAAGTCAAAGCCAAATTAAAATCAGAAGATGAAACATTGAATTGTTTAATCCGTTAGCCTGTGTCGATTATTCTTTTCTCTTGTCATCTAGGGTGGACGGTTAGTAGATTAAATCGAGAGGCAGAAAATTAATGGTTTAAATCAATGATTGAGTAAAAGTGGCAAACATCGCCTGATTCCAGCTTCTCAGACACAAACGGACAAAACTGTGAGAGCCATTTTTAATTTCTTCTGACATTTTGTAGCCTCAATGATGAATTGATTAGTTTGAAAAAAGCAAACAGATTACTTGATATTTCAGTCTACAGCATGTTCATCACAGCTCAAGCCGATGGCTTTAAATTGTCTGTCTTAACCTAAAGATGTTAAAAAAAAGCAGCAGATCCTCACACGCCAGTCTTGCATGAGTAATCCACTGATGCTGATGCTTTCACCTACACACTAGCCAGTCGTGCATGTGCAGAATATGCAGGGTGGGACCGGCGGACCTTTGGCCGCCTCCGAGGGTGTGACTGACAGTCTGCAGCTGAATCACAGCGGGGGAAGATTGTCTGCTTGGCAGGATAAAGCCAAGCGTCCCTCTCACCTTTTCCATCATCTTTGGACAGGTGCAGCGCACAGGTGGAGGCCGGCAGCGACAGATGCCGTCCGTGTTGATGGACTGGCTCGAAACACGGAAAACTTGAACACAATAAAACCTTATTCCTGCACGTGACAATGAGCAGCATTGTAAGAGGATGGAACAGCAGAATAAAGGCAGCTACTGCACTCGTACAGTGAACGCCACACACGGCTTTCAAGGTCTTGCGCTGTGAAGTTTAAGGTCTGAAAATGAGATAACATCAAGGTCAAACCCGATAGAAGCTAAAAGTAGAGTCTTTTTGCAGCCGAATGACTGTCGCTACTGTATGATAAGACTATCCCTTTCCTCGTGGTGATGCAGGAAAAAAGAGCGCTTGGGTAGATTTTTGCAGGTGCGACATTGTTATGTATTAATATGGACCGTGATTTCCAATTTCTATTCAAACAAACTTCCAAACATGTCCAGTGCCTGCGGGAACCCTTGTCAAAGGTGTCAGTCAGCAAAAAACTGCATTATTGTTCAAATGTACTGTCTCTCACTGTAGGAGGAGGAGTATTTTTTTTCAACCCTGACATTAACAGAGCACAGTAAAGACCGAGTGTCTTCTTTTTCAGATCGTGGAATATTAATATCCCAAAATAAACTCCATTGTTTCCCTCATCGTTTGGGCTGTAAAGCTGTTGCACCTCTATGGAGGTGAGTCAACAGATGCTTCATCATCCCTGGCTGACTGATGGAGGTTAGTAAGAGAGCAGAGCCACCCTGCACCACGCAGAAACGCAACAGTGTTTTCAGACAGTTCAACGCGAGCGTTTTTCTGAGGAGGTCAGACGCGTCAAAGGCATTTCAGGCACACGCTGCTCCAAATGTGATTCAAACTCCTGCCACGCAGCCCTGTCGCACATTCTGCGGGCCTTCACAAACGCACAATCTCACCCAAGTTGCGCTAATTGAGCCGATTTGCTGCCCTCCCTGCAAGGTGAAGCGCGCTGGATGTGATGGAAAGCACAAACTGCTCGTTGTCTGCCGCGCGTAAAGTCACCGAATAATGATCGCTGATGAATAATGATGATGATGATGATCACAACCGAGCACGGTCGTGGTGAACTGACAGCACATAACCGGCAACCACTTCCAGTTGAGTCCGAGTGAAACGTCTGTCACGAGCAAAGGCTACCAAAATGTTTTTTTTTTCACTCTCTCTCTCCGGCACCATCACAAGCGGTCAGAAAAAGTCACCGCAGCGCCGCATGCACAGACCGTTCAGCGGTGGCCAGCCGAGGCAGGGCGACACGGGTTAATGTAGATGATCATGTGCGAGGCTGGAGAAGTGAGGAAAAAGCTCGTCGGTACCTGGTCCTGCTGCTGAGCCGCTTTCGACGGTGCGCTGCCTTCCTTCGCCGTGGTCATGATTCCCTACAGCTGGGAGAAACTGCTGTTTCCCCGGCAGGAGGAACACACACACGCACGCGCGCGCACACGCACACACACAAAATGACAGAAAGATACACCGGTGCAGTAGAGAACCGGCAGGCACGCGATGAAGAGGAGGAAGACGGCGTATTCGGCGGCCGCAGGCTCCGCGTGCAGCGGCCAAGGTGTGAAATAACAAGTGGCGGAAGGACGCGCTGCTCAGGATGAGAAAAGGCAAAAGATTCAGAGTGGAAGCGAAAGAGAAGAGGAGGAGGAGGAGGAGGAGGAGACAGCAGAGAGAGAGAGAGAGAGGAGGGAGAGAGAGAGAGAAGCCGCGCATCTCTTCTTTAAACGCCTGATGCGGGACTCTGCGTGAGCCATTCTATATTCCACAGGCGCGTGCCCCCACGCACGCACACACACTCGCGCTCGGCTTGCAACAGTCAGCCAAAGGGGGATCTAATGTGTTGCAGAGTGAGTGGATATCAATTAAAAATGCACGTTGAAATTAGCCGCTGAAACTTTAATTCATGGAGAATCTAAACTCATGCAGTATTCATGTGAGACCAGAAGGACAGTCTGAATCTGTTTCGACCAGACGCTGTGTCAAATTCTCATTTCATTGATGAGCATCTCACTCAGTGAAGTCTCATAGTCCTTCATCGGCCAGGGACAAGGCTGCAATGAAGCTGCTGGTAAACTGGGCAAGGAGAATTTAAAGCAGCATGCTGCCAGGATTTGTTTTTCCCAGTTTGAATATAACAGCTTCTCCATTACATAACTTTCTTGCTGTAATTAGAAACGAACCTGCGCTGCTGCTGCTGCTGCACTGGTGCATTAGTGATACTGAAACACATCAAGTGGCTTGAATGTAACTGGATTGAACATTAGACTCAAACAGGAGGAGCAGAAGCAATAACAGCGAGAGGGACTGAAATTATGTTTAGGACACGAGTGGCGGTGAAAAGTTATGATCCAGGGGATGAAATAAAGTGGAACTTGTTAGGACTGAGGCAAAAAACTGCTTTTAAATAAAGTTTTTAAAGCCAGTCTGAGGCTTTAACTGAATCTTTGAGGCTGAAATATAATTAGAATATTCAGTTTACTGCAGCAGCACTGAAAGGAGCCTCTCATGTCGTCTGGTTCGCGATAAGAACCACATTTCTTTTCACGAGCTCGTACAATTAATTGCATCTACGAAACGCGTCGTCCAATCCCTTTTAAACACCGCGAGGAAATGACTTTGATTCGTTCTGATATGTACTTAATGTTAATTAATACCTCCGTCTCCAGTTTGACTCTTTATATTGCAAGTTTGCAACCCAATGTGCTGCACGGTTAATTAAAATCAGGTGGAGGCCCGGCGAAGTCAATTACCCTGGAATCCCTAATGAACGTCTGCAGCTTCATGTGACCGGCAGAGCACAACGGGCAGAAAAAGACCCGTCCTTCAAACAGGAGCCTCCGGGGAAAAATCATCGCGCAAATATCTTGTTGCGCGATTCGCTTTCGCTCGACCTGCCAGATGAGACACTTGTTTGTGATTCGTGGTTTCTCTACATTTGCATAAACCAGTGTTGACAGTCCCTAAAGAAACGTTTCCATGCCTGCTTAAAACAAGACCAAGAATCTGCAGAAATGCTAGCAGCTGTGTGAGGATGTACATAGCTAAATGCTAACGTCAGCAAGCTAACATCCTCACAATGTTAATAAGCTGACGCTCAGCGGGAATGTGTGTTTATCATATTTGCCATCACATTTCAGTGTGTTTGCATGGTAACATTTGTTAAATAGCACAAAGCACAAGGATTGGACAACGTGAGGTTTTGAGCACTGGACGATAAGTCGGTTTCATCTCAATCCATCCAATAGTTGCTGAGACAGTTCACTAAAAAGCAAAAATGTCAACCTGATGGTGGCACTAGAGGAAAAGTGAAGGGATCAAGTCAAGTCAAGAGGCTTCATCCTCTTGGGACCCCGACTGTGTGAAAAGATTCATAGCAATCCAAACGAAAGACAGACCAACATTATTTGAATCACAGCTAAAGCCTCATTGAACAAGGACGACTGTATTACCAATTGTTCCGTAGTGATTCACTTGGAGAAATCTTTACATTTTGATCACTGGCGAGTAAATCTACCAAACCTAACATCTGTGTTGTCATTTTGACATGTGAAAAAGGATGAAAACCCACCCAGTGCTCACAGCACCATCCACTTGTGGCTCAAAACTATATTAGCAGCCTCCTCCAGCAACTCAGCCTGTGTATACCATCAAGAGGATGATGTATGAAACCGAAAGGACTCCTCAACAGCCAATCAATCAGCCCCAAAATAACGACGGCCACTCTGGGCCAAAGCCCTATTGGCTGATGACGGATGCTGTGTGGTCGGACCGCGGCAGCCGAGGAGCACAATAACCGCCTTATTGCGGCTGTGTTAGCAGGCGAGTGTACAAACCTCATGTCTCTGATGTTGACAAATGGACGAGAGACGGCGGTGATGAATGGTCCCGGGGGCGGCTCTGTTTAAATACACATTCCTGGAAAGTCCGGAAATTAACTGACGGTGCCAACCTGCCCAAACAGATGGAGCCATCCACTCACTTCTGCCACATCACTTCACTGCTAATGCCAAGCTAGCGGCCAACCTGATGAACTGAAAGCGCTGTTGCCTAATTAAAACTTGAAACACAATCAATACATGCCACAATCTTAAAATACTATACACTGATGCATTAATTTGGCACTGATTATAGTTCTGTAATTACTGGAAACAAAATCACAGCCACTGGGTGATGATTATGTAGATAAATATAATTGCTATTGTTCAAGAGGCGTCTCCAATTAACCCTGCAAAAGTTGAGTCTGACGTTTATATTTAGGCTGCTTCAAAGCAGCCAAGAGGTGGACGGACTGGCTCTTATTTACACGCATCCTGTTAAAATGTCCTGCACAGGCTAAGAGGAGAGAGGAAATGAATAAGAATCAAAGGGCCAATCAACCGGAAGCTCTGAAAAAATGAAATGATGCTCGTCCGATCACTCAAAGCGAAAGGATGAGGTGAAAGGCGAAGGGCTGCTGGTTTTCTTTCCTCATTTAACTTCCAGAAGCACAAACCAAAGCGATGTCTGTCTTTCAGTTTACTTAAAGCAAACGGTTGTTTCCTCGAGTGCTGAAGCCTTTTTAATTGAGATATTTGGAGAACTAAAGCGTTAAATCCCTGTTAAGGCCACTGGGTACGGGAGGGATCATGCACATTACATGGAAATCTGGTGTGTTTTTGATGAAGTCTCTTGTCGAAACTCTAGGAAGTTAAAAATCGCAGGCAGGCAGAGCGGAACGGTGCAGCATGTTGTGTGAAAAGCTCATACAACATACAACTTTAGCATATTAAATATATGATTATTTACAGCAAGTAAATTTAGTTTTTTCAAGCGTCTGAGCCCGGATGCATAAAATACGCTCCCTGCTTGGCTTTAAGCTGATGCACGCTCACAGCCACATCCATAAAATGTGTCCCAATACACCCATTCGTGGAGAAAATGGATTCTAAAAAAAAAAAAAAAAAAAAAAAAATCTATTTTCTGAGTTATAGCCAGCTCCACTCTCCCAGAACATATTCTGTCATTGCATATGGCCAAAGCCATCTATCAGTGTTACATTAATTCCTATATCAAACCCTTCAATGCAAGCAAGCCCCCAGCGCGCAGAATGGCCAGGGGAACAAGTGTAATGGGATGTTTCAAAAACAAAAGTTGTTCAGCGCTGTAGCACGCCGTGACTTGTTTTGATTAAATCCTTTAAGGAGGTATCCATTTCCTCGTGGGCCGCAGTGTTATTTCTTGGAACGTAAATTTTGATACGGACAAATCTCATATAGCATGTGATGGAAAGTGCTCGCTCGCAAAATAGGACCAATATCACCCCAGAGAGAGGTCGAGGATGGGAAAGTGATTACTCTGCCCCTGACACGGAGTAAGACCAAAGGTCTGAGATTCACACTCCGGGCTTCCCAGCTGGTGGTGTGTCGTGCGACAGTGTGCCTCAATTTTTCCGCTCTTATTTGTCTGACACATGATGGCAAGCATCGGGATATTGGGGAAAAAAAAGTAATTGCTTTCCCTTCTCTCCCTCCTGCTCCCTCTCCCTGCGAACACTCTGTGTGAGGTCCTTACATAAATACAGCTCGGACCCATCATCCTGACAGAGGGGGGATGCATGCATCAGGATGCGGTCTCTCCTCTCGGCACACAGCACTTTATGCCAGGTGTGACTCATCGGCCTTCACACCGCTCAGCCGTGAAATGTCGACAGAACCAGATCCCAGGACCACGCCTGCGTTTCCAGCACCGCGGCCGATGAGCGCGCCTGTGCTGCTGAATGAGATTTCGGCTTTTTCCTTATTAGCATACACTCTGTGTACAGTGTGTCCTCCCTGCCGGAGCCTCGGAGGAGACAGGAGCCAATCTTACAACAGCACCATCTCGAGAGCCGAGCCTTTCTAAACTTCAGATGTTCGGATGCATCTGTGGTGCAACCTCAAGTTTCCACTGTAGCACTGAGCAGCTGCACATGTGCAGCGAAAAGCCTGCAGTGTGAATTCTGATGCTCACTTCACGGCCCTGCTTTTCTCCCCACGCTAATAAACGCCGATGACATATTCTCAACAGGTGTCGCACGGATATCGTCTTGTTTTTGACGGGCAGCGTTGTCATGACAACAGAGGTTGCGTCACACAATAAATGTGGTTTGCTTTAAGTCCTGCATTGCATAGTATGCTTCAGAAACTGAGCTGACTGTCAGCAGCTTTTTGAAATAATCTTCAAGCCAATTAAAAAAAAAAAAAAATCTGAAAATATCATTGATGGAACGCATTAATTACTCATCACGCAGCACATATCCAAGCCCAAAAAAGAGCAACACAATCAAAGTAAATGTGAAAAATAATACTATCTCACTGTTCTTTGAGAGGATGACAAGCGGCTGATTCGGCATTGTAGCGCTCCTTCAAGGGCTACCGCTTCCTGCTACACCCAGAATAATAGCACACTCCCCGCCAGCCCCCGCTAACACATTTAGGGCTCCGCTTAAAGGCCGGCGTGGTATCACACGTTTCAGCACCAGGCAAAAGGACAACTCCCGATACGGATCCAGCCACCATCAAAAGCCGCACTGTGCTGAAATAGATTTCAGCACCACTTAATGGACGGCCCCGATGGTGCATTTCACCGCCACATCCAGGACGCCTTTCAGCAAGAAGAGGGAGCCTGGAGAGAAAAATACCACCACAATGGGCTTTTTTTTTGCTCCCTTTGCAGAAGATGGTGAAGCCATGAGGACACGCTCGTGGCGATGAAATGTCATGAGGGTCCTGTCATTGCTCTGAAGTGATCCATTTTAATATGACAGCTTCTTAATAACAGCACATCACTATTCCTAATTGCAGCGTTGAAGAACTATTTTGCCGTCGACAGGCTGACAGTTTCACTGACGGTGAAGATGTGTTTCTCACCTTCCCTGAATGCTTCTTTATGTTGCATTCACCGCACTTTACATCACATCACCAGGCTTTTATTGTAGGCAACAAGCCCCAAGCTGAATGCGAGCTGATACTGATACATCAGATGCAACATATTACAGGAAGGTCTAGAAGTCAGAGCCATTTAATTAATAACCTTTCCACTCATTCCACACGATGATATCATTTGAGGTAACTTTTCCATTCATATTCATGCAGCTACAGGTAACATGAGGTGACTTTCTTTTTATCAATATTAAATCTTTTTATTCTCAGTGACATGATTAAAAATGAATGCGTGCCAGCCGTAGACGTATTATTAGAAAAAAAACAAACAAACAGGGCTCAAGACTGTTGCTGACTTTGCTGTATACAGTGAAAGCGTCTCTAAAAGTGACATTTAGAGAGTATAAGTGGGATCCAAAGAGCAGCAGAAGATGATAGAAACTGCACAACCGACCAGTGGTGGAAGAAGTATTATTATGCATAAATATCATCAGTAAAATGTACTTTAACTCTCAAACATAAACATGTAAACTTTGCCAAATCTCGCCCTTTCAGATTGTTAAATGTTCATGTTAAAAGTTGAGATTTTTTATTATCATTATCATTCAAAATCTCAGGTTTGTTTGACTTCTCTGTCACACAGGACAAGTTACAACTCTGCTATACTCAGTAGCACCTGGAGTTTATATTCTAGATATAGATATTGCAGAAGTTGTGGTATATATTGTGTATTGTTTACTATATTTTTGCACTACTTCACTTGTTGTTCAGTGTTTTTTTGGCTTTTTGTCCTTGTTGAGCTGCATGTTTCTTTTCCTGTGCAAGCACATTGAGTGCAATGTTTAAATTCCTTGTATGTGCACACGTACTTTGCCAATAAAGCTGATTCTGACCTTTGTGACCTTGTGTAAATACCTGCATATACAATAACTACCAAATCCTGTGTGGACATGCAGGTCCAGGATCATGTGTTTTGACTGTAAAATCAAAATAACGTATATATTTCAGAACAATGAGCAGTTCAATAAATTGGAAACACACAAGTAGCTCAAAATTGTGCTTAAATGCAGTATTTAAGTAAGTGTACTTAGTACTTTCCACCACTGCAGCTTACATTTTTTTACCCTGACGATAAATGTTTTTAAGGCAGCAGTGAAATGACAGCAATGAGCAACAAGATGCCCTGTAATTTTCTGTGGTGTCAAGAGGACACCAGTCCTCACCACCAGTTTCTTTCAGAGAAGCGATATTTAAGCCTAAAAATGCATTTTATTGCAAAATAGTAACTTTTAATTCTTTGGGCTGATAACATTTTTAGTACCGTAAAAGGCATCTGCTTTTGGTCTAAGATGGAGGTATTTCTGACAATTCTGTTGGAAATCGCTCCCTCGATCCCACCACAGCTGACCACGAGCAGGGGAGAGCTTTCCAGCGTCAGGGTCAGGACCCTCATCAGGGGTTGGACGAGTAATCTAAAGGGTCGCGAGATGAACAACTGGATAAAGGAGTGGAAAAAAAACAACTGCTGCACCAAATCCTGTTTAGTTTTTTCACGCTTTCTTCAATTTCTTTTTCCATTTTGAGTATTTGAATAGCTAGAAATAGAGTAGAAAAAGATCACTTTTTTGGTTTAACTGGTCCAGCTTTATGAATGTGCTCCACTGAAGCTTATTCAATAAACGGTAAGCCACCAAACTGTGCGGTTCAGCAGTTTTTTTTTTCTCTTCCGCCTGAATGAAAAATAGAACTGTGACTTCAAATGGTGTGAGCATCGCTTTTATTCCACAAGGGCATTAAGATAAAGCCCAGTTTCTGCAAAATGACTCAGAGTGATCACATGCTAAACCGCAATCACGCTCTGCCTCCTCGTGGCCTTGAAGTGTGGCCCCAATCAACAAAAGAATGCATAAAAGCAGCACACGTCAAATCAATAAACAATACTTTTTTTTCCCCTACCAAGTTGTCTATATTATGGTTGAGCTGGAGCAGCTGCCTGTGTTGCTCTCTCGGTCTCTGGGCCGTGATAAATCATAAGTCGAGAGACCATTTGTCACAGTGGGCCACATGTCCTTTCATCACGCCGGGTCTCCCTCTCCTCCTCCTCCACTCGCCTCTCATTCCTTCAGCCTCCATGGTAGTTTCATTCCTCACAGGAGAGCTTTGTTGTGAATTTGTCACCGTCCGAGCCTCTGCGCCGCGTTCGCCATGCCCTCGGGTTTCCGATCGGGCCGGCAGAGCGCGGCGGAGCTGCGATAGAAGGGGCGCTCGCCGGGCCGCTGTCCAACCGAGCCAGAAGAAGAATGGACGGCTACGCTGCAAAGAGTCTGACAGGTAGGACAGCGGTGCCACAGAGGGGCTCTGAATACAGAGACTTTACGGATATACGCCACACTGGAGTGATGTTTGAGGTGTGTATGGTGCGCTCCCGCACTGCAGTGACACGAATAAAAAGGGTACAACAATGAGTCTTGAAGATGAGGAGGACTTGGTGATGCCCAGGGAAGGAAACACTGTAATTGGATCTTCTTTTATAGGCGCTGGTACCCATATTCTACTTGACACATCCCTGCGAGTAGCTCAATAACAAAAGCCACCCTCGCCGTGATATACTGCACATGTCTTGCTATTCTACTTAAAAAAAAAAAAAAAAAAAATGCAGCAGAGCAACAAAGCATCGGGAAGGAAGTGAGGATCTGAAAGTAAAGCTGGCAACCGGGTTTCTGTCTGCATCCCAAAGGCGAGAGTCAAAACAGATCCATACGGTTAAATCTAGAAGTCAATGGCTTTGTCTGGAGCTTTGAAGATGGGGCGAATCAGCCTAGATCGCAACCTGATTTAAGAGGTAATTATAGAAGTAAAGGTATGCCAGAAACGCGGCTCATACCCGTGGAGTATTCCTTTGTATGAGTTTGAGGTGAGGGTGATTTGAAATATTACAGGTGAGACTGCTGGCGGGGGGATACTTCCTCGAAGCAGGCAATAAAATAACTCATTAAAACTTCTCGTCTCCTAAGACAGAAGATAAGCAACTGGGTAAGGAGGGCGGATTCCGACAAAGACAAACCAAATAACCCCGAGAGCCGCGATTCGTTATCGAAATCATCCCTTTTATCAAGCTTTTCTGATTCAATGTCAAAGCCTCCCGCACGCCAGTAATGACGTGGATTTCAGTAAGAGGGATTTTTGCTGAATGGAGTTGATTATGAAATGCATATGGTACAGAATTTGTGTGCGTAGGCATGTTCAGTAGGACATTTTCTGTGCGGCGCTCTGTGTTGTGGATGTTGAGCGCTGGAAACTGAACTCAGCCCTGATCTGAATGTCATTAAAGACAAGTGCGCACAGACGGAATTACCGAGAGACGATCTCAGGGTCAGTCCAGAAATAAAAATGAATAAACTCATCAGGGTTTCTGAATGTTCAGGCCTCAGAGTGACATCCACTGGAAGGATTTAATGGATGGGATGTCGAAGGCCTGGCAAGATTCAAACATGAAACCTGGGCTGTTGTTACACATTCAGATTCAGCTGGACTGTGGAGAACTTACTGTAAAAAAGAAGAAAACTTAACCCATTTCAGGAGGTGCTTTCAAGCTCAAATCACGAAATGCTAAACCACTGATTCCCAACATCTCATTTCCTCATTTTTTATTGAGAACATTGTCTTCCGACCTCTGTGAACTCGAGGAGATGAAGGTCTGGCTGCATGATTTGGTGTTGAAATGACATTTCTGTTCCAAAGGAAGTCTGAAATATGTGACACCTGATTTTACTGAAACTGACGACTGAGGAAGAACCAAATAAGAACTGCAGCTGAGCCTTTTACCTTTTCGAACTTAATGCTTACGGGATTTATGTTAACATTTACTTTTAATTGCAGATTTACTACATATCAGCGGCATGCTTATTAATATATACATAATTAAGGCCACTTTTAAGTATTTTTCAGAGTCTCTCTGCATTCTTTTTGCTACATTTATGGACTACAATATCTGTAAAGCTGGGTTTATACTTGCTGCATTGTGTTTTGATGTATAGTTTGGTGTCAGATTTATAGTGATGGGCGATGCACACTCACAGAACTGGAGTTAGTAACTTGTATCTATGCTCCTTGACTTTGGAATGACTTGCCTGAGGAGATCAGGGCAGCAGACTGTAGATTTTTTAAAACAATCCAGTCCTGATTTATTGATCATTTCCAGTGTTTTGACTTTGTTTATCTGCTGTGTTGTTGTTCTGTCTTATTGTGAAGCAACTGAGTTCTATAGAGGTGATACAGAAAGTTTATTATTCAATGTACTCCCCTGCTGTGTTTGCGTTCCTTCATCCATTGCGATAGAGAGCGGCGACGGCGGTGAGCAGAAAGTTCAAAATGGAGATGGCTTTGCTCGATGTGCGCTAGTGAAAAGGTGTAGAAAACTGAGCCTTTCCTCTGCTTCCACATCCACAGGCATCAGATACTTCCAGGAGAAAACAGCAGCAACCTCATAATGCACATTTAAGCTTAAAGCAGCGGCGAAGGGTTAAATGTTATCTAAAACTCACGGTGCCAAAAAACAATTTCCTGAGAAAGCGCCATTAATGGGACGAGATCAGTTCATCTTCCTCTTTTCCATTCTGAGCAAAAATGAGCGACAGCACATGAAAATGTGCTCTGATATCATCTGTGCTGTTCTGAAGAGAAACAGTGGAACTTCACGCTCAAACTTACAAGCTAGCGCGTGTTCAGCCGGTGCTACAGGCTGATGGGTAAGATCTGTGTGAAGTCACATTTGCTCTGATGATTAATTGCTGTATTGCTGCCCGATACAATTGAACATGACGACCTGCTTTGTTTGCGGAACAAAAGAGGAGGCAAAGGAGAGGAACTCCAGCTCCCTCTTCCTCGTCTTCCTATCAAGCAACAGGCCGGCTGCTCGATTGCCTGGGGTGGACGACTTGACCTTCCGCCGTTCCCCAGCAAGGGACACGAGCTGCAGAAGGATTTCCGATCGGCCGGGGCAAAAACCTGCTAACTAATTTACTCGAAACGGATTGGAGAGCAAATGTATTCTGCGACGACTATCAGGCCTGGCAGGCGGGGCTCTGAGGACAGGAACAAAGTCTGACATCAGGAGGCAGAACAGCGAATGAAAGACAGATAACAAGAGAGGAAAAATGAAAGAAGGCTCACTGTAGGCAGTGCACTGTTATTAGGGTCTTACACAGTAATGAGAAATGGAGTGAATTCATGGGCAGACTTTTCAGTTAGGATGAAGGTAGTTTATGGTCCCACATAAGGCCCATAAAAATTGAAATGAGGCAGTCGAGGCAATGCTTTTGCTTTACAAGTTCCCCTTTAATCCAGATGATGGTGGACTTTTCCATCTTCCTGGGCCCCTGTGAGGGTATGAGTGCAACTCATAAACCCGACAAAGCACAATAAACAACACAAGGTTAGAAAAAATGGCCAAAAATATCTGGACGCCCGATCATTTCACCCTCATGTAGTTGTTTAGTGTCTGATTGGAAAACCACTGACATTGATATTCTGCAGGAACAGCCTCTCTTCCGGCTGCAGGAATTTGCTGCCTGAGCATCCCAAAGGTGTTGGATGTGGTTGAAGTCAGGTCTCTGTGTAGACCACTCAAATTCCGCCATGTCTTTATGCTTCATCGTGATGAAACAACAGGAACCAGGTCTAATGAGCAACCTCTAAAAACTAAAGAAAGTGATCATCTATGGCAAATCTACTCTTAATCATTGTATCATTACAAATTCAAGCATTTGCAGCTGATTCCACACGTTCCAGTTCTCACCAATGAAACACAAGATGCACAACCATTGTAGTAAAGCCAAGGAGGATGTATTTCAGATTTTTCAGCTAAATATTGGTAGAAAAGAGTAAATTAATTGGAAGCACTTTTTCTTGCAGTGTGCGTCTCTGTGCTGTTGACAGAATGACACAGTACGGCTCCCCCATCACAGTCTGGCAGGTCTGAGCTTTCAGAGGGAGAAAACCATGGTCATAAATCAGAAACTAGTATTTGAAACTGAAATGACAACTTCAGTTGCGTTTGGACAGCTCTGCCAGCCATCGGCTGAGAATGACAGTGCGGAAATACCAATGCACAGCTCGTGTCAGCAAGCAAGGTGTGCTTCTGGGTGGGGGGGTGGGGGGACGGTGCACTCAGACTGTCAAATCAAAGGGAAATCAAAACAGTGCATGGTCGGTTGATCAAAGTGTCAATGAGGACCTGTGACACCCCTCTGCTTCTTGCCGAGCAGAAATACAAGCTGTTGGAGTGAAGACGCAGGCACCCAGGGAGGACAGACAAGCCGTCAGATAAATGCTTTCTACCGCCAATGCAGAATAACGGCTGGGGAGGAGATGGGAGAGATTAGGCTGTTCTTGTGTATTATTTATCACATGAATGTTTCAGATTTGATGCGGCTGTGTTTTCATTAAATCGTACTCATGCACCGTCTAGCTATTGCTATCTCTCTGGCACAAAATGATTTGGTCTGCAAACAGTGAGTGAAATATGAACCCCCGTATCCGGTTTTAGCATCAGTTCCCTGCACTGGAATTAACGTTCAAATAAATCCTGGTTTAATGCCCCACCTGATACCCCCGTCTTACAAATCCAAAGGGAGTGCAGCTACAGGGAGATAAGCTGATTTTGTTTCATGGAGAGGTGCGAGCTACAGTGAGCACCTGGTCTGATTTAGTGACTTATGCATGGATGGATTACTAAACAGGCCAACCTGGCACAGGTCCAAGGGCCCAGTAGGTCAGAGGGCCCTTGGACCGAGCCTCTATATGAAGGGACAGTTAATATTTCTTTTTGGAAAGACAATCAATTGATAATACAGACACTATAAAGACAAAGAAACTCAAAATGATTAAATTCTGAGAACTATAAAAAACTACAAAATGACTGGTTTCAATCCCAGGGAGTCCGAGTTCCTCCAGACATCTAATACTGCAGCGGATGGGTTTAATATTGGAGACAGTTGAAAGCCAGAACATCAGTTTTTGACGCTCTGGGAATGAGATTGGCTTAAAATGACTGCAAAAAGACTCAAACCAACTACAAAGAGACATGTAATGACTACAAGGAGACACAAAATGTCTTCAAACATGTGCAAAACAACCACAAACAGACTCAGAATGATTACAAAGAGACACAAATTCACTATTAATGTCACCTCGAGACGTTTTTGTGTCTGAGTCTGAGAGTTCTGGTCCAGCTGCGAAATGTTACTCAACCAGACAGAATGAGGGTCATCGTTTTGTGCCTGTGCTCTTTCAGTTGTGGTGTCTCGTTCCTCTGCAGCATGAAAAAACACTTTCAGATTTGGCACGCGAGGCAGACATACTACTCTCCCTGAGCCCGGCTGGAAAGACTTCTTCCTCGATTGCCCTGACAACGACAACTCATCGTTGAGGTAATTATGAAAATGCCATTAGGCAGCTGTGATACTGTAATCAAGAATCAGAAAATTCATGTTGCAATTGAAGCAAAGTGTAGGTTTGAGGAGGAATTATCTCAGTTTGCAAGTTGATTCACTCCTGCTGCCGAGACAGGAAGTCCACCCCCACTCCCTCTCTTACCCTTTCCATCAAATGGATTCAAAGCTGCAGCGGGAGAGCAATAATTAGTAGCCATTGGTGCCAAAGAGCGAAAGCATAATGGCGTCGTTGGGAGGCTTCGGGCCAATTGTACATATTATACCCTAGATGCTCAGGCTGCAGCTGCGCTAGAGGATCAGAGGGGAAATAGATTCCTAGAGCAAACAAAGGTAGTGGATTAACTCTCAGCTGACAACCAATGCTTCATGTCCACACTTCTCAGTACAGAGAGGCGGTAAAAATACCCTCCTTACTGCCAGTGCAACAATGCAACAATATACAGATTCAGGCATCAAGCAAAAGATAGTGTCGGCATGAATAAAAAAAGAACTCCTACAAAAAATCTTTTCATCATACGGCCTTCGTTTCTGTGCGAGACGGCATGATCGACGTGAAAGAGAGCGTCAACTCTGTCCCAGCTTCCTCATCTTTCCATTTATCACAGAAGCATTCAACAATGAATCGTGCAACCTGTTATCACTGGAGGAGCATTCAGGACCGGCAGCCCTCCCCCCGCAGCTCATCTGAGGTCACCGTCTTATCACCTTTCCACAGTTTCATCAGCAGGCCTTTACAGCTGTCGGCCTTCGCTAATTCTGCTGCTATCTGCTGCAGCGCAGTCAGCGTCCAGGACTTACCACCTTCAGTACACGCACGCACGCTCATGCTCACACTAGGTGTTAGACCGCTACAGAAAAAAATCAGGGAGATAGTGGTCTTTTATTAAATCTAAATAAATAGAGAATGATGGGGGCTGCTGGAGACCTACTTTCTTATTAAAAAAGGTTTCATCACTAACCTTTTTCTAAAAGCCACGAAGGCACATTTTCTCAATCAGCTCCCCGCTACGAGCAACAGAGTCATGCATAAACACATCACTCTCTGCAGAAATCAGAACAGTAATGGTTACTTCACGTGAGAGGCTTCTGGGTTTTTTCAGTGCTCTTCTCATTTGAGGCAAAATCTGACGACTGGGGTCAGGTTGTTTGCTCATGCCACCAAACCAGAATCAAATCTGAACATCAGACCACACCCTCACAGTCTGGATGACGCAGATCAACTGATTTCTGACTGTTAAGTAACTTAATAAGTAATACCTAAGCGGAATGATAACTTTGATTACTGTTCGTTTAGTTATTATTCATTTAAGGTCAGAAACCAAGTGCTGAGGGGCTTAAAGGTTTGACGTTTCCACCCAAATACAAATCTGGGGATACTATACAGGTGACAATTAACCAGCAATGTTGTCAATGAGCAGCTACAATACACAAAAACTGCAGGAATTCTTCATCACCCGCTGATTGAGAGCAGTTAAAATGGCTTCAAACGTTGACCAGCTTCTGCAGCGTTATGCACCGATCCTCTGTTGATCTGTACGTTCAGCCAGCCTCTACTCATACATTACCTCCACTGCTCCACCTCTGTTTCCTGATAAAATGCCTTGTCTGGATCACGTGGAGAAGAAGGGTGATGGTGCAGGTTCCTGTGGATGTGCGAGCTGCAAACTAAAGCTGCTTTCAAGCCAACTGGGGGGTCATACATGAACAATTTTCAGTGGATTGGTCCTTTAACTGCATCCAGTTTACGCAACGACATAAAAACACTTGTGCACAAATTTCAATCAGAGGCAGATGCACTCAGGAGCACCTCTCAGAGCGAGCCCAAATTAGTCCAAAACAACCCCCCCACAGAGCTTCGATCTGCACTCCAGAGGACGCTGACGTTCGATGACAGAGCCTTGACACGGACGCGGGGAGCCGCTGCGGTGTTGATTCAGAACCACAGCCGTCCACACTGGAACACTTTGTGGTTTTGTAGAGACGAGGACAGGCAGTGTTGTTTACCAAGCTCTGCCCGAGCCCCTTTCATAACACTGTTCCCATCAAAGCGCCATGTTGTTATTGTAAACCAGACATTTTGGAGCGCCGTTCCCCTGTTCGCTAACTTTCTACAGCTTGTCTAATTTTCATACAGCAGAGGCCGGGGAACAGACAAATGTGCCATTAACATTGCAGAAAGAAAGAGGCTTTGTCATCCAAACCATTATAACATGAATATTTGATTACAACATAAAAGGTCTCTCTTGTAAGTTAGCCTGGCGATGCATACAAAGAGGAGATTTAAGTCTTAGTGTGGCAGTACACCACAGTGGGTCAAACAATTTTAGATCAGCATAAAATCAATGTGTTCTTTGGTGCTCATCTAATATTTACAATGCTGTTGCTAAATCCTCTAATCTACACACATTACTTCCATGTAGAAATCTGTGCAAGCGAACAATGCCTAATGAGAGCAAAATAGCAGAGTTGGGAAGTATTCATCAATTTCTGATGCCCACATCTTGTGCTGCTCTCGCTGTGTGTGTGTGTGTGTGTGCTACCAATGCACAATGAAACAGAATACACCCTCACAAGAACATCTCTCATCTCAGAAATACACTCACTGGAGCAAATATCACTTTTTGAAATGAACCACGCGGGGATCGACACGCAGCAATCAAAGAAAGAATCAAAGAAGTTATTTAGACGGGGGGGTAGGATGAAGCTCGCGCTCGTCATCATCGTGACACGTGCACAAAGAATCTCATTAGTGCCACAACAAAAAGAAGAATAAACCATTTAAGTGTCGAAAACTTCAAAGGAAATAACAACTTGGATCTTGTTTTCGCAGCTTTGTTCATCATTCCTGTTGGTTATGATGACATTCAGCTCACCGGCCTCAAGCCTCAGATTTGACATGACAACTCCTCCTCCAACTGACTAACAATATTACACGAGCACGTTTTTTTTTAAGTGAAAATGAAGGAGAGCCATAAAGTTCTGTCCATTCTGAGCACATCTTGAAAACACTCCTGGTTATGTTGAACTATACTTGGTTTTCATGAGTACAGTGCAATAGAATAGAGGTTAAAAAAAGAGGAAGCTTTTAGAAGATCATGTCGAGAGCTCTTATCCAGAGCTGGTGGGTTTATTTGTTCAGAAGATCTGCGATGTAAAGGAGTAATGGAATAATATGCAATAGCAACGACAGTGAAGTCATTTGCTATAATACAAATTAGTTTGCTGCAAAAATTGGACTTCTTCTCTGAGACTGGTTATTCTGATCCAATGTTCATAAATCAGGTTGGATTTCATAGAAAACAGATGCTGCTTTTAATGGCAGAACCTGCAACGTTAAGTTTTCTTTAACGTTGCCAAATTTCCAAATTTTGACAAATATAGGCTAAAGATAATGGAGCTTAAAGGATGACTTTCGTTTTTTACAACCTGGACCTTATTTTGTAGCATTAAATACGACCATTTACTCACCCAGACAACTTTGGTGGCATTTGGAGTCGTTTTGAAGAAATTAGCCCCAGAGGAGCGGCGCATATATCCGTATAATGCGCTTACTCGGGGCATCCATGCGCAGCCTCCTTATAACGCATACTCTTTTTTTTGTTATATTTTGATATGCTCTTGCTTTTCCCCTCTGAGCCGGTGGTCGGCTAGTTTAGCTGTAGTTTGGCACAGCTATGGTTCGTTATTGCGTATTTGTAGCTGACCGCCGCAGAATCAGCCGTGTTGTGGCTCGCTGCTTGCAGCGCGCGGCGTTCGGTAATGACATCATCCACGTCAGAGGTAGTTGTCTAGAGACACTGGATGTTGATAGCATGCCACCATGGGCTCAGAGGGGAATAGCACCAGCATATCATAACAAAATATCGGAATATGAACGAGTTTCGCTGCAGATTATGTGTTATATAGAGGCTGCACATGGATGCCCCGAGTACTCGCATTATACTGATATATGCGCCGCTCCTCTGGGGCTAATTTCTTCAAAACGACTCCAAATGCCACCAAAGTTGTCTCGGTGGGCAAATGGTCGTATTTAATGCTACAAATAAGGTCCAGGTTGTAAAAAATGAAAGTTATCCTTTAAGATGCAGCCTCAACATAGCATCGAATCACTGAATCCATGGCAACACTCTTTACAACCCCCAAAGCAGTATGAGAACACAGGAGTGACCAAATCAATTAACATGAACTTTTTTCATGCTGTTTAATCAGTGTGTTTTAAACATTACTAATGCCTGAGTTGTCTTGGTTTAGTGATAATGAACACAATCGTTTGGTCATGGTCGTGGCTGTATTTCTTCAGATCACTGCAACAAAACAGGCATTTCTTTTCATATCAGATAGTGTTGATGACCTATAGACCTAAACTGTGATAAACTGTGATTTTGCTTTGTCAGTGTATGAAAGGAAAGTCCACAGCCATAAACATGCCAAACACGCACTAAAAGACGGCCATATTGGTGTGGCTGGATGAGACTCACAGCCTGAATGACTCCTGCCTGCTTTGCTTAAAGGTTGAAGGAGTTGCCCTCTAATAAATTTCTCTGCAGTGACCACAGTCTCCAGCTCATGAATAATAAAAGGGTTGCACTGATCCTATTCTTCACCCAGACATCCACCTCATCTAACATTTCACACCGCAATATCACTCTGAGCGGAGCACAGCGGCAGCCTCAGACCTGCGCCGCACACAACGGAGTCGCATTCAAGTTAGTTTTCATTGTGGTGTCACTTACAAGCTAAGTGATTGTAAACTCATTTACTTTTAAGAAGTGAGTCGACTTGTGTGGCAGCTTTATAAGGTCAGAACAAAAAGCCTCGTGATAAATGCACAGGGGAAGTCAGTCAACCCTGCAGAGGGTGAGGCCTGCATTCACCTCCCAGAGCAGCTCAGTCGCCACAAATGTTCGTATTGTACATTTCTGCAAACCACAGAGACCTTAAATTTCATGACTATTGTCATAATGCTGAAAATTGAAATGTACACTTTGATTGTAAAGAACATAAAATACATGGGGCAGAAATGCACAATGACTTTACTCTGCGTTGTTCAGAGACACAAAGGCCTTTGTATTAAATATATTTAATGCTGCTTAATAAGACTTGACTTTGTTTTCTGAGCTGCTCTTATTTTAATTAGCTGTTGATGCTGTTAGCTGTAATTGTAACACTGCTTCTCTGTAATGAATCCATAATAACACAGAGTAATTTCCACAGCTTTCTCTCCATCAGCACGACAGCAGAGTTATATCAAACTGATCACTCTGTTGCTGTGAGTTTCTCTGAAGCTTCCATGATTTTGTGCACAAGCCTGAAAATGACAAACCCAAAGTAAGAAGAGGACTGCTCTTGAACCCTGTTGATTACAGCCGCGATCTCGTCAAAAGATTGATCTGACGGGTTTCCTTATGATTAGAAAGTCAGCAGCAGTCAACGTGGCACTGACCCAAATTCACAAAAGCACAAACCTGGTTTAAAAGTTAGGTTTTTTTCCTGTATTTTTCCTTTTTTCTTTTGCTGCTCCACTCTTTAATTCTGGAGCCTTTATGCTTTTAATGGGTGTGTAGTTTCTAACCTGGATGCTCGTACTCTCCTCACCAATTTAATACAGTTTCACTTACACTGCCACTGTCAGTTAAACACTTCCTGCACAAATTAACAAATTAAAAGCATTGCAACATCTTAAAAGGGCACAAACATGTCCTTTCCTTGCGGGCTTTTAGTTTGAAACTTCTGCAGGAAGTATTGACTTTGACTGACAGCGTCTTAACAACAAACGAAATAAAGGCAAATCAGAAGCGACTGGAATAAAAAAGTGAATGAGAAGAAGATTTTTGCTGGTGAAAAGACAGTGCTGAGTAAAAGTACAATCCTGTATGCAGCTGGACAAGTTTGACAGCTGTCTGTTACACCAGCTAAACTTTGAGGATTTACTGTATTTCACATTTCTCTTCATTATACTCCACCACCATAACCAACACTCAACAGTCTCTGGATTCCTCTTTGCTTCGTTTTACTGTTTCATGGTTTAAAATAAGCAGCATCTGGGATTTAACGACTTCAATTCATGGAAAACAGTAAAATCAGATGTAGTACAAGAGCATTTTAAGAGTAGAGCTTAAGTCAAGACACTTACACAGAATGACAGACGGAGGCCAACAATGCATCCAAAGGTGGAACCTTAAAAGCTCTGCCTCCTCATTATAGCTCCATCAATACCCACAGACACTGTCATACAGCTCGGGTTTCCTTATCTGACCATATCCTCAGAGTGTGGCTGAATATACAGTGTATATAAATACTGCATGAGGCTATAAAGCACCTTGCGTAAGTGGGTCATAAATTACCTGTGCACATTAATTCTCAGAGCCATATCAGCTGAGTTATGGCCTCCAGCTCAAAACAGGGGAAAGGACAACACCCTCCACCCCTCACAGCTAAAACATGATGGATGCGTGAGCTGTGAGGGTCGTAGGAGGGCTTTATAAAGTAATGTTGTGTAGCAAAACACTTGGTGAGGATGAGATTGAGCCACGTGAGGAACAGGTGAAAGGGATAAATCCCTCTGGGTTTGGTGATCCCTTGGCTGTTCTCGTATCCTGTAACATGTTTAAACATCTAGCTGCTTCACGGTCCCCAGATGATGAATCCAACAATTAATTAGTCAATCAATTTGGCTCATGACCTGCAAACATCACATTTGCATCAGTTCCTACTGAATTTAGCAAATGCTACCCTGCTAATCTTAGACAGTGCAAATTATATCTGCTAACCATCTGCATGTCACTATTAGCATGTTAGCATGCTGATGTTACCATTTACCTCACAGAGACGCTGTGCCTTAATCCAGCCTCTGGTGGGGCTGTGGACCACAATATCCTTACTTTTAGTAGGAGAAAGATATACAAATGTTTTGTTGTACATCCCATTATGTGTAAACTGATTTTTATCTCTCAAGTGCTCCATTAAATGATGAATCCATTTTGCCCTTAAACGGCTGTTCATTTTCTGCTGATTGAATAGTCAATGAATTGGCTAATTATTGCCGCAGTATTATTTATTAAAATTAGTTTTTACGAGGAGCCTGATGATACGCGTGGCTTCAGTTTGCACGACCATTAGCTTGCTCTCCTGCTCTGAAAAGAGGAAGAAACCGGAGTCGTGCTGAAATGGCATTTGCCACAGACTCGCTGCAATCAGACACACAATACCTTCCTGTCAGCTCCACGGCCGCAACAAAAGATGGAGAGAGTTACGGGGGAGTGGAGGGTGTGGGAGGCGTCGATAAATGAGGAAAAATGTATTGTTCCTGTTTCACGAGCTGATGGAAAAAAGACAAGACAAGGTACGAGGCAGACTGCCCGGCGCTCTGCTGCAGTCAAATTACAGAGAGCAGCCATGCATGACATGCACACATCTGGGCAGAAAGATGCTGAAAAACAAGTTGGAATTGCTAATGCGTATATCTTCTGATCATCTCCCCAATACAATGTTTATCTGCAGGAATATTAGTATCTGTGCTCCGATAAAAAAACAGCTTCAAAAGCAGAGTATTTCTACAGCCGCAGTATATCTCAAAGTGTTTTATCTCTCCAGAAAAAAGGGGTGGTTCAGCAGCCTGGTAATCTTTCCTGTGGAACAGCCTAAATATTCTGATACCAAGTCATGCTATGATTTCAAATGAGTCTTGCATCCACTGCGCTATGAGAGAGTGTCGCTGAAGGTGAGCTGACCAGTCTGCTGTGAGAGATAGAGAGTGGTGGGGTGGTCCGGGAGTTAAATGTCGGCTGACTGCATCTATTCCCGTCTCTCTGTCACTTTTCCCTGCCAAAACTTTTACACTCTCATTCTCGACTGAACTCAGACACATCGTACATCATTCAGCGAGTTCGGAGCGGACTTTTTGAACTCGGGGGTGTTTTTACTCCGGTGCTTCAGCTCATCAGGGTGGGAGGGAACCATGCCAGCTGAACTCTGTTCGCGCAATATAAGTGCAGCAAGACAACTTAAACCTCTTGTTTCTCTTCCAAGGTAACCGGGGCTTTCCTTGAGTGGCGAACATAAAAAATATGAAGCAGGAAACAAGCTCAAAAAGGAAATTCATGTTGACATTTGATATGCAGGAACGGACTTGACTCGCAGAGCGAAACCTGGCAAGGACAAACAGAGATTATGTAAAATTCAGTGGAGCCTCCTCGTCTTAATGACAAGCTACCAAATCTGCTCAGTGCACGAGCTGCTCAGCAGGCGCAGAGGGTTTTGTTAAGAAGACCTTGTTAATTTCTATCTGGAGGATGTGTTATGAAATCAAGCACGTCCAAAAATGTATTCATGCTTTTCACAGCAGGTGAATGTCAAGAGCTCGTCAACGACTTTCCAGCTTGTGATGATTTTTGGCTCCAGAATCTAAATCATGACCCCAAATGTGAATTTTCTGTTACGGGACAGCGCATCCGATCGCACAGCCAGCCTGAAGCCATGCACAGACTCTGCATCAGCTCGTAGGCTGACACGGCGACGCTACAGAAATGATGACAGATGAATCAGATGCTTTGTACAGAACAAATATTTTCGGTCGAAGCCAAATGAAACACGTAAACAAAATGTCTTTTGACTCATCAGACGTAATGATGGGGAAAGCCTGCTTCAGATGCTAACTTTAATAAATGAGGAAAAGTGAACTTAGATGACCCTGGCACAACTTGCACTATTCCTTAGCAACTTCGAATATAACCGGGGGTTACAGGAGACTGTCTGTTGGATGTAAGCAAAATTGCCTTTGAATGGTAACAGGGGAAGCAGCGGCGGGAGAACAACTATTGCTCGAAGGGATGACGTGCAGAAAACTTGGCTGACCCTGAAATGACTTGCACTCTACATCACTGACTTTATGAACAAAGAGACGAGGAGACTTGCTGGATCAGCAAGATGCCGGCTTCCTGCTGAATCCATGTGGGCACATCAGAAACACCTTGTGAGATGATACTTGATCTGACAACAGAACAAAGGCCTCTGCTAATCACCGACTAATACGGCCTCTGGTTCTGAGCAGGACGGCAGCGGGAGGTTAATGTGTTGTGATAGGAAAGGGATGTTGTGGTGGATTGACTGAGATGGATGGAGAGGTTGTAGCTTCCATTAAAGAACAGAAGACAAGGGAGGGAGTGCGAGCATCGCAGGCAGCTTGAAGCCTTCTCTGCTTTTTTTCTCCAAGTCTTACTCATCTTTTTTACCAATATAGATTTTCACAGCTTTCAGTCATTTTCCAGTCAAGAGCCGAGTCCGAGTGAAATCATCGGATTTCCACTCTGTTGGTGTGAAAAGCCGTGATGGATTCGACTCGTGTAGTCGAAAATGAGCTATAACATTTGTAGCTAAGTGATAATAAGCTGCACGAAGAATGTAAAGTATTAACATGGTGGAAAAGTTTACCCTCTGAAATAAAGTCAGAGGATAAAATTAGAAAAAACGGTAAATAGACAATAAACATATGAAATTAAAAGAGAAAAATGGACACATGGACAATACATAAAGTATTTTACTCGGCTAAAGATAACTGACTTAAAACAGAGAGGAAAAGTAAATTCAATATTCAAACTGACAAACAGATGTTGTGAAATTGCCCTGGTTGGGAAATGGAAATTAAAAAACTCAAACTGAAATATGCAAAGGGAAATCTTAAATTGTAACTTGTCATGAAAAATCTATTAAAAAAATGTTTAGAAATAAAACAAAATGTGCCAATATTTGGATCCTTGTCCAAGGCAATAATAAAAGCTAAGGAACAACAACAACACCAACACTGTAATGAGGTTGCCAACCAGCCTTTTGTTGAACTTCAAAGTCTTTAAAGATTAATGAAAAATGCCGTTTTAACCCTTTAGTTAACTATTTAACCACAAATGCCACAAAAATACACAAATTCCTCATATTGTCGTGTTTTTTTTTGTTCTAAAACAAAATATGTTCTTATGTTAACTAGAACCACCTATCAATCAATCTTCATCTTTGAGCGCCACCATGACAGCTACGATTCATCAGTTAGCGACTTGGCAGCAGCACGGCACGTCAGATACCGCCGTCTACGTTTGTTATGACACCCCCACGCTTCAATATTCAAACCAGAGTCCTCCCGGTTATGTCCTGCCTGTTTATCCTCTTTCACTCCGATATTCACAATACAGAAGCTAGATGCTGTGGACATGCTGAACTTTACAGCAGGAAACCATATGTACACTCTTCCCTTCACAAAACACAAAGACAGCAGGTTTTTGTGATATTGATCCTTGTTTGAACCATCTGTGGATACAGCTTTTATTTTTTAACAAAAAAAAATAAAAAAATAAAAAATGCTGCAGTCCTTTTCAGCCCTTGAACAAGTGTAAAAATCTAAAAAGGATTTACTGGGTTTAGGTGAAAGGAGAAAGCTTCATTAGCGCAACAAATTGTTGTTAAGCCAGAGATTTTCAGCTCAGCATCAGCACATCTTCTTTAGCAGGATGTGAGGCAAAAACAGTCTCTTCAGATGCCGAAAAAGCAGACATGTGACCCGTGAACATGCTAAAAGGTGCTAAAGAGGCCTGAGCTGGAGAGCAGAGCCAGTTGTCCGTGCAGACCTGTCCTGATCGACACTCGACAGAGCGGAGTCAAGTGGGGTGGAGCGCCGCATAGTGCACACCAAATAGTGGAGAGTAAAGGTCGACAGTATGAGACGGGGAGAGTTTAGCCTGCACACACATGATGAGTGATAGAGATTAAAGTGAAGAGAGAGCTCCTGGGCGATGGAAGGCGGCGAGATTGATGCGGGCCGGCGGGAAAGAAAACAAAGCCACGGAGGCGAAGGGGATCAACACACACTCCGGATTTAAGTCCAGATCTCATTCAGAGGAGCCGCCCAGTCAAGTTGCATAAACCACATCTGTATTCACCGCTCGCCTCCGCGCAGAAAGAGTGTGTCTTTACCCTTTTAAAGCCATCGTCCTGGGGGAACGCGATATTGACCGGCTCCAGCGGGTGCTCCAAACACCCTCTGTGGCATATTGGTCCTACCTCCAGACAGCAGAGTTTCATTAGGTTCTCATCTCTCCTGGGATAACCTTTAAAGAAATGGACAAACTTTGAGGGCGGCTTCTCTGCGAGGCTGCCGGTGAGGTATGCTTTTCGTTTTTTGAGGGCTGCTTTTCAAAGGGACCAGAAGTTGGTCTTTTACAGGCTCATTAGACCGATTGGCTGGGAGTGAAAAGGACAAGTCTTTATCAGCGAGTCAGAACCGCTTTCTAGACAACAGTGAAGCTCTTAAACAGGACTTTAAAGATAGTTCAGGTGCATGTTCTGTTCTGCAGTGATCTTTGAAACACCAGCAACCTAATAGCTTACTTTTCTCTCTCAAATGATGCAGAGATAAGGACATAAACTGAGTGCAACGTCTCTCTTTTAAATTTATTCAAAGCTCCATTCTGATGGTATGCTACACATGTGCTTCTCCAAAAGTTCCCAAAGCCGACAGTTGTGAATCGACAATCAAGCTCACAGCGCTCTCTAACAGCGATGCACTTTATAGTCTCTAACAGGCAACGAGTTCCTCACACTGCATACAAATTGTCTGAAGGCACACACACTGGCAGAGGCTCCTCTCCACCTCCTAAAATCGGACTCACCCTCCAGAATCTCTTGGCCGACTCCACCCTGGAGGGTTTCCTGTGAAGGCCCAGCGGTGGCCCCAGTTGATGATCGAACATCATTCTGGGGCAGCCCGTGGAAGCTACTCAGCTCCTCGCTGCCTGCTGATCTCGCCACTCGCCGTCCCGGGGACACCGCAGCTGCTGGGGATGCTCCGCCGACGAGCCGCCGTCTGCTTCGACAGCACATCAGCCTTTCCCATTTAAGAGGCAGCTGCCACACCCAGAGCCATTACACTGTGTATTTCCCAGCAACTGCATGCAAACAAAAACAACCGCCAGTCCCTCTGTCTCCAAATCCTGCTGCTTGGCCCGCACATTAACGGGCCCTAATGGAGGCCGGAAGCAGTCGCAGCCAAGATTAGCTTTCACTTTCTGCTCAGGGGCAACCCACGCCAGGAGAGTCCTCATAAACAGCAACTTAACTTATTCAAATTGATGCTTACCCTTATCAGTGTAACAATACGATTAGCAGGCTTACGCTAATGACTGAGAGGAGTTTGGAGATACAGATGCAGCCAGAGTGTAGAGGGGTGATGGAGGGTGAACAGATGTAATTCAACACCTCCACATGAGAAGCCACTGAGGGAACAATCAGTGCTAAACTGTTTATTCAGCCATTACAGCCACAGCATGGTGGGGTGTACCGACAGGTAAACGGCTGATGCCAGCTCATGAGCCCGCGGTCGGGAGTGTCGGTGCGTGCAGGGCGCCGGCTCTGAAAGCGTGCAGCTGTGCAGGGTGGGAGACGGTCCTGCAGCATGTTTCTGTTTTAAAACTCTGCAGCTGACGTCATAGCATCGACAGGGCAGCCAGGGACGTTAATCAAAGCAGGCCGAATTCAAAACATGCTGGAGATAAATGAGCAAATTCAGAAAAGCCTTTACCAAATCCGTTTACACCCACATCATCACCAAAACCATTTCCACCAAAACCTTAGTCACCTCAAACGTAGGATAAAATCACAGCAAAAAGCTGCAGTTTCACCATCCCTCTTGTTTTTCGTCTGTCTAGACGCAGCAGACGTGATTAATTGCAGCAGAAGCCTAATAATAACAATTTCAGCCTCATCAGGAAGTGATCTCTCACGATGGCAGAGCCAATAAAATATGACAAATCTGCTTTTGATGTCCACTGCAATCATCATTAAAGTGCCCACATGCGTAAGAGATGAGGCTGTTCACATTTCCTGAGAGCTTGCAAGGCCCCAGCAGCGATCCCCGCATGTGCTCCACACCTGAGTGTTTATGTGCAAATTCGTGGGCGTGTACACAATTGAAATATCTGCCCACTTGGGGACTACTTGATCAGAGTTAATAATGAAAATCCCACGCATTCACTCCAAGCAGTGTGCCTACACATGCATTTAAAACAAGGCCGCTTATCATTAAAGCTTAAGCTGCCGTTTTTGGAGAGCCTGGATATCATTAATCTCATGCAGCCTTATTGATGTGTAAACACTGGGCAGATTTTCATTTGAATTTTTAATATTTTATCAGCAACTCTTCTGACCCAGAGGCTACGTCTGATGACAATAAAACACACTTTAATCAGTTTGCAACACTTACATAACCTGTTCTAACAACAGCAAACACATCCTGCCTGTAATGCAAACAGTCACAGTCGAGAAGAAGCTTCTGTCTCAGTCCTGGAACTCTGCCACTAAACAACTTACAGTGTGTGAAATCTAGTTAAACGTCCAATAAAAGCATGATATTGGGGAATAAATGACAAAATGTCGACACACCTCAAAAACAGCCAGTAATTCCTAATAAAACGTGCGTTCAATTGACTCGGGAGGATCAGGATTACAATCTGGACTCTAAACCTGGAAAAACCTCTGTTTACCAACTAAGCTAAACTGTCGCAGCGATAGGATTAGCTTGTAGGCTGCACAGCGGCTAAATCCAACCACGACATGTGAGCGCTGAGGTTGTTTTAGAGCGGAAAATATATATATATTAAAAGCTTTATTTGTCCATTTTGTTGAAAATGTTGTTTGAACTCACGGGGCTTTCACAACATTTATTCAAGAGCACTTTCAAGACAGACTGTACACCTGTATAACAGCGGCCAGCATGGTCACAAGTGGTAGCTCCACAAGAGCCACTTGAGACAGCTGATTTAGAGGCCACTGAGTTTGCCCATGACGAGCTACAATGTGACTCATCAGGTCGGCTACACAGCATCTATCTAAAGCTTGCTATAAGCTAATATCAGCTAACATTAGCCGCCATAAGCTAGTGGTCATACCAGACCAGGTGAGGCTGTAGCAGCACAGCCCCACTGAGGAAAGGTGTGCTTCTCTTATCAGTCTAAGTTGAAAGGGGAATGTGGCGGAAATGGAACATTAATATTCACAGTTCTGATTTCATTAGGGTATAATCACTTGAAAATAAGCATATCTGTGTTTTCGTTGCCTTAGAATGAGCTCTTCGTATCTACAGAGGGAGCAGGTCCATCATGCTGCACCACCATTTTTCTACAGTAGCCCAGAACGGCTTAGATGCATGTCAGTGTTTTACTACTATATCTAACGTCTGTGCATTAATACGACTGCTGCTTTAATGCTGCATTTTACTGCTGAAGATGTTTCAGGTTGAGCTCATTTGAACTACTTTATATACTGTTGCCTGGTTTAATCTAAAGTGATGCATCATATTCTGTAAGATCATCATATGTTTGCAGCGTGGCTGTCCTGTGAGAACCACGTATCTCTAAAAGGTTTCATGAGCTCAGAAAAACAGCCTGTTTTCTGCTTTGCGACGACGCATTTTCCAGCCGATCCAAGAGGCTTTTTAAAGACTTTAAACCCATAAAGGAACACTTCATCCTTCATCAGAAAAATTCTCAATCACAAAATTTTGAGATACGTGTCCGTAAAATTGCAGTGGAGTGGAAAGTACAATATTTGCCTCTGATATATAGTGGAAAAAGTTGCATACTGTAAATTGGAAATAGTCAATGGTGTACTTAGTTACACCATTCCAGTATCTCAGCTGAGAAGCATACAGTGCATTTACAACTGAGTTCAGACAGAGGAAAGACCACAGCATGGCTGAAACATGACCAAAAGCAAACATGTTGCTTGAGCACCTTCAGCATCATTTTCCCCACACCAAAGCCCAATAGAAGCCCCTCCTGTCTCCTCTGCTTTCACACACTGGACATTACAGTATTTATCAGCAGTGTGTATAATTCAGGCTGCATGTGTTCGACCACTGCTGCAGCCTCGTTCAAGGCCTTCACCGGTCAGTGCAAGGCTGACAAACGGCGAGGGATAAACTGTGCAGGCTGCATTCTGTGTGGCTGACAGCGCCTGAAATGGATTACTAATGGATCAGATGGAGCAAAAAAGACAGAGTACTGCAGGAGGGGAACGATGGGGAGGCTGCAACCTGTTTGACTCAAGAAAGAGGGAAAGAAATAAAGATGAGGGCTTAGTGAGAGAGAGCAAAGAGGCAAAGAGGCGGGGAGGGGCAGGAGTGAGAGAGCCACATAGACGGGGCGAGGAGGGGGAAATGAACAGGAAACCATGAGAAAGTGACACTTTTGAAAGACTCGGAGGCACTGTGGAGCAACGGTCCAGTGAGCGCGCCGCTTGGTAGCCCTCGGGAAGAAAGCACCCGCTGGGATGGAGAGGAGCGGTCGGGTGTATTTTCCTCCATCCTGCACGAGCAGACAGACAGCAAACACCCTGACGCTTCTGGCGAGCACAGACGCCGCGGCATTCGGAGGGTGTCATCAACGTCTTGCCTGCGCTTTATTTCCTGTCGGATCAAAGGTGGCCAGGGAGCCGCATCCTCAAGGCCAAACACGGATTCAAAACGCGTTTGGATGTGAACGACGGACGCTTCCGTCGGAGAGTCTGTGAACGTGTTGTATACACGCACGCACCCCCGCGTGTTTCACGCTGCGTTGCTCTGTAGATTGTGCTGACACAAGCCAACCGCCCATCACGCGGGAGCGTCAGCAGCGTAATGATCTAACTCCTGCAGACCCAAACTGCACAAAGCTCATTTACAAACCCTCCTCCCCTGGTGCCCCCCTGGTACCACACACGCAGGATGTTACGCATAACCAGTTAATAACTGTCTCATTTGTGGGCTGCAAATCCTCCACGGCAACGGATTTAAATGCAATAGCTTGCAGCTAATTTGACCTTTTCCTAGAAGCTCAAGAGAATAGCATCCCTGCTCCCCCCTAATGTTACTCAGATCAATGTCTGGATATGCTCTGCATTAACGCTAATCATTATCATAAATGGTAAATGGGCCGCATTTATATTGCTCTGCTCTAGTCTACAGACTACTCAAAGTGCTTTACGATGCATGTCACCATTCATCCATTCACACACACTTTCATACACTGACAAGTCACACACAAGGGTTCGTTTTCCTGCCCAAGGAGGAGCTGGGGGTCGAACCGCCGACCTTCTGCCACAATTGTCCTCAAAACATAAGCACAGAATAAGTTTTTATAATTTTTCATTATTGTCAGGATTATGTTGTGGCCAGAAGGAACACTTCTGGCAACCCTTCTTCATGGTGCATTCGAGGACACTCCAACATTCAATATTTGAGAGTTGGCTGCCGACTGTATTTGTGAACTTCGGTATTGGAAAATAAACCCTGAAGACAAAGAATACAATACAGGAAGCAAACAAGGACACCGTGAAAAGATTATCTTTAAGAAGAACATTTAGCAATAAAAAGGCTAAAGTTTGTTAGCCAACTCAATCTCCTTGGAAGGTAAGAAATACTGAAAACTGGGAACTATTAATAGGATTAAAGCAGGAAAAGCATTGTTTAAAGGCAAAGTACACACACAAAAAAGACTTATTCTTTTAAGAAACAAAAACAAATCAACTTTCTTCTGCGGCAAAGACACTTTAAGATACTGTCTTGATTCTTTTGATAAGATAAGATGAGAAATGATACTGGATTTTAGTTAAAATTGTCTTTCTGGCATGAGCAGATTTTTTCCACTTGCTTTAAAAAAATTAAGATATTTTTATAATATGCAAAAATGAAAATGAAGATTTTTTTTTGCAGCGTTGCAAAAGCGTATCTGTTTTACAGAGAGGAAGCTGGACCAGAAACCTGTGTTTTACTGCGAGACACAGTGAAACACAGGAGTCCCTCTGCTGCGCTTCACATACACCCGACAGTCAATGAATGCACACCTCGACCTATCATCCGCTTTTCAGCCTTTTCACAAACAGCGTCCTTTCCAGCAAATGAACTCATTTCACAATACTGTCGACCGTTCTATCAAATTATTTTCTATTTCTATTGTTCAAATAAAGTTCTTTTTCCAGGCAGCTCTCCGCAGCCACAGAAAAGCAATATTCTCGTTTTTTTTTTTTTTTTTTTTTTTTCCCATTCCCTTCGGTTCATATCTGAGAGTAATTCTTCACACGCATACAGGGAGGTGCGTTCGCTGTGAGCTCAGTCACAGCCTCACAATGACTGCGGCGGCTGTACGGATTCGGAACAAACAGAGAGAGCTGAGGTCATTTGTTACGGGCTGTGACTCACAACACGTGTCCGCTCTCCACACGCCATATGTGTGCAATACGTGCAGACATGAGGCGTGTGCCATTTCTGCAGTAGGTGCGATAGAGTGAGGAACAGATGTCCTCTCCATGTGAGGAATCCGAGACGAGCAGACGGATCGGTCGTTTCATTAAAGGTGGTGAACATACATATGTGGGAAAAATCAATTTTTGGTAAGATCTTGATCTAGGGGGCTAATATGAAAATAATACATCATTGTTTTGCTTCAGAGCTGTGCGGCGTGTGTGTGTCAGCAAAATCCTCACAGGTTGTGGGCTGTGTATACCTGCTCCATCACAGGTGAGACAGGTGTTCTGCAGGAAAACTCCACCCAAGAAGCCAGATTCAGACGACAGGATATTTTTTGAGACGGTCCCTGCGTCAGATTATGCGCTTAAAGAGCCACGAGGCCACATGTTGGTCTCCAGCCAATCGCAGCTTGCCGTCTTTCAGGACATGCGTGATGTCATCGGGAAGGAGGCGCTAGGGGCGGACTTCCAGGAGCGTGAGGGTTTGCTTCACCCTGTTAACAGCTGAGGAGCGCTCGGTGCTCCTGTTGGTCAACGTTTGTAACACGATGTGGAATTTATCATCAAAAAGTAAAAAAACATGACGGCACGCTCATCTTTCTCCCGGGACATCGTGATGCGTCCTAGATGCAGCTCTGTCATGATGCACTACGCGGGAATTAACCATCAATTGTTGCATGACGTCCATTTTCGTTCACATGAGGTCTGGCTGCCTACTTCAGATGCATTTTATCGACCCCCCATTTAGACGTGACGGCCTGATGAATGTGTCTTTGTTATCCAGACAGAAATCCAGCAGCACACTCTGCTTTGTCACCCCGATTTATCAAACCACTGAGCAGAGAGTTTGAGGAAATCAGATCTGCACAAAAGCATCTTTCTATGTTTGCACCTTTTGTGCACAAATGTTAGCAATTTACGTTTAGCTAACTTGCGATGTAATATGCTCAAGACACACGTGAAGGCTGTGTGTATCGGGTATCGTTCCAGTGGACTTCCTGAATTTTGGACTGTGTGAGGCACCCGCCTGCAAGCAAAGACAGAACATTCAAACTCCATCCAAGCAGCTGAGAACTGAATGTGCTTCCCTCTCGCTGCACAGTGCCAGAGCTGGTGAATTAGCATTTCTATCGTCTGTTAAATATGATTCCTTGCAGGCGATTTTTACAAATTTGGAGGGATGGTACAGTCCAACCCTCTTACCGGACAGAATAATGATATTGGACAATTGCTCAAAGCTCCATGTTCAATGCCAATGTTTTTCAATATCAAACACTGATGTCTTCTAATTAATTAGTCCTATAATATCTGCACATGGCAGCTGCAGTGGCTCCCTAAAAAACTGCTGTTAAGTAAGGATGGGTCATAGTTTGAGTACAGTTAAGGTACAGGTGTGTTTAAAAAAAAACAAAAAAACCCTCAAGGTTAGAGAAAGTGGACAGGGTAAAAGAAGTTTAAAAAAAAAAAATCAATTGTGAGTCTGAAACGGTACAGAAACTGCAGTCCACAAAAATCAAAGAGCACATTGTGTGTATGTGCAGAATTCAAAACCAACATTGTCTGCGTTCCCTCACTGTTCTCTGAGCAAGGATGGAGAACAACAAGACATGTCTCTACAGTCGAGCTCCTTTTCCTCCAGGAACAATGCACCAAAAGATCTGAAATTCTTAGAGTTGATTACTGTGGTGAATACAAGTCAGTCTTACTGTTTCCTGCCACCCTCTTGTCCAGATTGGTCTTACAAACGAAACTTTTACTCAGTTTAACAAAGGTAACTTCACAACCCTGCTGCATAACGAACTTCCTGCACTCTGACTGTAGTGAATGTCGGCATCGCAAGTGCTGCAGAATCATGCAATAAATCAAATAAAGTAATTTAAGGGCTTCCAGGATGCTGTGCATTCATGCTCTTTAGTATCTAAAGTAACTGCAGTGTGCTCTCGGCCTGATGGCAGCACTACAGTTCAATTTCAGGCCTTAAACGGAATAAGACCTCCAGTTGATGGCTGGGCGTCTGCCAAAGTAGCTGGTAAACTGAAATGTAGCAGCCAAGCTTCACCTCAGCCATCATAACACGGCTTAAGCGCGGACATCGAGTCAAAGCAACTCATTTCAGCAGACATACAAAGACGTGTAAGCCTTGGTCCACACAGCCGCGACCCCGATCCCGTGTCGGGGACAGGAGACAAGGTTGCTGATGTAATGTTAGGCTCCAGTGAGCCGACGCCATTCAACAGGACACCGGGTCAAAAAGGCGAGCGATGAGAAGGAAAAGAAAATAGATCGGAGGAGGAAGGAAAGCGTGGCGGTGATGATCGAGGGCTGGGTTCTATTCAGGAGCTCTCAACAGGTCAGCGGCAAGGAAAGAAAGGCAATTCCAGTTTGTGAAGACTTCTGGAAACAACCTCAGAAATGGATCAGAGGATAAATAGACGGAACACAGAAGCTCCCCAGCAACAAAACTCAATTTATTAACCAGGAGGATTTGTCAGTGAGAGCTTTCATATGAGCTTTATGTCTGTAGGTATCATTTTAACAAGAGGAGACTAACTAACTGAATGATTGAAGCATAATTCCCGAGCTCAAGTGGACGCCTTCCTCCAGGGCTCTGTTATATCACATAACCCCCCAGCAGCCATACAAGCAAGCTGTAGTCAGAAACATACAAAAATCACCAAGGGCTTCAAATTAGGAGGAGCAGATGAGTCGAATTTAGGTGTTTATGACATGTAATTGCTAACGCGTGTCTCTGTTAGGCAACAAAAGAGAAGTGAAAGGTGCAGAGGAGTAATTATGCTTTAAAAATAGCGTTGCAGATTGGGGGAGGCGGAATGCAATAACCCCGTTTATCAGCGAGAGATAAAAACTGAGCTGGAACTTTGGAGCGTGGGGGAAGAAAACTCAGCAGCAGTCTGCAGATCGCAGAGATCCAACATTTTCCCTCACAAACACTCAGCAGTGACACTCAAAATCCTTTCCTGTCTTTATCTGATCTCGACATTTTGTTTCTTCAGACGCCGCCACATTAATAATGCACAATCGCACTCCTCTCTATCACAGACGAATCCAGAACTGCCATGTTCAACCCGACAATCAGAGACGCGCCGCCTCCTGTTCCGAAGCCACCTCTGAACTGCGGAGGTAAACTGCAGCCCTGCAGCATCAAAAAGACAACGTGTCAGAGCGCCCCTGAGATTTCAGCGTTTAAGGTTCGGGCGGTTAAAAGCGTTCCAGCCGAAGACGCCTGGCAGAAAGGATCCACCTGAAAAAGCAAAGTCTGGAGGAGACAACAGAAAAGGTTTTTTTTTTGTTGCTGGAAAAGTGCAGAAATAACAGCACCCAGACGCTTTGTTCAGCTGTGGAAAGGTGTGTGCTGCTGCGGAAACCTGCATCTGCCACCAGCCGTTACCTGCGAGGAAACTCTGCCCTCTATGGCGTGTCGTGTGGAATAATGATCAGTTTGTTTATGTGCTGAAATGAACGTGCGTCATTATCTGATAAAGAAAAAACCTAAAACCATCCTGCTCCAGATTAGGATTTCCCGCCGACGTTGTGTCCCCTCTGTCTCCACAGACTCGGGCAGAGCAGTAAGAATCAGCAGCTGTTCAGGAGTCGTGTTGCAGGAAGACGTGTAGACGATGAGAGGTCCTGGGTTAGCCTGGTGTGAAAGCTTTGTAAGATGACACTTCCTGAGCCATTCTTTATATTATGGGCCTATGGCATACAGTCTTAATAGGAGTATTCTGCTGTGCTGGCTGTCGATCAACCTGCCTCATTTACCTCCAAATGGGGCTGCAGCTAACAGCTATTTTATTGATTGCTCTGTCAATTATCATTGTTTTGTCTATAAATGTCAGGAAATAATAATAAAAAAAAGACAACTAAATTCCCCAGAAGCCAAGATGGCATCTTCAAATCCCTTCAAATTTCAACCAGTCCAAAGAGGTCTTAAAATGTTCAGCGTATGATCATATATGACAAACAAAAGCAGCAAAAATGTCACATTTAGCAAGCTGAAAGAGAGAGTGTTTGGCTTGAAAAACGACACAAATACTCATTTGCCAAAATAGTTCGCTCATTTTACAGCTGTCAATATTCATCCACTCTTCTTTAACTGCAGCGTAGATACACTGAAATGCTTCTCAGTGCATGAAATCTCATGAAATATGTACTGCTGGAGAAAACAGGCCTCTGCTGCAAGTAGCTATTAGTCGCTACTAAATGAACTGCTTTACAGTTTGAGTCTTATTCACCCATTCATTCACACACACACACACACACACACACACACACACCAAGCCTTGGCCTAACCGTCAGGAGTCTTGCTGGACCGGAGGAGCCGGGGTTGGAACTGTCAACAGCACAATTAGACCTGCAGAGCCACTGCCTCACACAGTGCAGGTCAGACTTTTACTCACTCAAATGGAGACACATTACAGTAGCGCATGTGTGCAGGTAAATTAGATTATAGAGGAAGCAGGTGGATTGTTTCCCGCCTCAAGATATCTTTTGGCTATGAGTGCACGATGCAAATTTCGTCTTGTTGCTGTATTCAGATTTTTCAGCGACGGTTGCTGCTGATGTGCTGAACGGGGGGTTGTTTGTTCACACGGAGACAATGCAGCTCTGGGACAGGTGTTATACTCCATTTCAAGGTGTTAAATTGATTCTGAAGGATGTGGACATGATGTACTCTTAAACACTTTTCACATTTCAGACTATTGAAGTTACTGTCAGTGGATCATTTTGTGCCCTCCGTCCCTTCATGATGATGCTAATCGCTAACTAGGACTGATGACTTTATCCGCTTACTTCATTTATTTCCCTAACTGCAAATTTTTTGAGGAAATTGGTGACAGTTGGGGTTACAGATCCATTAATCCAAAGCCCTTACACAAAGACGACAGCACACATCGCTCCGAAAACCTTGAACCCTGCCAGTGTTTGTGCTATTTCCTCTATTTGACTCCACGACCACGAGGCAGGAAGCCAGGTGATGTACTTCCTTCCATCCAGTTGTACCCATCAGACCTTTGCTGTGATCCTCCAGTCTGAGCAGGTTGGGTCACTCTTTATTGTCTTTCAGACACACTATTCATCTTTTATTATATAACACGCTATTCAATTATCTGCCTCTGCTTTTGAACCCGGCACCTTTCTGTATTGGCCTCTTTGCCTTTAAAGCAAATGTTTTATCTTGTCTGTCGCTGTCCCTTCCTCCCTCCGTCCCTCTGTCTCTGTACATTCCTTTCATCATCCCTCATCCCCTCTATCATTTAACCTCACTTTGTAGGACCGGCCTTCAGTCCCCGCAGACCCTACTTCCAGAACGATAGGTTTCAGCCTTCTCACTGGCCCTTTGGAAGTGATACACCTCACTCTGAGACAGCAACAGGACAGCCTCTAGTGGTGCACCTGCGGCACTTCAACTGATGCTTTTTTCCTCCCAAACATCAAAGGTAGCTGAGAAACACTGACTGATGTTCACAATCCTATCATAAAATGCTAAATTCTGCAAGCAAGTGAGCCGCTTCGTTCAATCCTAACGGTATTTTCAACATTTAAGGACTATCACTTGTCAAAAAAACTAGTCCAATTTTTGGTTTAGAGCTCAATATGCTTGACAGATCAGCTTTGATCTGCTGCAATGCGCTTTAACTCAAATCACATGAAACACACCTCTGTGTCAGTTGTTAAAGCTGAAGAGAAACACATCAATAAAGACCAGGACCACAGCTAATGATCCATCCTAAACCTGCAAGAGTGTGGCGAAAACAGCAACTTTGCGAACTCGCAAAGAAGTCATGGGACGATTTTTAAGCAAACATCACAGTAAGGTGCGACTTGATTGTATCACACGACAGTCGACTGCCGTGTTAAGCTGGGTTTGATGTCAGCGTTTCATGTAAATCGCATGCTCGTTGTTCATCAGCAGGAATGCTGCAGAGTTATTTGCCTCTCTGCTGTTTCCTCCCTAATCTTAGAAATACTGCGTCCAGTCATAAATAATGACTAAATCAGCGCTCCGGTTTTCTGACCCATAAAAGTGAAATGCAGCACAGCTCTTAAGGCCCTTGCCTGTGTGCTCGTGTGTGTGCGTGTGTGTGCATTTGTATACGGCTGTGTGCATGTGTCAAAGAGATGGATAAAGGGGGAAGCGCTCGGCTTAAAACCCAGCAGAGGAGCATTTCGGTGACTGCCTCCCCGTCCCTCTCCTCTGCTGCCTGCCTCTCCCCGACGGTGAAAACGCCTCGTGAAGGGGCCGGATATGAATTCATTTTATGCTGAGATGAAGTTATTAATGCCCACCATCTGTTATCGTCAGCTAGCTGCCAGAGCAGCAGCGGCAACACAAAGAGGGATGCAGCACCGGCTGGAGAGCTGCAGACGTCAACAGTGAGACACATGATGCCACCTTGGTATTGATGAATAGCCTTTTTTGGGGAGTTATCTATAGCCTTTCCTCTTTTTACTGAGCATTTGTTTCTCCATTTCTGCAGAACACAGATTCGAAGAGACATGACAAAAAGGTCTAGCAGTGATTGGGACGAGTGTAGACACACTGGTTCGACAGTCATTGTTATTTTTGTTTTGGTAGCCTTCGGGAAAGGACAAATCTGCCATTATTCTGCAAATCCCTTCAGTGAGTGGTACAGGATTATCTCATGTTGCTAACCCTCCCTCTGCGCATATTTAATCACTGCGAGACAGATTTAAAGAGGAAGCAGCAATAAGGAATACTTTTGCCCCTTTTTTAATTATAGACTCTAGTTTATGCATTTCATGATGTGATGTTTGTTGCAATCATTACAAACCTGTTTTTGTACTTTTTTTATATATATATTATGGATATATGCATACACACATCATATATAATCTCATCATATATAGAGAAACTTTCTGCAAAGCATTAAAATCAGCTCCAGTCTCTCTTCCATCTAATCACATGCCGCATTCTGCCCCCTCCCCCGGCCCCCACCCCCTTAATGCGCACCTGATTTAGTTAGTAAGAGCTTCCTGATGATAAATAAACCATATTGCCGTTTTACACCCCGCTGGCTGCATAATTCATCGCTTGGGAAAATGGTGCACATGCGAGCGTGTCATGTCTGATCAACACGACGTGTTTGAGGAATTGTTGATGAAGGAGAAATTAGCTGGATGCGGAAACGGAGCTGGAGGTCAAAGGGGCTCGTCACTGAAGATTTACACCATGACAGTAATCGAGTGAAGGCTCAACGCTGTTATTGTTGACCGGGGACAAGAGGGAACAATTACATTTGTTGTTTTCTGACTGGACAAGCCTCCTTATTATTATTCCCTCAATAATTTGTTTTCTCTGGAAGGAGCTATCGCAGCAGGGCCTGCGCTGCAAACCCACCAGTTGCCACCCTGAATCGAGTGTGCAGACTGATGACTCAATCCCTCAAGTGCCATTATTGATCACTCACTTACTATTTACTAATCAACGCAAATTAAAGCAAAACCTGGCGAACACTGTCTCTGTAGTCAGACTGCATCGGATAAGTAGCAGTTCATTATTATGAACTGAATAAGACCAGTGGGCCTGGAGTACACGGCAGACAGTGGCTACATTCATATGCATGCAGTGAGCTTTTCACTAACATGAACTGCTCGCTTAATTTGGACCACTTTGAAGCCCACGAGAAGAAAGAGTGAAAGTGTATGAAAATGTTCTGCGTCTCTGCCGATGCCTGCCGTCGCTGTGTTGAAATCCGCCTGAGCTGGTAGTGACGAACAGACCACAGGGTGCTGTGTCCCGCGGCAGAGCTGGGGAAACAAAGACCGCCTCCGCTAATGTCACATTCATATGCTTTTATGAATCGTAGCATTTGGCTTCAGGCAGTGGTGGAAGAAGTGTTCAGATCCTTAAATACCACACTGTGAAAATACTCCATTACAAGTAACAGTCCTGCATCAAATATTATCAGAAAAATGTATCACAACTTAATGCACTTATTAGGCCAATGTAGAAAAATGCTTTTACTATTATATCTGATGTTGATGGAATAAAATTACCACAGAGAACCACAGCCTGTTTTCAGCTTTGTGACGATGCATTTTCCAGCTGATCGGAGAGGCTTCTTGAAGAGTTTATTCAGCTGAAGCAGGAGGAGAATCTTCTCAACTCATAGAGGAACACTTCATACTTCAGTTTGCCAGAAAAATTCAAAATCACCAAATTTGAAAATGTGTTTTCACTCGACTGGAAAGCATAAGCACCTTGAATTTGCCTCTAAGTAGAGTGCTTGAGTAACCATTGGTTGCATTCCACCACTGCCTTCAGAAAAAGAGCAACAGTGCCATTTCAGACAACAAACAACATGATTGTAGCTATTGTTTAGGACTTCAGCACCTATAATTGAACTGATGACAAGATGAAATGCATCTGGATGGGTGACTGAGAGTCTACAGCCAAGCATCTCTGTGATGCATGGCTGCAGACTCTAGCTAAATGCTAATGTCAGCATGCTAATGTGTTGATGTTAATAAGCACTAAACACAAAGTACAGCTGAGGCTGATGGGAACGTCATAACTTTTGCAGTTTTGAAGTATTGGACAAATTAGACACTTTGACCTGATGACTGCACTAGTGATTATAATTCATTGTGAGGACCATTGTCAAATTTAATGGCATCCATCAAATAGTCACTAAAATAGACAGTCAACCTCATGGTGGAGCGAGAGGAGAAGTCACGATTCATCTTCTGGGGAACATGAATGTCTGCTCAGATTGGTGGACTGACATGACCGTCTCTAGAGCCATGTTGCCAGCACAGCTTAAAACAAACAAATTCAGCTAATTACTTACAAAGCTTTGAAGTGAGTGAGACACCAATCAGGGTCTAAGTGGGTCACCAGGGCTACTGTTTTTCATAGAACTTAATTTAGTAGAGGATCATCCAATCCTTCATCCTAATCTGAGCACTCACGAAATTAGTCATTCATGTTGTTGTCACTCGTATAACACGGTATTAAACAATTACACAAATGCATGCATCATTTATGGCTTGTTTACCCCCACAGCAAGCTATCCTGTTATGTTGCAATGCGCTTATAGCCAACGCTGCACAAGAGCCAATGCAAACTGAAGTGATTACATCTGACAGAAAACAGTGAATCAGCCTGTGTAGCAAAGTGCTTAAAGTTAATGAAAAACAAACTGGGTCGTTGGAGGAGGAAGAATGTTATTAGTATGGATAGCATCGGTGATGTCAAATAAAACAGACAAATTAAGTTAAATGATTTACATTTGTGCAAGTGCTGCATACACACTGTTGTGTGTGGTGTTAGAGAGGACAAAAATTTCTCAATGCACGGGTCAGGTTTGATAGCGCTGCAGGGATAGTGCATCGCTGTGCTATCTTCTGAGAGCAATATTGAAAAACATTAAAATCATGAGCACAGGGCAACATAAGAACGAGTGATTTTTTTTTTTATCTACCCAGCAAGGGAAAAAATCATTCCCATGACTTATTCAAAGCCCTATTATACCTCGAAATAACCTCTATATCTGCTGACAGTGAAAAAGGATATAAAAAAAGATTCTACTATGTACTGTATATTTACTACTTCCATTCTCTGTTCTTCATCATTTTTATTTGTGTTATAATAAAACCCAAATCTGGTACTGGGCAGCTTATTAAAAGGGCATTTTAGGGCTCGCCTGTCTCATAATCCATACCCAGAAAAATATCCTCTTTTTGTCCGTGCATGTGTGTGTGTGTGTGTTTGACAGAGAGATAAAACATAAAGGAGTAAGGGTGTGTGTGCATTAATGTGCGGCAGTGGATTTATCCCTTTTTTATCTCATCCTCCTTAATGCGAAGTGCAGGCGCAAAGCCATTAGACTGCAGAATAAGTGAGATGAGTTGGGAGAGTGTAAAAAAGTGGAATTGTGGCGATACGTGACTCAAACCACACACACATCACACAAAAACACTATCACCTCTCTGTGTGTAAGAGGTCTGAATCTCAGCATTTCCAGCCAGATATCTCCTGAGTCTCATTACGATTGGGCTGATGGTAGCAGACAGAGACAGACGAAACAGAGATGTTTACTCTTGTAATGGGGTCTGTGGAGAAAAACAAAATCGCACCACAGGGACCGTCCTTTGATGGCGAAAGTAAGGAGTCGTTTCTGCTTTTTGTCTCGCCTTTTCATCTGTCTAAATACCATCGGAGAGGATAACTAATTAACGAGGCTGGAATGTGAGACTGCCTGTGCTTTTTCTGCTTTAAAATGAAGCAGTCGTGAAAAGCAGAGGCTCAAAGTGGGACCCGAAAGGCTTCACATGCGATCACGATCAAGATCGAGGTGGACTGGACCAAATGAGGGTGAAAGGATGCGCAATATTGGACATTAAACTCTTTGACTGAACTGTAAAAGTGAGCAGATAAAATGTCACTGGATGCCTAGAACATGAGCTTACATAGTGAAAGCTTCAAGGGGGGGTGGGACATGTTTGATCAGATTGTAATGAGTTGTTTCACCAGCTGCGAATCATCATCAGAGAGGATTTCAAACTAAGATCTCTATCAAACGTATTGACAGAGAAGGATTTAGCCCGCAATGAAAAATAAGTCAAGCTCATTCCAAACAAAGGAGATAATGAGTTGTTTTAAATGCATTGTCTATTTGAGCGAGGCTAATTCTTCTATCTGGAGTCCCCATTTTCAGACCAAACACTAATCAGTATCCTTTTTTATGACTGGAAGTTTAAATTAAGCAGTCTGATGTGATAACAGTGTAATTCGGTGGCCCCGATGGTGCTAATTTGTCGCTAAGGCATCACTTCTGTGGCTGTCGTCAAGAGAAAATCCTGACATCAACTGCAGTTTTTGTAATTAATACATCATCTGTCCATCCATATGCAACAGAGTATACAGAGTATGATCGGCTGAGACCCAGCTAACTTCATTTTTAAGGATCCTGTTATTCTACTGTATAGTTGTTTGTTTTTGTGTTGTTGCATAAAAAGTTTTTTCTAAAAGGTTTGTTGTGTTTTATGCATGTTTGTAATCTCGAGGGGTTTGGCTGAAGGAGGTCCGATTTACACACTTCTGGTGACATAATAACAGCTCTTTTTCTTATCATTGTCCGGTTATAGACCAACATAAATGCTCATGAAACCAGCCACTGCCTGACAAAGTGCTGTGAAACAGAGATGCAGAGCTAGCGTGTTTGCTGAGTGCACGATTTCACATTATAAGACCAATTTGGCAGAGCTGCTATTTACAGCAGCTTTTCAAGAGGTCACAACAACAGCTGGTTCATACAGCTGACGTATGATGAGCTAAACAGGGTGATGACAAGTCACACTTACTTTGTTTACTACAGTAGTGAAATGTAAGTTCAGTCAAGTACTTCACTTAAGCATAGTTTTGAGGTACTTCTATTGTGATGCTACCTCACCGATTCATCTGACAGCTGTTGTTACTTTTTAAATCAAAGTGTTATGTTATTTTACACCCCCTACAAAAGAAGCAGTTGCTAGTTGTTGCCTTTTGTGACACTTCAGGTGGTTGTTAGCAAGACCACCTGAAGAGAGACTTCCCTCTGAACCCCCCTCAGATGCTTTTATTTAACTGTCCAAAGAGGTAAAACTTTGCAATTCCAGGAAAGAAATAACAGAAAAGTAAAAAGTATATACAAATGATCAAATGATTTGATACTTTCGATAATTCAAGCACATTTTGCTGATCATACTTCCTGTACATTAACTGAAGTAAGCTTATGAATGCAGGGAGTGTTTGTACATAGTTTTATCTGTGTTTTTAGTTCAGCAAAGCAGATGAATTCTTCCTCCATTATTGGCTCATTATGGCAATGGCCAGTTTCAGCATGGGGAAGTTGTCTGGAAGCTAACTCAGTGTGTCTGCAAATGAACAGTCTCTCACTTGATACCTGGAGCAGGTATCAAGTGAGCAGGACAGTGAGCTCTGCCATGCATCCACATTCTATCTGACCCCGAATTCAAGCTTCTGCTAAATGTATAAACTGCAAATAGGACCGGGGGAGTGTTAGAAATAGGAAAAAAGGTGTTCAGGGGCAAACAATTAAGGTGTTAAAGTGACACTTTTACACAGAGAGACTTACAGCGGGTGTAATGAACCCAACATCTCAAGCACTGCAAGCGAGCATTAATCAGTGACACAATAACCGAAAATGTGCTTCAGTGAATTCTTTGTAAAATGAGATAAAATAACAATCTCAGCAAATGATCCGGCATAAAACTGTAATGTTAGTAAAACAGTCATGTGTGACAGTGAAGTGCTGCGTAAGGAGGGAGTAGCAGCAAAGGGTGGGGAAAGTTTTGAAGTGGCAGAGCGGGGTTGTGTGGCGGCCCTGCGGGGAGGCTGAGTCGGTGGATGAGCTCTTCATCCCAGTGGGCTCTAGTCCTCATCCACACAGCGTGATGTAAATGTCACCTCCACCAGACTCACTCATTAAGGCCGCACAGCTGGATAGATGCCAAAGCTTGGATTGACATTCAAAAAGAGTACTAGCCAGAACTCGGTTAAGAAGACTATATATAGAGTGTTCTGTGTGTGTATGTTGTCTATATTAAATGTGTAGAGGATGTTAAAAACACAGCGGAACAGAGGTTTTATTATCATGTCTTTGCCATGCGATAATCACTGCACAGGCCTCTATTCACGACCTTTTACATCCATTAAAGCTCTCTTCCTGAGCAGAATTCCCCACCACGCTCTCAGGTTGATGAATACGGACTATACATCACTGTTTGCATTGATTTCAGATTACGTCGGAGTTCTCTGCACCAACAAACAGAAAGACAGGACCACCGGTCAATAAATCAACCTCATGTTATATTCATGTACACCTCAACCAGTGTTTTACCTCCTGCACCGTACTGTAAGCACTGCAGTTCGCAGCACAAGCTAGCAGGCATTGCATTGACAGGGGAGCACTCTAAAACATGAAAGCACACAAATATGTATAAAAGTATAATAGCTAGGTGGAGATTACTGATGGAAAAACACACTGGAAGCAAGAACCAAGCATGACCTTTGACCTTTAAGGGTCTATCTGACTTCAAAAATGAATCACTAACATTACTGACCTTTATGTGCTCTGAATGTTTACTGTGTCAGCTCCCTGCTCCATGACTGAGGGTAAAAGAGCTGAAAAGATCAGAAAGGTCTGCAACTTAAAAACTGCTGATTATTATTTACTAAGAGCCATTTTTTTTTATCTAGTTTGAACTTGATGACAACCCTATTTTAACTGCTAGCTACCATGCTAGACAGCTAATTTGCTAATATCAAACATGCAGCTCATGCTATTGTTTGTTAGAAAGTACTAATGACGTTGTCAGTCATTCAAAGCAATGAGGCCAAAACAATAATGCTAGGAATCTGAGAAATATTCAGATTTCTTGAACATTTACTGACCTGAGGCTAACACGACCGCGCTCCTACCTGGGTTTATGTCTGTTCATAACTTTAGTGCTGCAGAAGACTTAATGAGGATGATGGTTTATAATAACAGTGATAGGGGTCATCATGCACACCCTGACAAAGTTAGATGCTTTGGGAGCCACAAGGAAACCAGAAGCACCTATCCACCTGAAGTCCACCTGATCTGGAAAAAGCTCACTGAAGTTATTTTGAGCCAAAAGTCCAAACTTTCCTTTCCTTTTCTATCTGGGATGTGAAAATCCTCACACACAGGGACAGTAAATGCAGTAGCTGATAGCAAAGCGCGGGGTCACAAGAACGACAACAGGGAATTTTACATTTCCGGAGTAAACAGACAGATAAAAGCAGCTCCACACAAGCTGCTTTGCTCCGTTTACGTTTCAGCACCGCGGACAGCGACAGCGGCGGGCGCGTCATGGCGCTCCGCGTTTCAGCGCCGCGGACAGGGACAGCGGCAGGCGCGTCATGCAGCTCCGCGTTTTAGCGCCGCGGACAGAGAAAGCGACGGGCGCGTCATGCCGCTCCGCGTTTCAGCACCGCGGAAAGCGACAGCGGCGGGCGCGTCATGCCGCTCCGCGTTTCAGCACCGCGGACAGCGCCACCGCTCTGCTCCACCTGCCCGGATCTCTGGCACCGTTTCAGAAACACGGATTATCACACCGTCAAGGTGACCCTGATCGAATTTACGAAAACCCACCACACAAATACATCATCTGAGGCACAGAAACACAGTTCCCGGAGCCGCACTGAGAGGTTTACGTCGCACAAACATTCCGGTTAAACATGAAAGGGGATTTCTGCCGACCGTGAACGCGCACCGTTCAGCGTGTTCGATAGAATAAAACACAAACAGGTGATAATGGAGGCAGAAAGCGGCCACATCCTGATCAACAAACAGGTTGTGTTCAAACACCGACGTGGCGTTTGAAAGGTGCGTTAAGTGACAAGAAAGCGCCGCTGAGCGCGCAACGCTTTCCAAGAGACGTAACAGACGCGTCACTTATTGACAGACGGGCCAACCAATTGAGGCAATGACGCAGAAGTTTGACAACTTTGCCATGAAATGGAGAGTTGTGATTAACAGCTGAATGAGGGAGACGTTTTCTGGCTTTAAAAGATTTCTATTCTGTCATTTGAACGTCTGCGTTAAAGAGTCGTTCAGGTGCAACACTCCAGAAATGGTGCCGACAAGACAAGCAAAGGCAATAAGTTTCTTACATCCTCGTCCTCGCAGTGGCGGCTGTACTGATGCTGAAGCCGGGGTCGCTGGCTCTCCGTCGCCCTCTCCCCTTCGACTCCCTGCCCGAGGAGGCGGCTCGCCTCCGGGGGGTTGGGGAAGGAACTGTTTGTGTTGATCTTGCCGGTGAATCTCTGATACAGCGACGCCATTTCCACCACTTCTCAAAAAAGACGAATAACTTGGCGAGGCTCTGTTCTCGATCAATACATGCAACAAAAAGTCCAAGTCAGAGGAGGTCAGTGAGCAACGGCTGAGGTGATCCGATCAGGCGATGCTCCAGTTCAGGTGAAAGAACAGGAAAAGCTGTGTTCGGGATTCACATCACGTACTTTCAGGCTCAGCGATGCTGCAGCGACGCAGTTTCCACACTTTCCCAACTTGATGCGGGATTGACGCAAAGACAAACGAGCGGGGGGTCAGCGGAGGCTGGATGCAGCTCTCATGATCCGGACTCGAAAGACGGGAGGAGGCAGCATCAGCGATGTCCCGTCTCCCTCTTCGCCTCCCTCGTGGCAGAGAAGAAAGTGACCGCTGATCAACGTGCAGGGACTAAGAGGTGTTCGCCTCACGAGTGAGCGCAGAGCGCGAACAGCTGCGGGGGACACGGCCCATCATTAGCAGATTACATATCAGAGGTTTGCGCTGGAAACTTATCATGACTTTGCAAGATGGAGCGGGCTCAAGTATCGCTATTAGTTTACCTTTGCCTCCATTTGAGTGTGTGCAGGAGTCGTGCGGAGAACAAGAGCGCCCCCATGTGGCGACAGACGCAGGAAAAGTTGACAGACGTGGCACATTTTCAGGGAGACAAAGAATAAAAGCATCTGTCTGACATCACTCAGTGAGATTTCAACCTCAGGTTTTCTCCTGGTTTCATGTGACAGGTGACAAATGATGCTCATTTGTTTCCTATTTAAACCCAATTGGTTGTTTTCTTCCACTAATAAAGCACCTTAGTGGTGGGAGCATACAAGACTGACAATACATAATACAGTTAAGGCTAAAATTGGTTAAAAAAAAAAAGCCAATGTGCATTAAAATGAAGATGCTAGAGAAGTGTTGCTGCACACACAAGACTTTCCAACCACCTTGAAACAGACAGATCACGCAGATCATGTGGCTAGAGCTGCAACTAATGACTACTTTCATGATCAATTCATCATTTCATGCAAGAATGCAGGAAATGTGTCTTTTAATTGTTTTTTTTTTTTACAAACAGTCTAAAACTAAAAAAATATTCAGTTTACGGCCACATGACACATGAAAGCATCACGACTTGATGTCTGAGAAGCTTAAATCACTGAATATTTAACATTTTTGCCGAGTAAAAGACTTAAATGATTACTTGCTTATCATAATAGTTGCAGCGTATTTATCAATTTATCAACTAATCTTTTGATGTCTACATGTGGAAATGAGCAATGAAAAACAGCTACATTAGCGAGTCCAGGCACGGGAAGCCACAACAAACAATAATACTCTCTTTAAGTATGGCAGGAAACATAAAAAAACACAATGAAAGCTGCTGTTCCACTGAGGGGCTGGTCCCACATCATTCAGCTTTATTTGTAGTCCTAGCACGGGACGAGTCATTTTATCCACAACAGACCCAGAATCTGTAATCTGATTTGATTTTGTTTGGCCTCACAGGAAACAGAACACCTCCCCTTGACAAGCCGAGCATGCTCGGATTTCAGCCTGACGGAGGAAACACACAGCAGAACTCATCCACTCATCACAGCCCACATAACAGACGAGTTCCAGGAACAGGCACAACTACTTTGGAAGCTCAGAGCCTCATGAAATGCAAACATCCTCCCCGCAGCCTACCTGCAGCCTAACAACTGCTCAGATTTACCTTTCAACGAAGAGGACTTCCTGAAAAGATGAAAAACATGCCCAGCCACTGGACAACTTGATTACTCAGCCGCACATGAGGATGGTGCAGACTCCAGCTCAGCCGCGGTCCTGGCAAAATATTTTACCATTGATTTCCAAGAGAGGTTTCATAAAAGGTGGAAAAAAAATGCTGCCATGTGTTTCTGCACATCAAATCCATCTCAGACTCTGGCACAGGACCCAGAAATGCAATTCAATTTTCAGGCACTGATGTGATTAAGAAGAAAAAGAGGCTGGGTAGCACGATTTGCCAAACTGCAGGAAATCCTCAGGGCACAGATGCAGTACATTTTAAGGTGGACTCAATACGTCTTCAAACTGATTATTGATCATGTAAAAATGAGCGGTTACGCCCTTCCTGGACCCGCAGTGTGGTCTGGCTCGGCCCTCCAGCCAGATCACCTGATTAGATTACCTCCATCATATGAGCTGAGATCATAAAAAAGTGCTAAACAGGATTATTTCTCAGGCTTCCCCACGAGGAGTTAAATACAGCAGGCTGTGTGCTCCCTGATGCTTGAACAGATGAGCCCTGCAGCTGGGCAGCAGAGGGCAGAGCTGTTTGGTTTAATCCCAGCCAGAGTCTTCTGTTAGTGGGGAAGGATGGCTGATATCAGCAGACATCGCACACTTCCAGAGGACAAAGAAGCAAAAGAAGTCAGTAAACTGAAAGCCATCACTATGCACACTTTTACACAGAAAACAGAACAAGCGGAGGGTTTATAGTAGCGTCAGCTGCATTGTATATGGCCCACAGTTCTTATTGAGTTGTCATGTAATCATGCGTGAATGCAGCTTTCCCCGGTGGGTCACTGCGGGGGATTCCTGGAAGCCACTAATGGGAAATTTGCTTCTGCTCAACTTCCACTTTTGTGCCCTAATAACTCGCAAAAAAGCAGTTAAAGGTAAAAGCAAAACGAAGAGAATAACTGCAGCTCTGACACTCACAGGCACTCAACGCAGTTAACCAGGAACATTACATATTCTAAAATCAAACACTGCCATCTAGTGGGTAAATGTGGTGTCATTTATGTGCATTCTGAATAAAAGCTCACTGTGCTGCTTCACAAAAGATATGCTGCAAATTTCATGCAAAAACTGTGAGCGTGGCCATGAGTTGGCATCTCCCAGAGCCTCCTCCCGTCAGCCGACCACCACGACTTATGATGGATAGCTTCTCATTTCATGCCACTGAGCGAGAGCTGTTCTTATCAAGCCACACGTCTCTCCCTGGACTGGAACTACTTTGGAGGGCTGCAGTCTCTAAATCCTTTCCTCCATCATAAAATGAGGGTAGCGTGGAAGAGGTTGCCACAGTGAGGGTGGCGGGGGTTTGTCGGGTCAGCGTCCAGAGTATTTCCAGAGGCTGTGTCACTGCCAGCGCATTTTAAGCTGCGAGACTGCCAGACGGCAATTAATGCAGCCGGAGGGAGGTGGTCAATCATCCTGACAGGCTTTAAGTAATATGAATTAAACAAGACGATCAATAGCTTTTGTGTGTGAGATTTAAAGAAAGATTTAAAGGGTCATTTCACCCAAAATAAAACATTCTCTGCCCTTAACACACACAGTTTGTCTGATTCTCCCTCTTTTATTATGTGGCTGTAAGAATTTGCGAAATATTCAAACCAAAGACTCTATTCCACGAAATGGGAATATTCTTCACATCTTGTGCCTAATTTAGGATAATTTTCCACTAATGTCACACTCAAACCTGGTATCTTTGGGAATTTCGGGAGGATTAGATTGTTATGGTGGCCACTGCTTTTAAAGTGTTTGGTTACCATGCAGATTAAACAGGAAGTTTTTCCTCGACGCCATCGCAGAGTGATTGCTCATGGGGGAACTGCTGGGTGTCTGTAAATTAAAGAGTACAGTCCGGACCTGCTCTTTATTAAAAAAGATAAGATAAGACTTCATTGATCCCACACTGGGGAAATTCACTTGTTTCAACGGTAAGACTATAGAGGCCATGTACATTATAGAAGGAAGAGTATAAAGAAATATTGCCTTGTGAAGAACGCCTCAATTTCACAGCGGATTTTGAATTGCATTTTGCTATTGCAGTAAAATACAAAATACATTGTACTATTGCACAGTAAAAGTATATAACACTGCACAAGACAAGATGCACGGATGTGATGGATATTAGCAGATGTTGAGATAAAATGTTGACAAGTGTCACAAGATACTTTTGTTGTGATTCACTGGTGTACAAATGACTTCTTTCTGCCTCCACCTCAATACAATGGAGGTAAATGGAACTCCAGTTGCGGTGCTCACAGCATTGAAAATGACATGTTTAAATGATTTTTCTAGAAAACAGTGTCTCATTATTTCAAATAACACGGCAGCCATCGGCAGGGGACTGTGTGACTACTCCAAAGCATTAAAACTCAAAATCTCAAATTCTGAACAAATTATGCAAAAAGAAGAATAAAAATCAATCCAGGAAAGTCAAACTTTGTTGGTTCTCTGATCACATGCATGCATGCTAGTAATTAATCCACCTGGCAAACTTGGAAGCTGGAGGAGAAAAGTTTGCCTCTTTTGTCTGTCCTGTCTTTCACATGTGAGGAAAAAGACAGGTTTGACCTCGAAGACAACCCCCCCCCTGTGGAAGCTGTGATGGGAGCAGGCGTTCGCAGCAGGAGCACGAGTTCAGACGAGGGAGAAAAACTCATGAATTTATACTGTGGTGTCACATTTCTCTGTTGCAGTCCATTTCTCACTGAGAATACTGTCATAAACCTCCACCTTCAATCCCGAGCTTCACAGAGGGAGGATCAATCTGGCCATTACTCCAGATATTTGAGTCTGTTGGGCCTCTACTTTATGACACGAGAGCCCAATTTGCAACTGCAGTCGTTTTACACGCCCGTACATCTGTCCCGAAGCATCGCAGAGATATCACAGCGGCAGTTTGAAATGTGGTGGAATATTAGTGTGATTGATTCAAAGGCTTCTTCCTGGATATTTGCATTCTCAGGCCAAGTTTCAGCTTCAGATTAAAAGCCTTTTTGCTTCTTCTGTGTGTGTGTGTGTGTGTTTGTGGCTGCTGGCTTGTTTTGAATGACAGGGGGAGATTGAAGGTGCTGGAGCCTGACGCTGTCGGACTTAAAATTAAACGGTCAAATTAATAGGTGCTGTCACTCGCCGCCGCCAAACCACCTACTCGCCTGAACACCAATCCGACGGCGGCACCTCCATCTGCCCAATGTCGCGCCGTCGATCGCTCACGACGAAGCGGCGCATTACGGAGGAGAAACAAATCTCAGAAATGACAAACAGCCGGAGGGAGGGAAAAGTTTTGACGAATCACATTTTGCCCATTCTGCGGCTTTATGGTGCGTCTACATCAAGTCTGGAATTCTGCAGCAAAGTGACATGAAGCATGGCAAATTGAGTCCCAATCCTATTTGAAATGGGCGAGATAAAGTCCCCGGGAAATTTAGAGGGACAGAGCGAGCAGGGAGGAGGGCTGAAGGGGAGATATAGAGAAGAGCCCGGAGTGGGGAGCGGGCGTGGGCTGCAAAGGCGGGTGAAGCATCGAGCACATATCAAGCATAAGAGGCACAAAGGTAATTTGCAGATGCAAGGCTGGGAGGGAGGGAAAAAAAAATGCATTTCAGTTATCTCATGCCTCTCTGTTGACTTGGACCCCATTTCCCAGACAGGGCCAGCAGAATCATTTCACATACGGTGGAGGTGCTGGTCCAAGTATAAAGGACTGATTTGTCATTCTGGAGGCTCAGCAACAACCCAACAAATCCAGTCTCAGGGAGTGAGAAAAGCTTGTGAAATCCGGAGTTGAAAAGGACGCGCTGCTGTGTGAGGTTGATAAATGTTGAATCTACGGCTGCTTTTTCCAGGAATTCCAGGAATCGCATTATTCTAAACAGCCATTATCAGAAAAAAAAGTCTTCTTTTTTAACAATAGCAGACACTGATCCCTTTTTCCACATGGTGTCAAACATATTCTGTATCAGCTTGCTCCATCTCTTCATTGAAGCTACATGATGTTTTAACCCCATAGCTCCACGGTTGGCTGTCTGTCCACCACTTGGTCCAGACTGAACTGTCTCAACAATTATTGAATGCAATTGAAATTTTGTACATTTCTTGTCCCCAAACAACACGTCCTAATGACTTGTGACTAGTGACTTTTCTTCCAGCACTGAGGTTGACATTTGTGGTTTTGAGTGAAATGTCTCAACAACAATTAGCTGCCAAGAAATTCTGCATCATGATGTGAAAATCTTTATGTGTCCAGTACTTTGATTTCTTTGAACCCACCAGTCTCCGACTTCTGTGCACTTATAACCCCAATTTCTAAAGATCCGGGACGCTGTGTAAAAATAATCATTTGCAATTTGTGCATCTGTGTTTATCAGCAGTGGTTTTCTGACATGTTCCTGAGCCCATGTCGTAACATCCTTTATCCAATCATGTGTTCACAAAGTGCTGAACCTCGCTCCATCCTCCCTTATAAACCACCGAGCCTTTCCAGGATGCTCCTTTCATACCCAATCATGATGCTATCACCTGTTACCAATCAACCTGTTTACCTGTGGAATGTTCCAAACAGGTGTTTTTGGAGCGTTCCACAACTTTCCCAGTTTTTGTTGCTCCTGTCCCGACTTGTTTGAAATGTGCATCACGTTTGAGAATTAGCAGATATTTAGAAAAATTAATGAAGCTGATGAGGTCAAACTACGCTAGCACGCCAACATACTCAGTTAAGATGGCGAACATGCCAAATATAATACTTGCTAAACATCAGCATGCATTGTCATTGTGAGCATGTTAGCATGCTGATGTTAGCGTTTAGCTCAAGGCACCGCTGTAGTACATCCTCTACAGCATCCTCTATGCCGCTAGCATAGGTGTAGACTCTCACCCCTCTCAGCTCTCATCTTGTACATCCTCGACTCCTTTCCTCGCCTCCTCCCCTTTCATCCCTCCCACCTGAGATGCGAGCAGAGGAGGCGAGGACGACACCCGAGGAGAGAGGAGTCGAGGCAGCGGGCATTCAACAAAATGACACATCCTCACTACTGCTGTCATTTCAAAGCGACATCAATCTAATATGACATGAGGCGCAGCTTCATCATCCGTCTGTCGTGTTGTTTCAGCCTACAGCGGTATTTTTTATTTACTTTTAATTATATGACAACATGAATTACAGCTAATTAGCGCTGAATGCAGGAGAATGTTCTTGTTGATCTAATAGTTTGACGTTAGCAGCTGTTTGCACTTGTAAACATCATGTCATGATTGTAGCAGCTGAACTGGGTGCAGCCTACACTCGGCAATAAAAACACAAGTAATGTCTTTAAGGAGCAGCCTCACGAGGCGCGACACAAACGGTGGAGAGCACGAAGTCTGATGATCATCTGAAATAACTAAAGAAACTTACGAATACAAAGGGAGTGCTAAGATTTGGAAAGTCCTCTTTTGAAGACTTCCATGAAGCATACAGCTGCGCATCCTCGCTCAAAGCCCCTCTGACAAGCCTCCTCTCTCCTCACGACGCCAGTAAGAGCCGAGACATCCTTCAAGATGGCGCACTGAGATTGATTTCCGGGTCACAGGCAGGAGGACTGGGGAAACGAGGACGCATAAAACTGAGAAATGACAGTAGCCCTCAGTCTAGTCACTACTTTGTTTGTGCTAAAGTAGCTTCAAGCTCGTTAAAAATCATCTCATTCCACATAGCATCATGTCTGTAACTCCAAACTGAAGCTGTAGAAAGTTCACTCTTAGAGGAAGTTTTCAACTCCAAGACACATTTTTTTTATGCACATTTACCCCAAAAGTCAGTCTGAGCTATTTGGTATCTTTAAAAAGCTTCAGGATGTCCACTATTTAGACTGAGTTTCTGAGGGTTTGTACAATGTTTGGCTGCTCAGCATGAGGCCACCGGTGGGCCGCTGCATATTAAGCGGTTTTAATACCGTACCAGTGACTTCACAGGAAGTTATCAGGTGAAAAGCATTACAGAAGAGTAAAAATTCAGGCGTCTGGCTGCAGCTCCCTCGCTTATGATTACTCTATCGTTTTTCTAGTTGTTGTTTTGCTGCAAGCACTGCAGCACAACACACACCCCGAGCCCGCTGTTTATTTGCACCTCCAGATGTCCTCGAATTATAAATGTGAGAGGTTTACAGAAGGCAAAAACCGGGGTGGGGGAAGAAAAAGAAAGGAGAAAAGAGCAGAGAGGACAGAAAAAGAGCAAAGTGTTAGAAGGGAGAGACGGGGCGGTGAGGATGAAAAGTTCAGATACAGTCGCCTCACCTGGACTGCTGCCATTTCAACTCACCACACACACACACACACCTCAAATCTATGATTGTGAAAAAGCTTTGTTATTACTACAAGAACCTGCTGTCGTTATCTGATGGCTTTTTAATTTGTTTTACTCGAGGATTCCAGTCACAATTTTGACTCGAGGCCAAGCGAACTGGCCAGAAGGCGTCAGCCAGGGCTTCACTTAGCGAAGGAAAAAAAATCTATACCTTCAATTCCACATTTGTCATTTCTCAGCGGAGCTTTATCTTCTCGGGTATTCTAGTTCGCAAAGCGAAAAGGTTGTGTGAATGACAAAAAAAAAACAAACAAAAAAATGTGGCTTTAAAGTAATTATCGATTTATCTAAAGAGAGGTAGGACTTAAATGCCACAGAGGAGCTGCGCCAGACACAAACGTCCGCAGAGAAAATCACTTATTCATATTTCAGCCTTTGCCGCGTGTTGCAGTCAATCATCTGTCATTTCAAAAAGAATCAATACTAAATCTCACCTGTTTTTTTTTTCTTTTTCAGTAATATATCCCAGAACTAATCTGCGACACAGCACACAAACATTTCTATATGCTGGGAGAAGTGTTTTTTTCCCCCAATAACATTCGTATCAAAATTCCATTAAAATCCATCCTACACTCTGCTACACACTCACCCCCGTCCCATACTTAGCAAGTCAAGCATCTCGAGTGTTTAACGTGAGGAATTTCCATCAGGGATAATAGTTCATGAGCGGGAAACCATTTTAATGTAACAGATTGGAATTAGACACATTAGCTGGGAAATGAGACATCTTCACATCGAGTAGTGATGTGTGCCGTCGGCCTGGGGAGGTTTGAAGGGAAACGGGGGGGAGCTTTGTATTAAATCTGGCACATCAAAACCTTCAGACAGGCCCCGCCGCTGCTTCTGGACTGCAAATCATTTGATCTGCAGGTATAAAAGGGCTCCGGGACACCAGGGACCAGGGCACTGGATCCAGTACATCACGGTTAAAGTGCACTGGTGGCGACTACTTAATGAAACAGTGCGTGCTGAGGCCGGGGGATTTAAACTGAAAGGGGACACGGAGAGGGGATGGCATCCGTCAAGACATGAAGCAGCATGAGGCTCGAAGGCAAGGCTGAATTTTTTCCAACTTGAAATAAATATAAATCCACACTGTCTGTGTCACAAGGTTTAAACGAAGCAAAAAGCAAAGAAGAAGAAGAAAAGCGACCGCTGATTCGCCGAATATGAGCTTTAAAGCTGTAAAATATTACACTGCCCCTTCCTAAACTACCACTGCTGTTATCAAAGATCACGCCTCCATTCACCTGCTCAGATATGCCTCATAACTGATTATTATAAGTGCTGGTTAAGTGAAACTAAGTCCCCTTTTAAAAACAAATGTGCGCATGTTATGCTTATGTAAACAGAATAATGCACCAACAAAGTCGCTGATGCATAATATTTTCGTAATTCCCATGAACTCTCAAATGAATAGTCACCTTTTTGTGAGCGCTGTGCTGATTATATAAAGAGGACTGTAAAAACCAATTAACGGAGTCTGTAGAAAAGCAAACATGGAGACGGTTTTCTGAGTTTCTCTGAATGTTGCTCTCAGGAGCAGCGTGGGGTGAGAAGGTTGTGTCAGAGCCTGCTTTTTATCTGAATCAGCCATCGCATGAGAGGGAAAATACGCCAGATACAAAGCAGCTCAAGCCTGATTTCTATAAAATACACATATGATGGGAAATCTGTTGACTCCAAAGTGTGCAGGCTGTTTTTAAAGAGCCAAGGTGAGCCATGAGAGGAAGATCAATATTTCTCTATGGCAGAAAAAATAGACAGAAAAGTCCACATCTTTGGTAAACGCGTCACAAAAGATGTAGTTTACATTACACCACCACATAATCGTGTGTTATCAATTAAAGGCATGACACTAGCTTTACCTTTTCTTATCAAACCCAGATGCTGGGAGTATTTGTTGCCTTCACCAATTCCAAAACGGCTCCGACTTGTTAAGACGTTCTGAAAAATAAACCTTAATATAAATAAACCACTTTTTCTGACTCGCCACACGCACTAAAAATGTGTCCGGACATGCAACATGTGCAACTTTCTTGCAAACTCTTTTTTTTTCTTGTGTCGGCCACCCGACACGTTGTTCTCGCTAATTAAGGACGACACTTTCCTCCCACTTACACAACATGATCTGAGCATGTGCGATTCGACCACAGTTCAAGAAACAGCACGAGGAGGTGACTTTAGTGGTGTCTGAAGATACCGACGTATTTGTCGAGTGCTGCACACGTTACTGTAGCTGCTTCGCCTTAATCTTACATGTTATTCACACTTAATTGTACTGCCTTGATTGCACTGGAGTCACACTTTGAAATACAGTTCCAGAAGGCGTTAAGCTGTTACAGGGATTGAACTGTTGGATTTCTGTTACAGAGTCAAGTGAACTCAGAATTTGAGTGCAAAACTTCTCCTTTTTTGTCATAAATCTTCGAAGTAATTTGAAATTCACTGAAAAAATCCACTGCAGCCAAGGCCACTTGTCAAGTTTGTTGCAGCAGCCTACATCTCACACACGAACAAGCAGACTCAAAGACCAAAAGAGTCACTTCTGGCCACGTTCAAGCAGACCCACTGATGAGACACAACTCTGACAGGCTTTCTAGGGTTCGAACGAGGGAGCTGAACGAGCAAATAAAGTGGACAAAAAGATGAGCCAAGGGAAGCAGATTTAATGAGGCAGGTGGAGAGCCTGATTTACCGTCCGACCTCAGCCCAGGAGCCTTGAGAGATGGTGAGTGAGTTATGGAGGAGAGCCCCGGAGACGGCGCTGGCCCATCAGAAAAGCAGCCCTCCCGTCATTGCACCCGGACGATATAACACTCACAGTCCAGCAGCCTGACCCAGCTGTCTGCTGACAGGACGGTGCAGACGCACACTTACACTGCAGATCGGAAAGAGTATCTCAATCAGAACGAGAGCGTCATGAAGTGATTCAGCGGCGATGTGACAAAAGAGCGGCGATGCACGTCTCTTTAGGGCGAATTAGCATCATGCAAACCACATGGGCCTCAGAGCACTAATAAAGAAGACACGGCTCACTAACACCAAGCTGCTGCAGTCGCCGGCTCAACGGTGCTTCAGCATGCATCTTCAGCCTTACCATTTTGGAGGTGGTGGTATCGATCTGCTGGGTGGCAATTAGCATTGACATGGTTGAAGTGACGGCGAAAGCTCCTCCAACACTTCTTCTCTCCTTTTCCTCAGTAGAGAAAAGTCCTCTGGACAAGTGGACGAATGATTGGGAGGCTTCACCTGAAGTGGGAGGATTAGTGGAGCCCTCTTCCTCGAGCCCGAGACCCCCCCCCCCCCCCCACCTCCCCCGCCCTCCGTCAGCTGAGCGGCACACTCCGAGCGCACTTCCACGTTAGCAATCAATCACATAGCGACAAGGATTCGGTCTGATGCGCCGTGATCCGTTCGCCAGGATGGGCTCTTTGGAAATGTGTGCTTCCCCGGCTTCACTCGCTCCTGCTGTCTCGCTCCCTCCTGCTCCCCTCTTCCCTCCACAGCGCTCTGACTATCCCTCTTTGACTTTTCTCAGCCCCTCGATCTTTTCTCATTGACTCTGCTCCCTCACAGGGTTTATCAGTCTTTGTCTCTCCAAGACAAGTCGTCTCCTCGAACTCCCACTTGTAGTAGCTGCAGACAGTCTGTGTGTTTGGCTACTCTCTCCCTCCCCTGATTCACTCTGAGTCTTATCCGTGCCTTCCTCCCTCCCCGCTAAGCTCTTCCTCACAAGAGGCTGGCTGTTTTTTTGGCGGGTTCAGCACCTGAACTAAATTGGGAGGTTTAAACGTAATCTGTCGGGCTGGCCATGGGAGAGGCATCTGCCAGCAAACGCTGCCAAACAGCGTTCTTTACATCTCCATCGCAGCTTTAGTGAGGCAAAGGTGTGTGTGTGTGTCTGCTTAGAGTTGGCAGGTGGGCAAAGAGATGGAGAAACAGAGGAGGGGAGGGAAACAGAAGAACAGACGGGAAACAGAAACGTCTGTGCTGATAAATCGCAACAGAAGCGAACGCATGTCTAGAAGTTCTCATGTGATGTTAGAATGACTCAGGTTATCGGATATCGAAGGCATCTGCAACGCAACTTCTCCCAGAGTTCGTGTTTTTGCAGGTCGCCATGTGAACGAGGTGTCTGCTGCTGTCCGCCAATCTGCAGATCAATTTAATCAGGCCCTGTGATGGGCTGTAATAAAGCGGCAGTGATGTATTCGTGCCACAAATCGCACCTCGTAAATTACCCCCACCTCTCTGGGAGATTGGTCCCGCGCCGTGCCCGGGACCAATCTAAATTTATGTCGCGTTTATAGCTACAGCGTGGTCAAAGCCAAAGTGCCGAGATGGAACGACTGGTTTGACACTAGCCCAACGCCGGCCCGGCCAGCAGCTAGTAAATGAGAGGCAGCAAAGGACTTCAAGAGTGAGCCGGGATTGAAAAAGACTGATGGTTTAACTCAGGGCAACACAAACTTTGCCATAAGAAAGTTCTGGAAGTTTCCCATCAAGTCTGATTTGCTTGGCCAATATTGGTCCGACTCTGCAAACTTTCAGGGTCGGCTTTGTTTTGCAAGAGCGGGGACAACAAACCAGCTGCTGCCTATGAACACCACAAATCTGCTACTAAATAAAAACTAGTCTCAAATTAAAGGTCTCAGTATGTTTAAAATGATCATAAAATGATAATCTGTTCTGGACAGAGATGGGAACATGATCTAGCCGGGACAGGACGGGGTTGGAGGCCCAGCTTTGAGTGTGGCCTTTAAAAACACACATGAACATTTTCCGACGATCTTAGTTCATTTTGCAACCCTGACTCCAGGAAATAATGTTTCTATTCAATTAATTCATGACAGCAAAGACGCTTTGAAGAAAACATAATGCTAGCTTTCAGTAACATAATGAGGAAATGTTGTTAATTACGTATCTGGCAGGTGAATGTATTTGTTTTCCACCAAAATATCTGATCCTGCAATACAATGCAAGAAAAAATTGTGGCTTCATACAGAAAAAATCAACATGTTTCCTGACATTTAAACAAAACCACAATCTGCTTTTATTCCTTACACCTCACCAGAGGCAGAACTCGGGATGCAAACCGCGGATCTTTGGTGTGAACGTGCAGTCCACCCCGAACACCTCCCTGCTACTCCGGCATGGCACTGCGAACGTAGCCAAAAAAGATGCATCTGAACATAAAATGCAGGCAGCACTGATGTTACTAGGTGAAAAAACTGAAAGAAATACTGTTCTCACGCACTAATTAATTCCTTCAGATCATTCAACGTTTCTTGTTAATGAACACCTCGCGCAGATATTTCACAATAAAAGTCTGGGAATGGACAAGAAAATGAAAGAGGCAACGTACCCTGAATCGCTGCAGGGCTTTTAATGTGTAACTCATTAAGGAACTGGAAGAGGTTTTCAGTTTGCAGTAACATCAGAGCAGCAACAACAACCTAAGTGCAGGAGAACAGGGAGGCAAATAAGTAAAATGTCATCCTATCATCATAAAAGTGGGGGAATTGGATAGAAAAGTCTGTAATAAAAGCTCGTATAAAACCTATGGTAAAATCATCAATATCTGAGACAGATTTCAGGAAATCACGTTGTAGAAACTCAGCAGGTCCATCTGGTCCATGTAGAGATCTGGCTCTGGTGCCGCCTGAGCATTTTTCACCTTGACATCAGATGTTTCGCTCCACACAGCGAGTTACTGCCGCCGCCAGAGCAAGAGGCATTTATCCAACATACAATCCTGCTCTAAATTGCTTTTACTTTATGGTTTAAAGACTCAACGGACCATGTGATTAGTTGCCTTCCGATCGTGAAAGCAATGAAGTTAACTTGCTCGATTGATTTCCAGGTTGGATTACGTGTTCGTGTATCGAATTATGCTGAATGAATAAACAACTCGGGTAATGAAACATCAAATGCTGGACAGTCACAAAACATGCGACCCCAAACACAAATCTTTATCCCTTTTTGTATTTGTGCTCAAGATTATTGGATGAGCACGATTCACATGTGCTTATTTCATCATAACAAGCAATAATTTAAGTGATAATTCAGTATTACAGGACTGATTTTAGTCTCAGTGCAGAAAATACAAAAAATAAGTAGAGTGCACACCAAAAGGCATTAAATATTAAAGATAATAGGCACTGGAGTGGCAAATCTGCAATTGGTGGAGCATCTATGGTTGACAGAGTATCAAACACAGGCCTGATATTGTGTCTGGGCTGTTAACTAATGCCCGGATAAGGACGCGGTTCTCCACCTCAACCCTTTAAACCCATTTATTCCATTATTGAGCACTGACTTTTCAATTCCCCCAGATCACAAGAACGGAGCGAGGAGACAAAATGAAAAAAGTCCCTGAGGTCTGAAGAAGCACTGAAGGCAATTCCAACATATTGTCTGCGAGGATGGAGCTGGATGGATCCAGAGTCAGCCAGGTAAGACTGCTCCGCTTACAGAAAGAAACAGAGCCGAGAAGAAAAATCTGAATCAGACTCGAGGGTAAAAATCTGGCGAGATAAAAAAACAAAAAAAACAAACGTGCTGCTGTGGAAGCTTTTTTTCATCCGAGCATCATTTGGAGAAAAACAGGAAGCAAAACATATCGCTCGAAGCCATCCCCATGACAAATGACTGTGATGTTGTACAAATCCAATTCAGAACAGCTTTCCATTTTTTTGATTAGCAAACAGTTGAGCATTTTGCTAATTTAATCTGGCCCCTGAATTGAATTTGTATTACAGCCATGGTTAATAACTTGACATTCAGCGTATGACTCCGTGCTATTTAGATAAGTGATGGGCCTTCTTTGAACACCCACATGCCTCCAAGCCAAATTGCCCCATTGCTCATAATAAAAACCTGTGTCTGAGAGAGTCACCGCTGTTATATTTTATTTGAATTGTTATTAATAGGACTATCAGAATATAATGCCGGGTCCATATGTAGAGATAGAATAAAGCAAAAAGAGAAGAAGAATCTTCGGGGAGGATTTGAGGAGATGAAGGAAGTCTGCAGTGGCATTCATGCCACCGCTTGTGAATAAAAGATGAAAGTTTTGACTTGGCTCCAAGTTTCTTCTCTCTTGTGGCTCATCTCAATTACTATAGAGGCGGTTTAGAGGAGAACAGAGTCAGTAAGTACACTTTAAAGAGGAGGCGAAGTGGAACGCTCCAGGAAACGTTTCATTTTTAATACATGGAGGACAATGAGTGACACTTCAGAAAGAGACGAAAATCCCTAAACACGGAGTAACATCGCAATATGTCGGAGCTCAACCTACATTTTCCGCCGTGCCGAGCTTTAAAATAGCGTCATGAAGCGCTTCGATCAATCACGGCTGGAGAGCAGCCACCTCACAGCAGATGAAAGCTCCGAACAATAAAGCTCTGCCAAAAAAAACAAAAAAACAAAGGGATTCTGTCCTTGATGACTGTGAAATTTTGAGGCTCATCAATTTAGATTTTTATTAAGTTTCTCACCAAAAGATTCTACAAAGGAGCAGATTAAACTTATTTTCACACAGATTTGATGTGTCCATGTAAAGTTTTTGTTTTTGTCATGCAAAAAGATATATTTCACCACACATTCGGCGTGAATGAGACGCAGTCACTATGAGAAGACTAAAGAAGGCTAAAAATACAAAATAAATGAAAAAACTAAACACTTAAATGTTGCAAATTGTCCTCTCCTTCATCCAGATATTTGTTAAGTTCATATTTTTCCTAAATATTAATCCATGAATCAGTCAGTCACCATCACTTTGGTCCACACTTGAATATATTATATATAAGTATTGAATGCATTTCCATAAACTTTCTTTCAGACATTCATGGTTCCCAGAGGATGAATTCTATTGAATTTGGTGTCCCGTGACTTTTTCCACTGAGGTTTGGACAGAAATGCCTCGACATCTCTCGGCTGGACGGCCATAACTTCTGTGTACAGACATTAATGTTCCCCTCAGCTGAATTGTAATTGTAATTGTGGAGATCTCTTAACTTTGCATCTAGTGCTGCAATCGGGTCGAGAGGCTAATGCCTTCTAGCTCCATTTATGACCAAAACACCTCAGAACTAATGACATTCACATCAGCCTAAGCTGTACTTTCTGTTTACAGCTAACTAGCAGTTGGTATGTTAGCGCACTGATATTAGCACTTAGCTCAAAGCACGGCTGTGTGTGGGTGCAGCATCACAGAGCTGCTGCAACTGTCATTTACGGAAAAGGAGATTAAACCTGATTCATGTGTTCACACAGAGCTCAAAATATGCTTCTGAGAAATATACAGTTAAATATTGCAAATTGTGCTTTTTAAGTGAATTTTTCAGCTGGACGTTTGTATATTCGTGTCGTTTTCCCTTAGTTTTACCTCATTTTTCAAACTCAAATCTGAATATATGCGAGCAGAAAGAAGGAAAGAAAACAGCGACCCAGAAAAAAAACATGCAAGAACAGAAGTAATGTTTGACATTTTCAACAGGGTTGGATGTTCTGTCTCCATGGGGTTTGAATAGTATGGGCTTTTAAATGCCAATCAATACCAATATTTAAATTAAAAACTGAGCAGAGCCAGAAAAAAGTCATCGACATGTCTGAAATATGAATTGAGAATCACATAAAAGATGAAAAATAATAAGGAAAGCGTGGTGGGAATGCGGAACAGCTCGGGCGTAGCCTTAGAAATTCATCTCCATTATATCAGCGGCGGACGATGTGATTGGACAAAAAAGCATCTTAACTGCAGAAATTCACAATTTACCTCTGATTTCTCTCCCACGGAGACAACAAGTACAGTAAACGTTCATTAGATCATCAGCAAAAAGTGGCTCCTGCAGCAAAAAAGGTCAGCAGCGGAGAAAATCTTCATTTAACGAGAAGTCTGCAGAGAGGGATGAACTTAACTCAATACTGCACTCAGCAAAACAATCCGTCTCGCGCAGAATGGATGAGGGACAATGCTCCTTTTGACTAACTGACTTTTAAGCTGCCTTCTGCCTGACGCAAAAGGGCAAAGTAATTCACTGACACCAACAAACAACTCGACCACAAGCTCAGCCGAGAGGGCGCTTTAACCAAAACCCTGAGACATTAATCCAAGGCACCTCCTCCATTAGCCTCAGCTTGTCAGAAGGGAAATTGGAGCGATAAAAGCCCACTTCACTGGCATATAGTTAATTTCATGCCATGCTGAAGAGAGACGGGGATGGGCAGAGAGTAAATGCTTTAGGTCGAGGACTTTACAGCACTCATAAATACTCATCTATTAGTTTTGGAATTTAATTCCGCCTCCCACCCTCTATGGAGTTTGGTCTGGATGGGAGGGATGAGTCCAAGGTCGGAGCCGCTCCTCGCTCTGACCATTGATCTGAACGCCAGGCCAATTCAGCAGCGTGTGATTGATGACCACCTCGGCCAATCAGGTTGTGCAGGTAGGAGAGGCCGATATGGTGACAGATGGAGGAGCACGTGCACCGCGTTTAATATCGTAAAGGCTCGTCATACGGCGACTCAAGGTAAATGGCAGCGGGACCAGGAGGGGGAATGTAATTTCCCAAAGCAATGTCAGACAGGAGCTGCTGACGCGGTTTACTACATCTGCTCTGCTTCACCATCAGATCAGCTGCATGCGGGACAGATAAATGGATTTCATCCAACTTTAAGAGGATTAAAAAAACAAGAGCAAATGGGGGGGGGGGGGGGGGGTTTGTACAGTTTGTTTAGTGTTGAGAGTTTCAGGACTTCAGCTGAAGTTCACGAGGTCACTTCCAGCAGGAAACACCTGACGTTAAGCAGCATCGCTGTGAATGAGCTGTTTATACAGACTGTCCTGTCTGCTGGCTTACAGGGGCCTGTTTTTCCTCTGTCGTCCCTTCTCTCTCCATCTTTTTCGTGTTGTACCTCCTCTAAAAATCTCTTTATGGATAAAAACAAGCAACTTCTGATCAAATCTTCTGCTTGTCCACGTGTTCACATCACTGAAATGTGTCTAAAAACTTTGTTTTAAGTTTAAGAATGTAAAATAAAAAATTAAAACAGTCTAAATTTGTGTGAAATTTGCTGCAGTAGATGATTTCTGGTAGATTATATAGATTTTTCTTAGATTTTTGATTTTGTACTGATGACATTTGCATGAGAAGAACACAAAATTGCTATTTTATAATAAACCAAATAGAAATATTCTCACCATCCCTTTTCCTTAGTCATAATTTTGTGATAAATCTTCTTTTAATTGTTTGTTTTCGATGCGCCTCCCTACCAAGAACAAAAAAATGCACCAAATGTTCTCTTAACAGTGATGCAATCTTGTGCAAAAATTATGCTAGATGTTTTCTGGACACAGTTAGTGGCCACATGGAAAGCTTCAGAATTTTAAAACTTTCATCTCCCTTAAATCCTCAAATATAACTCTCGAACAGTGAATTCTGTTCAAATGCAAAATCCTCTCTGTCTGCTCTGACTTCAGCCTGGCCACTGCATTTGCTGCTTGCAGCTATAATTTCATTTTGCCTCTGTCGCCCTGTGACCACGACCTTAGATCATAAAGCCTCAGAACCTTTCAGGGCTATCTTTTGGCCAACAGCAACACAATAACTATCCATCCTGGATGGAGACCTGCAAAGCCTGGAAATGAAAAATACGTAAAGGAAAACTCCATCCTCAGATACCTCATACACCAGCAGTAATAATGGATTTTTACCCACTTTCCTCAACCAGTCTCATCTACTTGTTTTCCACCTTGTAGACTATAACACATGATAAGTCTTTGCATTGACAACGTGCAGGAGAGCAAAACTGAGCGATAAGAGAACCAGAGTTTTTTCAGTGGTGGAAAAGACGAATCGAACAGCTTGCCTCAGATGCATCGAATTGTGGTTTTGATGAATTATGATCTATTGAAGCTGCTGTTGCAGGAAGAATTTTAATAGTTATTCTACTTCCATGCGAAAGAACAACGTCCTTCTAGTCTCTAATTTCAAAGAAGCATTGCTCTTTAAATCTCTAACACTGACACCAAAATCTGATTTGTACTGATATTCAGCTACAGATTAATCTCTCTTGGAAACATCTCAATGTGATGACTCATCATTTGGCCTGCACTTGTAGGAAAACATACTGTCTGCACCACAGACTGTATAAAATAAGTGGACTTAGCCACCACTGGTTTGTGGACTTCTGTTCTGAAGGATTTTGGCAGTCGCCATCTTGGCTTTTTGGAGCCAGAGGTGACCTGGCTGAGAATCTATCACCTATTTAGTCTAAATGGGATCATAATTTACAAAATGAACATCGTGCTGTAGTGAAGAAGACTTAAAATGAAAGATTCAGGCCAATAACTCCTTAGGTAGACTTCTTTTTGCAACCAGTTGAGTCACCCCCTGCTGGCCATTAGAAAGAATGCAGGTTTATTAAGGCACCTGAAGGCTCCACTTCTTTGGTACCATTGAAGTCACAGTTTTTGTTATGTCTACACCAAGCAACCCCTGAATCATAAAAGTTTTCACTAGCAGCTGTCTTTTTTGAGTTTTTCCCTTTAAAATGTCTGCAGCTCCACCTCTGAACCAATTAGGTGTGTTTTAGAAAATTGCCTTCAAGTTAAACAATGTCAAAACTTCAGAGTTGAGCCTTTGAGAATACAGAAAATGTCGGCGAAGCATGACAAAGGTGGTTCTGCCGTGCGGGTTCGATCTTGAGGGCGGCTGGGGCGAAAGATAAAGAGATGTTGTGCGAGCGCTGAGCGGATAGCGCCGGCGAACCGCAAAGATCTCAACCACTGTACCGCTGACAGGTACAAGTGGAAGAAGAGGGAGGAGGGTGACGCTCAACAGAAGGTAGCGGAGGAGGGCTGGAGGCACTGCCAGTCATCCATCCCCTTGTTTCCTTGTAGACAGGTCCAGATATCCCCCCTCATGCCCTGATTGCATTCTCCACACCTTCCCCAGGAGATTAGAAGAGGGGTGGGAGAGGGTACACAAACGGGGGATACGCTATGGTGGACAAAGGAATAGCACATCCCCTCTATCTCTTCTCCCGCTCCACCTCCTCCTCTGTGTGCACAGCGCCATAAGCACCATGGGGATATTGAGACAGACATATCCCTCCTAGATGAAAGGGGCATTTCAGTCACACAGGCCCCCAAAGGTAAACGTGGTCTGAGTTAGCAAGCAGCTCCTCGTTTATTGTGGAGCGAGAGAGGGACTCAAAGGCACCATAACACCACTGAAAGCAATAAAGGGCAACTGCTCTGTTCACACTTCTGACAAGCTATTTGTGGCTACCAGGCCATAAAGACATATGCTTATTTGCTATTGTTTGTGAAGCCCTAACAAAGTTTGTCCCTGTAGAGGTTACTGTGGTTTCCCTCCCTCTATTTTCTTTCACAGTGCGGCGGCGGCGGCAGCAAGCATTTCATTTGCAGATATGAAGCCCCGTCGGGTGCTCTCGCCTTATCATTCATTATTTGTGCAAGCGATTATGCATGAGATAAACCTGACAGTTTGAAATCTCTCTCTTCCCTCCCTGGAGGCTTGCATGACAGCACTAAGATCTTCAATATTTTGTTAAGGCTAAAGTCATGCACGGTGTAAGCTGCGTAAAAACAAGGCAAATATTTGCCAAATCCTATATAAAAGATCCCCCATGCTGCGTTCATTAAAGCAGTCTGTAATGCTTCAACACGTCTGATTAACTATTCCACCTCTTTCAATCCGCAGCTTTCTCTCTTTCTGTTGATAAGAACTGAATAAACAGGCTGCAGAAAAAAATACTCTCCAGAGTTTCGACACCATCCCTCACTCCAGGTGTCACTATGTCTCAGTAATAAATACAACAATATACTGAAGGCATACAGCGCCTTCCTCTAACGACAGCTGAGAGCCGGCGCAGTTAGACAAATTCCTTCGACAGCAGTCAACGCCGTGCAAACGCGGCCTTCACGGGGCGGCCACGTTCATTTGTATTCCTTTCTACGTAAGAGAGACATGCAAAAAGTCAATGACAAATTTGTCTAGACACCATTATCTCGCTCTGGATTTCACAACAGGACCGAACCGAGGCTGAGCGTGGACGCCCGTGGTTCATTTTACAGGAGCGCCACAGAGATGTTGATGTATTTCCCCGGGGACAACGTGGCTTTCTCTGCTGCTGCTGCTGCAAAAAAAAAAACCTTTCCAGAGAACACATTTTGCTCAATTTAGCAATGAAGCAACACAGCCCTGAGATTCATTTCCCAGACTGTGAATTTCAATGAGTCTTTTAGCTACAGTGGAATCTACATTGGCATAAGAGCTAATTCCGCAGTTATGTTACAGCCTAAATTGGAGGCCAATTAGTGCGCTATACACTAAAGTGAAGAGTTAGCTGTGAAAGCATCACTTCCCCTATTGACAGATGTTTTGCTTGCCCATAGTTTCAAGGAATGCATAAAATAAGTTGCAATTAACAACTGCTGCTAAAGTTTTCTTTCACATTCTGCTTTCTTGAAATAGACGAGTGGATTAAAACAAAAGGAAAAGGCAAAATTTTCATTCAATCATAATTAAGAAGAAGTACATCTGTTTAAAACAGGAGTGTTTACTGCAGCACATGAAAACCCAGCAAACACGGACAGAGATGGATTTGCATATCCTAATTAAAAAATACATCGACAGTCAGTTTATTACGCTCAAACAACTTTCTTTTCACTTTGTGTTCAGTGAGGTAAACTTTTTTTTGCTCCTTTTTTGCTTTGGTACGTCTCCTGGAATGTCAGCGGTTTTCGGGGAAGCTGTTGTGTTGCAGAAAATGGGGCCTCCAATAATTATAGTGCAGCTGATTGGCCTGGGACGCAACCACCCACAGCAGAGGCAAACTTCACTTTGCACAACATCTTTTGGGACCTGGAGACTACACATTCCATCAAACACTGTGCTCTGAGCACTAATGTCCATCAAGCCTCCTTTAAGTGATTGTTTTGTTTGCCTGTGCTTTGCTTTTATTGACTAGTTGCAGGATGTGGTGCAGCTCAGTGTCTTTCTCTGGGCTTCCTATTGTGTATCATTTGGCTGCAGCCAGAGCTGAACAAACTGGCTGCACAATTAGCTACTGCGACACAATGATTGTGAATATTCTGCAAGATATTTTGATTATGAGAGTAATGAACAACAGCATTATGAGTTCTTCTTAACCTCTGCTTATCTATGAAGAGCCGGCTGTGAATGCAGGCTTTCTCGCAGCAGTTCCCTGCTTGAGTAGAAGCAGAAAAACAGCTTTTCCTATACTTTCCTATTCTATTTTTATCTTATGACGCTTTGGGGGAAAGGAGGAGATCACAAACTGATGTGCTGCCTGACACTATATGACCAAGAGTAAGTAGACATGTTGAAATTACACTACACGTGTGATTGTTGAACATTTCTTTCCAAAACCATGAGCATTCATCTGAGTTTGTGTTGTAAGATACAGAGTTGGCTTGTTTTTTTTTTGCTCTTTTTGTGGTTGTTTTCCTGTTTTGTTTGCTTCTTGAAGGAAATGTTAGAAGAGGCTGTAAAATCTAGTCTGTGGAAGTAAGACAGTATCTTAGCAGTTAGCATTGGCATTTAGCAGTTAAGATTAACAGTATAGGTTAATCTAGCTGCATTGTCTTCTTCTGTTCTTCTTAGCAGTTAGCGCTTAGCATTTAGCATTAGCATTAGCTAAATGGTAGCATGGTGGTACTGGTCACTACCTGGAGCATCTCCTAAACAGGCCTGGGTCAGTTGAACGTGGCAGGGCTGTTTGGATTGTGTAGGAGCAGTGTGAACTGGCACTAGGGGGGATGACTCTGGGACGCCGGAATTCACCCCCTAGCCTCCTGGAGGATACCTCCCTTCAACAGTGTTGTAGGGAGGTATCCACCTGATGACCCCCAGAGACGTGTTAGGAATCACAGCGCTTTGGCATGTATAGAGGCAGATTAGGGGTCCAAGGTTCTTCACTGAGAATGAATCCTCTTTTTGAGCACAAGTATCTTGTGTTTAAATTAACTGCTGCATTAAACAGCCTGCAAACTTCTGGTTTAAGGCTTCCTGCAAGACGATAGAAGCTGGCTGCAGATTTGCTCCCATTCAGCCATACGATCCTTATCTGAGGTCAGTCAGTGATGTTGGGACACAAGGCCTCACTTGCATCTGGCATTTAAGTTCATCCTTAACATGTTGGATGGGGCTGAGGTCAGTGCTGTGCTGGCCAGTCAAGTTCTCCCACAGCAGGATGGAAGAAACCATTTCCTTATGGACCTGGACTTGGATGCATAGCATGAAAAAAAATGTCCACATATTTTTGGCCTCATAATGTACATAGAATGTGTTTTCATTTAATGATGGCCACTAAAAATACGATTAAACTGTATAGACATAACTAATTGTGCTACCCTTCCATGCTGCAACTCTGAGCAGCATTTGCAAAGTGGCATACAGTAACAGCAGGCTGAGAGTGAGGCAGCACGGAGGAGCACAAGCAGCTACTCACAAAGACCAACTTGGCTGGCAGAGAGAGAAGAAAAGAGAGAGAGGATGTGGTCAAGATGAGGACCAGAGCCAGAGACAGACAGAGAGAGACAGAGAGGGCGAGAGACTTGGCGTGGACTCTTGTTCCTGCAGCCAGAAAGCGAGCTGAGAAATATGGCTGCTGTCCCTGGCTCTGGCCACTTCGACTTTGACTCAGAAAGAGACAAAACACACATAAGTTACACTGCCATTAAAATATTCCCAAAGATAAGAGCAAGTCTCACACATTAGTCACCTCTATGGAAATAATAAAAAATATTATTAACGTGGTCGAGACATGAATTTTATTATTTGTATTTGTTTTTATGAATGAATACGATCCACCCAGCAGTGTTTATAGCAGCAGCTATGGTGAAGCTGCAGGAAATAGCCAAGTCTAGCTTCACAATAAAAGCAACGCCACGTTTCACCAGCTGAATGCTTTAAATGCCGCAGGAAATGTTGGGTTAGCATTAGCACTAGCTCAATATACCACTAATACAGCTGTAGACGAGTGAACAGTAAACAATGAGGCTGTTATTATTGAGATAAAATTACAAAGCTGCAACATTTCCTGTCAATCTCTTGTGCAAAGGTAGACAACTTGAATTCAGTGCAGTAACGATGGACTCCGCCACTACCAAACATAACTACTGTGTAGAGAACTGCAACTGGTATTGAATTTGGTGAATGAAACAGTCTAAATACACTGAATGGCAAAAAACAACCATAAAATCTACTAAATATGAGGCGTAACTTCAAGAAAATACTAACAATTATAACTTTAATCAAGAAAAAGTGTCAACCATTCTCTGGTTCCATCTATGGCCAGACATGACTAAACATCTGATGTCACCTTGGACTCTGGGAAATGTGATTTTGCACATTTTATAGATTAAACCATCAAGTGATTAATTGTAAAAGCAGACAGATTCATCAATAATGTCAATAACTTTACCTGAAAGCTGAGTCTACAGTAGAAGAGGCGATTTTCCAGGCTCAGCATGTAAAGATGATAAATAAATCATCTTCTTTGGTCCCTTTTTAGCCAGTTACCATAATAACACTAACTGGTGTTGAAAAGGTCTCAAGCTTTAAAACCTACTTTTTGTCTCATTCATTGTCATGGACGCAGCTGATATTCCACACATCTACGCATTTTTAACTTTTCCTCCTAATTACTTTCCTGTAAACTTTTTGAGAGGCAATTATCTTCTCCTTCTCTCCACCTCTCTCTCTCTCACACACACACACACTATTTAAATACCAGAGGCAGGCTTTGATCACCAGTACATTAGCTTTACATTAGAAACAATCATTAGGGGGACATCATCCCCACGACCAATTTGCCTTCGGAAAATAGTAGTGCTTGAGTGTGCCGCAGCCCACGGAGGACCAATGAGCCACACCAAACTTGATTAGGCCTCATAGTAATACATCATTCCTCCTGGCCAAGGCTTTGTAGATGAAGGACTCGTCCTCATATTAATCTGGAAACGGCTAGAAACTGGAGTGGACTCATTTTCAAAAAATCTCTTTGAGGAGGCTCACTCTGGCAGAGAAGAATGTGTCAAAAGATAAATGAGTAATGAGTTCCACGTGTTCATTGGAGGCTATTGAGATAAATTTCAGGCAGGCGCTTCAGGTTTGATTTTCAAAGAGCCACCTCGGAGGCTGCGGCACAACACAGCATCACGAGCAAAACTTTTAACGTTTTTAGACGGCGGCGCTCAGGAACGCATTTGAAAAAGTTGCAGCTCCTCTATCGAACATGTTTGACGCCCCGCTGAGAGACGGAAGAGCGAGCAGATGCCGTCTCATCCTAAGAGATACTGTACGCATCCTCTCAAGGCTTCAGAACAAAGGGATGAGCTGAAGAACCGCGTCCCCTTCACGCCGTCGCAGTATTAAAACCCCCTTTAATGTGCAATGACACCCCATAAATAAAGTATACCTTACAAAAGTCAATAAAAAGAAAACCTCCTGGAGCGTCACTGACGCACACTGTCCCATGTAGCTGAGATGGGCTCGTTTTAAGAGCATAAAGCCTCTTCATTACAGAGCAGCATCATAAACGGCTATCAAACCTACCTCAGGACAGCTTTATGAGAGCATAACAGACGCCATTTTGTGGCTCGGGGTAGCTTTCAGGGAGCAGATGGGAGTGAACTTTAAACTCAGCGGGGAGCGAGCAGCGACGTCCAGCTGACAGTGGGGATGGCCTGCCTGATGTTTGATTAAGAGGCACGTTGACCTTTCCGAGGCTCCAGGGGGCGCTGAGACACGCTCTCACCTGACAGCCCACGAGTCAGAGCCTTCTCATTATGGCCCAAATCTATCAATCTACTCGGGAGCTTTTTCTCTCTCGTTCGCCGGGAAAAAAATGAAATGCCACGGGTTTGTGGGAGAGAAGCGCGCTTTGAGGGAAGCTGTCATTGAAAGGGAAGAGTCGAAGGGTAAATGTAGAATACTGGGAGGTGGGCTGCGGGGTTAAGAGAGGAAGGAGGGAAAAAGAGGAGAGAGAGGTGATACATGCCTGCAGAGGCTCGGCACTGCTGCCTCTCAGCGCAGTTATCCCAAAGCTGTGTAAAACACAGGCCAGCCAGCGAGGAGGAGCTCAAACTACTCTTATCCCAGCTATGATGAACACAGATGAATCTTCTGAGCACAGCGCTGATGCCTTCACCTGAGATTATAAGCGATGGCCAGGAAGAAGCTGAGGCCAGTCAATACTGTGTGATGAATTAGACCTGCAAAGTGGCATTGGGTGTGCGCCTCTACTGTTCATGACAAATTGGCCATGTCAGACTCTAGGTATTTTCCTTACAATCAATACATGCTGAAGAAAACGCCCGCGAGGCCAGATTTAGTTTGTAATCACGGAGACAAGACGGACAGGGACACAAACTCCTTTTTTTGTTACCCAACAAAATGCAGACAGGGCTGGAATGCAGACAGGGCTGCTTTGAATCGGAATGCGGACGGAGCAGTTTGGTGGGCGTGGTCACACATGCTTTCTGTTGCACCCATAACCACACCCCCACAGTGACGTCATCGTGCACTGACCACACCCTGGAGTAAACCTCTACAACAGTGGACGTCAACAAACACAAGCTGGTGTTACGTTGCCCTTTAAAGCTGCTCAATTCAGCATTTTTATCTAACAATAATGAGTAATCTGAAAGGGGACACGTTACTTCAAATAGTAATGTATTACATATTACTTGGTAATGCTATTACAAAGCAATTAGTTAAACACACACACACGTTAGGTCTCCATCACTTTTGGGGACATTGTCCAAAGCATAACCACTATTTGCCTAACCTTAACCCAAGTTGTCATCTTACATTTGAATGATTTACATCACAGGGACCTGCATTTTGTCATTTTGTTAACAGCTGACTGCATAAACAGATTTATGTTCCCACGACATGAGTAACACATGGCCATGGCCACACACACAAACACTCCTCTTTTGCACCAACTTGCTAAAAGCTGGAGCTTTTTTGACGGCCTGCATTTCCCATCATGCTGTGCTGGACTGAGTAGTTTGTTAAGTTTGCGGTTTCATATGCTACATAAGCGTTTGTAACGTGTGTGTTCAGAACGTGGTGGTTTATGTTGGTCATTTTTTGTGCTGGTTTACAATTTTTACCATATGTGATGTGTTTTGTTGCTCCTCTCTCAACTTATTTGAAACATGTTGCTGCATCAAATTCAGAATAAGGAGATATTTACAAAAATCAGTGAAGCTGATGAGGTCGAACATTTGCTCTCAGTTGAGCATGTGTCAAAAAGGATTTATAAGGATTCATTGATTTGATGATTTGATGATTTATTTATGCTGGAAATTAGGTTTTAATAATATGTCATTGCTGTATTTACAGCTTGCACAACCAAGTGGAGAAAAAAGCTTTAAAAACGAGTCTAAATAATCACTTTTTCTCTATAGCCATGATCATTTTAGATCACATTTTTTTCTAATAAAGAAAACTCACCTTGCACTACCGCAAAATTAAAGGAATAATTCTGCAAAAACTTGCGCAGCAGCAGCCTGAGGCGTCGAGCCGGATAAGGTCGAGGAATTATTCGCCAAAGTGACTGTTTTCCAAAGCTGCTCGGCGGGTCAGTCAATAGGAGAAAGCCCCGAGGCCTGCATCATCAGAAGAGAAAGGTACCTGCCGGCCATCCATTAAGCTTGATTTAAGGTGAGGGAGGCTTTTACTAAAACACTTCTTGACATCAGCGTGGAAATGTTGGTATTCCGCCCGGCCATAACACAGCCACTGTAAATCTACCTTCTTGTTCTCCAGTTCTTGTTCGAGTGTGTGCTGTGTATGCATGAGTGCGTAAAGGAAAAAATTACAGTTGCTAATCATAATGTTGCCGATTACAAAGAGGTCACATCTGGATGCATTCTGTTCGGCAAAAAGCTAGAATTTAACATTCATTCCGTGCAGGAACGTCTTCTTCTGGCATATTTTTGGACACCGTCACCATCAGCAGCTGGCTTATGAGGAGCTGTCTAGACCTTAAAGACAAGCTCCATTCATTTCCCATCACTGCTGGAAATTCAACCATATTTTCCTCATGAAATCAGAAAAAGTGTCTAGGTAGATAACTTATTACATTTTTAATAGAGTACCTATTGCCTGTACTGTACTGCTGGGGTGGACGCCTGCCGAATGAGCAGCTGCCCAATCAGTGGGGACTGGCAAATGTGCCTGGGACGCTACAGTAATCCATTAATTCAGCTTCACTGAGCGGCCTGTGTGATGCACTACAGCGCAGCGTGTAAGGTGGAGGTTCACTGGAGCTGTGTGTGATATACAGTGCAGACACCACGCTGCTGTAGCCGAGCACACATGTAATATCTCAACTCATGTAGGTGAGTGCGCAGCAACTGCTGGAGCACCGTGCAATAAGCTCCTGAACTACTGTGCATCACCTGCTCATACACTATAAAAAAATGCAGACAAAAGGGACTGATTTGTGTCTTTTATTACCAAATTTCATCATTTAAAACATTTGGTGTTAAATCAACTTACAAATTCACTTTTTCATTTTTATTCACTGTACAGCTTTCTGAGATAGAGTAAATCAAGCAGGAAGCAAAGTTAGACTCAAAGTTACCGGCTCTGGCAGCAGCAGGGCGTCATAATAAATCTTGAAAGAAACATATCTGCCTACATTGAGAAGGCATTTCACCTCATCTTGACTTCCTGCTCTCCCTCGCCTCGTTTCATTACTCCTGCCTTTGCGAGCGTGAATAACTGCTGGCTATCAGATGCAAAATGTTTGTCTGCTTATACCCATCGTGCCTCGCATTTCATTGTTGCTGTTTTGAGATTATGTTCCCCCCTCCAAATGAACCACATCCAGCCGTCCTCCCGCCTTAATCTTCCTGTGTTTCCATTGTCTGAAGAAATCAAACAAAAATCCTCCAGAGGGAAAAAAATGAAATGCTTCAAATATGCATGGCGTGATTGTGCCCTTAGTGTTACATCAAATGCGCAGAGAAAATGGAGGTCCGTGAGGCATTCAAGAGACCTCCAATTAATTCAAATGAATCCCAAACATCCATATCATAATTAATAATACATCAGCCGCACAAGACGAGGATGCACAAAAGTTAATTTAGCAGTGCGGAGCATTCTCCCAATGCACTGTGAGGTTGGTAATATTCTCCTAATGTTCAGGGAATATACAACATTCCCCGCTACAACAGGTGCTTTTTCATTTTCTGTCTGGCTAGCTTTAATGATCTCATTAGACAACCACTCTAACCAGGGAACTGCCCATGGCACCTCGGGCACACGACGGGGAGTGCAGCGAACAGGGAGGTCGGGCGTCTGTCTGATGTCACGGCTGTAACAGAAGCTGCTTACTTACAAGATGGACAAGACTCTGAGAGCGCGCTTGAAAAAAAATAAAGAAAAAGGCTAATTGAATTGCGCCGCCATGCACACAGCCCCTCCCCCCGCTGCAGCATGGAGGCTGGAGAAGACAAGCTAAGAAGCCTGTTAGACTCAGTTGTACATCATTACCCAGAATTCTAGCCGGCAGTTTCCCCAACTTCTTCTGCCAGGAACCAAATGGCACAGATTAATCATAGATCGCCTGATGGCAAAAGGCAGAGAAAACGGTCCTATAGGCTGATCATAAAGCTTCTGCAACGCTCCTACAGCAGGAGAGCACATAACTTCCACTTCAGAGCAAAGCTTCGGATCTGTTTAAACTGGTTAATGACCCTGTTAGTGTTTAAAACGGCGCCATATATTTGCATCCGGCATGTTCCCTTTCAGGCGGATTATCTCATCATTGTCAATTAAATAAAAGAGCTAAAGATTCTCGATGCGAAATGTTCTCATTCCGCCGGATCGCGATGAAGAGATGCTGCGTTTCCTTTGTAAGTGCATTTTGCCGTGGCTCGTTTCAGAACGAGGAAAAATAAAACACGTATCGTCCTGCGATGCACAAAAGGACACGAGAGCTATTTCATGTGCAGAAATGTACGTTTTTCAAATTAAAAGGCCAAACATTTGCTGATTTCTGCTTCTCAAGTGTGACGATTTGCTTCTTTTGTTTTTATATCACACCACATCAAATATCTTTAGGCCTTGGGCTGCTGTTTGGATAAAACGGGACATTTTCAGACTTCAACCTTGGGCTCCGGAAGGTTGTGATGGTTATTTTTCACTATTTCTATATCCCTACTTTAAACCAAATGATTAATTGTGACAGATATTAAATTTGAATAATCGATAGCGGAAGCCTCAACTGAAAGAGCGTAGTCTGAGCAAAGTCAGGAAACAAAAAAAATCTGAATGTAAATTGAAGGTTAATGTCAAACGGATACCCAGCTGGAACATTTCCAAGTGCAAATTCACGACAGGATGATTTTTCATCTCCACTCTCTTTTGTCTGCCGATTCTTCTGCCTTCAGCTGCTGCAGATTTCAGTCTGAGTCTGAGGGAGAAAGATGTGGATTTGCCCGATCTCACAAAATGCGGCAGAAATTTGGCCGGACCGTTTTCCTCAGCTTAGTTTTTAATAGGTTTCCAAAACTCTCTCATCATGTTGGACTGCATGGTCCAATTTGAAAGTCAAAAAATTGGCATTGCATGTTTTTTCCCCCCTCTCCATCTGCCCCTCTGTCTGTCAGTCGGCCTCACTCGTCTCGCCTCCCTCCACCACTCATGTTTACCTTGTTTCACAGACTGTAACTGAATTAGAGCACCCAGCCTTTCAGCATCCCTCCCCGTTTTACTGAGCTTAGCCGCAGTATGGAAATACAGAAAAAATCTATATATACACACACACAAGATGGCAAACACTGGAGCTATGTAGTGAGATGTGGTGATTTCAGACAAATTGAGTCATTGAGTCGTCCGCTTGCTCATTCTGCGCACACGGTCTGCCTGTGAAATGCAATTACACTCAATGCCATGAGTAAGTGGTGGAAACCAGCTTATCATGTCAGAGTCCTAACGAGTGTTACTGAGGGAAATCATCGTTAATGCCGAGCACAAACACAGAGTTCCTCTGCGAGGGGAGGGAACAGACCTTCTTCAGAAGAAAGGCCTTCATCTCTTTGCTTCTCATTGAAGGTGGAGATGATTACAGGAAGAGGGTGAGAGGCTGCGTTTATGATATGTAATATACTCTACATGCAGACTTACAGTACTTCCCATATATGTTAACTTCCAGCAAAACCATGTGGAGTCTGTTCATCCAAACCCCCGTCAGGATGCTTCCTCTTCAAAACCCGAGCCACCACACCAGCCTCAAAGCACTAAATATTAGCTAAATCATTCAGATTTGGAGTCGCAGCGCCTGTCGCACAACCCATATCTCAACTGTGCTCAAGCTTGAGGAACCATCCTGGTGGTTCTGAATGTTTTACCCCATTAACTACAAATTGCAAACGCAGTTATTGCTGTCCACTTTCCAAAGTATAACATATGCTTTTAGATTAATTTTCTTCCTTGCAGGCAGTTTCCATTAATTTCAGCGCACTATAAGAAAATCAACTTGCAGAGACTTGAAACGTGCTTGAGACGGGTAATCCATCACGCCGAACGTTTTTTCACCTTCATCTTTTTGTCAAGGTCATGTGGTGACGCTGTCGCGAGAAGGAAAAGTGAAGCACAATCCGACAACAGCAACGTTTTGAATGTGAGAAACGGACAAATTCACATTCTCCTTTTCACAACATTGTTTTTTTCTTTTTTTTGCCACTTTCCTGCAAACCTCGCAGTGGCTCACTCAAAACATTTCTGAATGTACCAACAAGTACGTATTTGAAGCTGAAGTTGAAGTTTCTCCCTCTTGTCAGAGTTAACCTCATCGTCACCTCAGATATTTTGGGAGCTGTCCTTGGTGGCACGTTCACAAACCCTGAGTCATCTGAAGTCTGAGAGGTTGCTGAAAACCGATGCATTCATGAGCTTTTCTTTGATTTTGGTTCAGACGTTCATGTTCGCCTCTGGGTGAACTGTAACAGCTGTTTCCAGTTCACACCATCATCACGTCAGAATGCAAAACTAATGACTCCCACCAGTGTTCACTGCTAATTATAAAATATTAGCATGCTACATACAATGGTAAACATGGTAAACATTGTACAACTACCTGCTTACATAAGTAGTAGCATTGTTAGCATGCTGATGCTAGCATCTAGCTTAAAGCACCAGCCCTTCATACAGCCTCACAGAGCATTTTGGAAAATCATTATTGGCTTTCTTGCTGAGAGTCAGATGAGAGATCGATACCTCCCTCATGTGCGTCTCTTCAATCTGAAGCTGCAGGGAGCAGCTGATTACTTTAGCTTAGCATTAAGACAGGAAACAGGGAGAAACAGCTAGCTTGGCTCTGTCTAAACACAAAAAAATCCATTGTTTTGACACTTGAAGCAAATGGAATAAAACTTCTTCATCAGTCAGCTGTTTCCTCTGTTTCCAGTCTTTGTGTGATGCTAAGCTAAATGATTTTTTTTTCATACAGTAGCCAGTTAGTTGGAAACCGCTGGCTATTTTGGATGTAATTAAAAAATCTTAAGATTTAAATGATTTAAGAAAATGGTTCAAAGTAATGTGGAGGTTTATGTGCATGTGTCCATGCAACCACAGGTACGGTCCTTAAAATTCTCTAACTCCGCCAGCTCTTCATGACAGTATATTATCAACATCAACATGAAAAGACTTGTCAGTCACATACTGCACATTGAGACTATCTCAGTTTCACTCTGATGAAAAACAGCAGGTAAAAGAGAAGAAAAGAAATTAACGCGATTACTTGACAAGCCCAATTACAACATTCCTGAATAAAAGACGAACATCGCGGCAATCAGACCTGAACTATCACGGGTCCTCGATCTCAAGATGCAAACAATGTAGGAGTGGATGGGGCGGGTTGTGTGAAATATTCAGCTACTGTATACTCATTATCTCGCCGGAGCGCTCAGCATGGTGTAGCCTGGCTAAGTGGTGATTGATTGCTCAGGGCCGGGGAGAGGCTGCAACAGACAGAGGCGGCGGATACTGTACACACAAGGCGGGGAAAACGCTTCTGCACGTCTCCAGGAGTTTAATGTGGGACACTTCCACGCATGAAAACAAGACACGGCAGCACAATGTGACGCCATTGTAGAAGGTTTAAAATTCAATCATCTCCGCCATGTGAATAAAATGAATGGAGCAGCGCACAAATAAGTGCAGTATACTGGGGTTCTACCAGTATGAGCTTGACTGCCAAAAACAGTTATTTTGAATCTTCAATGTCTTTGAATGGCAGCATTTTCATGCCAATTACTGTTTGTTTTTTTTACTCTGGCATCCTACTGTTGGCAGGGTGTAAAAGCAACTGAAACAGACCACCATGTCAGGCTAAGACTCACACTTGAAACCCTAACTAACAAAATAATTGTATTTTTTATTTGCTCTTCAAGGCAGGATGAAATATGAACACCAGCACTATTACAGCCTTTAATTGAATAATAACTGTTCACAATAAACCTTAAGTAAATACATGGATACCCTGGTTAAGAGGGGTACTGATTCATATGAAAATGAACGCCACCTGTCCAGGATTAAGACGCTGAAAAGCTTGGAAAACATTCACACAAATACGACTGGGAGATAGTGGTCACTCTGTGAACTCCTCAGAGGCTTGAAACGGAGTTACACAGACGGATACAGATACAAAAAAAGCAGCATGAAGCTCACATCAATAAGCTGTTTTGGTAATCAAGGATTTTGGTCTCATCCACAATTTCAATGAAAAGTCGCAGAAACATTTTAGCGAATAAGCTTATTTGCTTTCTTGCCGACAGACAGATGAAAAGAGCGAGACCCCCCTCGTGTCTGTCTGTTAAATATGAAGCTACAGCCAGTGACCCGTTAGCTTAGCTTAGCATAAAGACTGGAAACTGGGAGAAACAGCTCGCCCGGCTTTGTCCAAAGGTTAGAAAAAACATATTTTTTCCACTTGCTCTCTTGTAGCGACGACAGGAGTCTCTCCTTTTCTAAATAGCTTAAATTCTGTTCCTTTAACAAGGAAATCTTTGTCGGGTCCGCTAAAGTATTTTCAAGCTGGTGATTGTAGTCGAGCATCACGACATGCGGCCATGTTTCTTTTGGCTCAATGTCTGCTGCTACAGCGACCCACACTGCACAGTGCTAAAGTCCAGCAAGACGACAACTAGCCACAGCGCCCCCAGCTGCATATCTGCTGCAGATGCAATGCCACTGCTTTATTACAGCACCATGCTAAAACCGCAGAAGAACAATAAGTGTGCAATGATGCAACAGGCAGACACTGGATGAAAAAAGTACGTAATCCAACTCCCAGCGAGAAGGCAATGCAGCGTATTTCTCAAAAATAAAGTCACAGTTTCAAAATTTGAAAGCAGAAAAGTTTAAGATCGATGAGTTGAGCAGAGATCCAACTGAAGTGTCAAAACGTAGAGTGTAATGCAACGAAATAACATAACAAGGCTGCTGCAGCGTCGCTTTTCTTGGTAAATGTGTTGAAATGCTGATCGCTTTCAGCAAAGCCCTTGATAGCGGAGCAGGTCACAGTGAACGCGGGATGAAGGTCTTTGATCAGAAACAGAGCACAGGCTCCGAAGTGAGTTTTGAAAGTTAGAGATTTCAATGTCAAAATGATCCTTAAATTATTGGAATTGATCAGCTGTTCCTTCAACAAGCGATTACAGTCATTTGGTGCTTTTTAATCTTCTCTTCAGCTCACAGACAGATGGGCAAACAGGTGAACAATGGAAAGTAACAAAGAGTCTGTTTTAGGAGACGAGACGACTTCGTGTGAGACAAAATTAAATCCAAATAACCACCCTCGCCATAAGATTCCAGCTCCTGTGCTGCAAAAGTTGATAACTCGAGCCATCTGCCAGCCTCACTTGATTGCTCGACAAACAAATGTAGCCAGAGGGGAAACACTCAGTGTGATGGATTCCAGCGTGCCTAATGAAATGCCGCTGTTGTGAGCTGGCACCGCTGAGAAACTGTGGCGCACATAAAGGTCGCCATAAATCAAGACCCTCAGTCACAGCCTCCCGCATTCCTGCCTCTGCAAAAAGCTGACCCCAATCAAGCACATGAATATCCCAAAAGTATCCACGGACCACCTCACAGGGACCAATCTGAAAATAAGAGTGAAAGCTGGAGCGTTCGCTTTGCCCATCAGTTTGTGACAGGGCCGTTATCAGCGGTGGACTTAAAATGTGTTGACTGGATGCATTATAAAAGAATAAAGACTCAATATGGAGCTGGAAAACAGGTGATCTGCGGAAAAATAACTGACAAACATTTTGATAATTGACTGATGGATGATCATTTAGGTAATTTATCAAGATTTTAGCTGATTAGCAGTATAAACACCGGCTTATACCACTGTAAATGTAATATATTTGGGGTTTTAACAAGCACTAATGAAACTGATAAGACTGCTGATGGACATTTTTCACTATTTTTTGACATTTTACAGACTATTCAATTAATCCATCAATAAAAAAAAATGGTCTATAGATTTTTTTTAGTAATGACAATAATAATTAGTTGCAGCTCAGTAGAGTTTCTCTTCCCATCGCAGTGCTGCCAGCAATGTCTTTACTATGTCTAACACCTTATTTCAGAACCTGTTTGATATTTTTGAAAGCCTCAGAATGCAGCAGCAGCAGCAGCAACGTCAAAAGAGCCGCGATGGTAGTGCTGACTCACTCACAACAAGGCAGCGGGTAACAGGTGCACAGATACCAGATGTCTGGAAAATCATGGTGCAGGGTGCAGCAGGCATTGCACAGCAATCAATAAAGCAGCATGCACGCGGAGGTGGACAAACAGCGCTGTGATTTCACTTCTTCTTCACGTGGTTTGAAGTGGACGCGGATGAAAACAAGTGAAGTGAGCTATTGACATAGCACCTACGAGCTGGCCTGCAGCCACGAAGTGTGTATTGGAAAGGCATTAACTGCGAAGTGGAGCACCAAATCATGCAGGGTGGTCCTCCATCAAAATGCACTCATCAGCCTGAAGGCGCACAAGCAGCAATACTGCAAACAGCTGTTTGAGGTACAAAACGGAGGCATTGTTTAGTATGTAAACAGGGGCACATCTGCTTCCAGTCTGTGCTCAGGGGAAAACACAGCGGCCAGCAAATTAGGTTGATCTTCAATAAAGGTGACAGTTTGTACACGGAGCTTATCGGCGTCGTCTGGTGGAACAATCTGATCTTTAAAACATCAACATGCGAGAGGAACAGACTCAGTTCGGACCATCTCTTTTGGGATTTTACACACGTTGGGCTGGGAAATATTTCAATGCTGTCAAATCAGTATCGACTTTTGGTGGAATTATTGTGCCGGTATGATTATTTGCTGCTGCCATGTCAGAAAATTCTGTTGTTCCAGTTAATGGTTCAAGCAAATAGTGATTAAAATGGTTTTCTGAAGGATTTTGTTTTACACGTCTGATGCAAAGCAAAGCAGCAAAACAAGATTCATCATCCTGAACAGGAATTTGAGCATTTTATGGGTAATTTTGCAACACGTTCTCATACTCATACGACAGAAAAGGTTGTTCGCCAATGGCTCCCAAAATGACATGCATGACTGCAGGAGGGTACCTGCGACAGGTGCACATTTGCCATATTGTGATATATTTTGATAGCGAGAGCTGGGTATCAGAACAGAACTCACTATGTTTAACTGCCAGAAATGTGTCTTTAACAGAGAGTATTAAAAAAAGGATTATGAGTTTGCATTAAACGCTCAGTCAGATTCTTGTGCTTATTTCTTTCATCTAAATGGTAAAGAAAACATCTAAATTAGGACAGTTTTATAACTTCAGACAATATTAACTCATCTTTAGTTCTTTATTTAACTCTGATGCATTGAAGGTTTGACATTATTAAAGAAAAGGGGTTAAAACATTCCACTAAGCAAAGTAATGTCTACTTGCAGCACATCATCACTGGTCACATATATTTACTGTTTCTAATAAGCTCAGTTTGCTAATTAGAATTAGAAAATTAGCTCATTTTAGCTTATTTCGGATATATGATATTTGTGTATTTCAGCCAAAAGGAACAAGAATTTCCAGTGGAGAGCTGCTGCAGTATGTTTAGCAGGCAGTGTCGACAGTCGGGCTTTAATCCTAATATGAAGATCAGAAATCATGCTGCTGTAGTTGACTGACTGGAGATTCCAGGATATTGTTAAAAATCTAACTGCATGTAATAGTGATTCGATTCCTTTGTCGTTTATGGCGTGAGTAGTTTGCTTAAATGCCCAAAAGAACAGTAAAACCTACTACTTAAAACCAAAAATCTCAATTGTGACCTTATAATACTTCTGAAGTCGAGTCAAATTGAATGTTTTTATCATGCAGCCACAAAGACTTCGAAGTTAATGAGACAATGGAAACCGTCACTGGAGGAGCGCCAATGTTTACTCAAACTGAGAACTCAAAACTGTCTCAAATATAATAACCATGACAACAAGACCCTTCCTGGTTTTGAACGCCTCTCCGCTTTTGCAGAGATAAATCTCCACAACGCGTCCAAGTCCATAACGCTGCACATAAATATATATTCTTTTTTTTTCATTTCAGCCCAGAGAAATCATTAGTTGCTGAACAGCACTGCTGTCTGTGCCCTTGAAGCGGGATGTCTGCCATGTCAGAGAACAATTAGACACGAAGAGCCGGAGAACGAACGTCTGAGCTGTTTCAGGGTGGTGTCACACTTGTGCCAGATGCTCATTCATTTGCAGACATCGAGCATGTAGGCCTTCCCTCAGTGCAATGCATGTGTACCGCAGGTGAGATAATAGCATATGCATCCCGTGGAAACACCTTCGCTGGCAATACCCCCTTTAGGCATCTGAATGTGGTCTCGGTTAGCTCTAATTTCTCGTGCAGGCTCAACACCTCCGGGTGTTTTGGCTCCCATTTTCAAGCACTACCTGTTTCGGTTGCAGGCAGAATCCCCAGCGGGCAACAACGATGCCTAACCGCCATGTCTGGTGGTCAGATGTCCCGCTGTGCAGATTTCTCCCTGTTATTGAGAGGACTTCCCACTGAGACACAGCAGTTAGTCTCCGTCCCAGGAGTACAAGCTTATTGTGCGGGAAGCAATCACTTGGTGCAATAAACCTGTCATGCTGAAGCCAAAGCACATCGCCTGCTTTGCTGTCATGCACTTTCCATGTGGTTATCTGCTGAATGCCACCCTAGAGGACGAATAATGTTACGGCTGAGTCCATAAATCAAACGGTGAATTTAGGGATACAGGCATATTAATGCATCCATATACAAATGCAACAAATAAAAGGTAAGAAGGTGTGTGCTTCTTTCTGTCCGGGGGCAACAGAAGACCTTGGTCCAGGTCTGGACTGAACGTGCAGATCTCACCGAAGAGGCTAAAATGAACCAACAAATGCTGAGACTCAGGCAGCAGACTCCTCTCAGAGGCACCGTGCAGGTCTTTTTCAGCAGGTGCATGTTCACTGGACTCCTGCAGGATTGCTGCTCCCACTTTGAGAAGAGCTGAATGGAAAACACTAATTTAGTTTCTGTTTCTGAACAACCCACAGAGTAGTCTGATCGATTCTGGTTTCTGTTTTCTGTTAATACTTCAACAAATAGTTAGACTTTTGGGAAATAAGCTTAATGGGCTTTTTTTGCTGAGGAATTCAATGACAAATGTTCACAAAAATCGTACGTGAATTTCCTGTAGTTGTGTTTTGTGTGGAGGTGGTGAAAGGGGGCCATCCATTAAAACAGTGGACACCTCAGCAACATGTCAATATGATGAAAGGCATCATGAGGCTCTAGGGTGAATGGCAAGTTTAAGGAGGACACTGACACCCAAAAAAACATGAATAAAACAGCACTCGTCCATAACTATATCAACACAATGTGTTTCACAAGCTGAGTAGCTTGGAAAATGTCCTGAGACGAGACATTCAGGAAAGAACCACTGGGAGACACGGGCAGCCAAAGGAACAATAAAAGTGGTATCAAGTTTGCATTCATGAACAGTCAAGGCAGTCAAGGATCTGGATTGTCTGCAGGTGTCATCCACAACCTAAACGAATTATCCGACAGCTGGTCTGAAACACATCACAAAGTCTGTCATTTTTACACAATGAAGACATAACGTGCTCATTTTTGAGCTTTCGAGGTGCTGGTTGGTGGAGTCGTATGCCTGTGGACAGAGCCACGCTAGCTGTTTCATCCTGCTTCCAGTCTTTATGCTAAGCTAAGATAAGCTAAGATAGACGAGCTGCTTCCTGGCTGCAGCTTCACATTTAATGGACATGAATAAGAGTGGTATTCTCATCGAACTATCAGCAAGAACATGCATATTTTCCTTAATTTCTCTATTTCTTTGAGGAAGAGCGAGCTGTGTTTGTCCTTTGTTTCTGGTCTTTCTGATCATCCTCAGACATGGTTTCAGCTGCTGCTTCGGGCTCCGGATTCTTCACATATTCAGAACTTCGTCCAATCAAAATAGGGCTGCTGCACAATTGCCAACTGGAAAGAAAATATTCGCTTTATATCTCACTCGGCAAGAGTGACTTTCTGATTTGGAAATTGACCAAAATCCTCATGATAAACACCCGTGTTTACTTTTCATTATGCAGGGATAAAAGAGATAAACACACGCCGCACGTCTCTGCACAAAATAAGGCCACAGGGAGTAAAAGACTGTCTTCAGCGAAGGAACCATTTAGAAAGGCCTGACTCCACACAGCTGTGTCCCACATCTTCCAAAATGGCCTGGAGTGTCTGCAGAGCATGGCTTATTCAGCTATAAATAAAGCAATCACGGGCCAAATCGAAAAATTAACATCCAACTAAACTGCCCAGGAAGAAAGTTGGTCTGGAAATCAGCGAGTCGTCCACGCTAAAATAACATCGGACGAGGCTATGAAATAATACAGAAGTCTAATATTCCACACATGAAAAATTTAGAGAATCAAAAGCCATTCAAAGTCATGTTACTGGCCCTTAATATCTGAAAGAGTCCCACAGGACCTTTGGTATTCATTCACCTCATACATACATCCAATATAGCAGCCTGCAGCTCCCAGCAGCCATGGTAATATCTCCTGCACCTCGCAGCTTTAGATGCAGTGAAATATTAATGGGACCCTCCTTGGGCAAAAGGTTACCTCTGCCCTCAAAAGCTTCACGAGGCAAAGGAGACAAAGCCAAAACTCAGCAGTCGTTATGATCGGCCCTTAAAAAACAGGAGAAAACTTTCCAACTCCTTTAACTGTGATCCACAGCCTCGCTGGCTCCACTCTCGGGCGGGGGGCACGTGAGAGCCAGAAGGGCGTGAACTATCAGAAATCACCTCAGTGGCTTTAAACAGACGCGAAAGCCAAATGTGAGCGGACAATGCGCTTCGATCGTGCGCCAAAGCGCGTGCGGACGGCGGAAACGGCTTACTTCCCCAAAGATCTCAGCAAAATGCACGAGATCATTTCATCCGCGTCATGCAATGTGCGCGAAAAGCCACCAAAAGCCAGCTTACCATGACGTTGCCCTGCATTTTAGCAGTCTCGATCAGACTCTTTTCCTTCATTTTTCCCTTCCTCCGCGGCTCTGATCTGCTTCCGAAAGGCTCAATTTGCAGACTTTTGGACAGCTTGTGTCAGCTCTGCGTCCGCGCCAGTTCCCAGCCAGACCCTTAGGTAGTGAGCCAGTTCATAAGTGGGTGGGCTTACAAACCCAGCGGATTGATTAAAAAAAAAAATGGGGGGAAACGAGGTGGGCTCTCCTCGGTGTGCTGATGAAAACGTATGTCTGCCCACTTCTCCCTCCTTGCATACAAAACAGTAAATCATGCAGGGGGGGATCGAGCGAGGAGGGAGAGAAGTTTGGTTTATGAGCCACTCCACATCATCGCTCGTCTCTGGCAGGAAGATGCGCAGACGTTTCTTTTTCTGTGCATGTCAGAGAAACAGAAAATCCCCGTTGTGCACATTCGTCAGAGGGGGGGCTGACAGCTGCTGGACAGCGCGTAAACCGCCGACGGCCGGACAGCAAACCGAGCCCAGCTCAGCTGTGATCAGCTCTGCATTTACACGCATGAAGGTCATGATCGTGAATTAACTGCTATCGTGGACATCAGCATGCGCGCATCCCATAAATCTGATCACTCTCCAGGTTCCCTATTGATGACTGTGGCGTTAATACCTAATAAATATAAAACCTTAAAGGTCATGACTGAAGGGGAATTATCCACCATGAGACTGTGAACATCTATGCTGATCTACCTGAACACTTGTTCCTGACTTCCTGTGAATTATTTGGCCCTTAAGAAACTCCTTTATTCAAAGCCAGCTTTCTCCAAAACGTCTCAAATATCTGCAACCAAAAAGCTGCAGACCACAAGTCTACAAACATTAAACTTTCCAAATTCCCAGCTCCCTGTGTCTGCACTGTCTACACCAGTAGTTCCCAACATGGGGGTCAGGACCCCTGAGGGCCTCGGTGCATCAATCTGAGTCACCGGATGATCAACAGGTCAGGAGAGAAAAACGTATTCTGCGGGATTTGTTCATGCATTTGTTTGTACAATAATTTTACCTCTTCAGGCTGCAGATTATTCGGATTAAACAAGAAACAACGTTGTGCTCAGCCTAAAGTTTAAAAAGTTTTGGTCTAATTTTTGGGAAAAAAACCCCCACAGACTGTTCAGCTGCTGTTTTAGGTCGTTCTGAAGCTGCTGTCTCAGAGCCGGCAGGGTTTAATGTTGTGTGCGGTTCGAGCTGAAAGACTTATTGTGAGAGAATGGAAATCTGCTGCCCTCGTTTTAAAAAACGGCACAATGACGTGGAGGCGATCAGACTCATCTGACTCACACTGAAGATTAATTAAGACAGCAAAGCGACTCGGCGGCAGCTAAGAGGCATATGTTGATTTCTGCCCTCTTGAGTCTTAATGTAGAGTTTATCTGAACAACCTTTGAAATCACACTCACTGCACATCTCTGGACTGTGAACACACATTTACAGCAGATATGGACACTGGAGATACACCACATCCGGGCGTGTGGACAGATATTTGCTACTCTGGCTCTTTTTACTTTTAGTGTTTGTTCCATATGTTAGTCGGGGTATCAGGGGTATATAATTGTTTATACATTTCCTTATATTAGAGCAGGGGTCGGGAACCTTTTTGGCTGAGAGAGCCATGAACACCACATATTTTTGAATGAAATTCCAGGAGAGCCATACAATATGTTTAAAACTAAAAATACAAGTAAATGTGTGCATTTTATGTAATTTCAACACTTTTAAAGTACAAGTCTCTGAATTCTTTTTAATAACATTGTTATGCTGTTGCTAATTAATGATGAGTTAGCTGACAGCGGGATTAACGACAAGCCGTAGTGCGCCCCTTTGCGCATGCACACATCGACCGCTATTTTCGACAGCAAAATACGGCAGCCTCACTTAAACAGTGCCTGTCACTACCCGATCTGCGTTGCCTCATCTGCGTTGCCTTTGTGATTGATGGATAGATAGATAAATAGATAGACACAACGACATGTATGTTTGCCACTTTCCCACTGAAATGACTGCGAACCGGCTTTCTAGTCGCTGGCTCGCGCGTGCGCAAAGGATTTGTTTGCGAGCCAGATGTGGCTCTTTTGACGGCCGCATCTGGCTCGCAGCCATTGGTTCCCAACCCCTGTATTAGAGGGTCCAAAAGGTCAGGAACCAATGACCTACACAGTTTAGACCAAATGTAGCATCAGTTTGTTCGATTTTTATGAAAATAATAGCAGGAAACATGTGCAATGTATCTAAACTGAACAGCCATTTCTCCACCACTCCTTCACCGACTACTTCTGAACTTGATTTTGGAAAAAAAAAGAAGCAAAGTTGCCAAGGGTTTAAGATCAGGGGACGACCAGAATCAAGATGCTGAAAAGATGAAGAGCGGCTACGCCTTTTGTTACACCAGCAGTCTTCATAACTGCAGATGTCTTGTTATTCATCCATCCAAAATAGAGCTGCAGAATTTTAATGAACAGTACACAAGGTTCATTAGGTCCCCAGGTAATCGCTTATGATTTCCATTATTGACATCAATAACAAATCACAACAGAGACACACATAAAGGGAAGATACACACTGTACATGTTCGAGCACTGAGACGGTTGGGATGCGGATGAGTAATATTTTACACAATCTCTAACCTTTAATATCACTTTTACCTTTAATATTTACTATTTTCAGCGAAAAAACAAAACAAAACACCCACATAAGACCAAGCCCTGTGTTTCAGCAGCTGTAAAGATGAAGGCCGCCTCAGTTCGCACTCTTTCTCTCGAGCTTTATAAATCAATATCAGTCTGAGTCTTCAGAATTCAGACTCGCTGTGTTTACAGTGCTGCATATGAAAGGTACGCTGATGATGCAGCCAGGCAGCCGAGTGTCCTAAACTCTCAGCGGCAGTTCACAGAGAGAAGCTTCCCCCAGCTGGGAAGAGCAAACAGCATGTCTCACATAAATCTCATTTTAAAAGTGCCTGGTATTAATTACGGTGGATAAGGCTGTCAAAACAACCTAATGGGGGCATCGGGCTCCCTCGACTCCAGCTGGACTGCTGACAGAGGGAGAACGCAGCAGTTGCAAAGATAGGTAGCTGGCTGCGCTGCTTCATTACTCTGTCGGCATTTTCTTTTACTGATTTTCTTCATAACCGGCCCACAGAGTTCTTCTGCCAAAGGCTTAAAGGATAACCTTCATAACACATTATTTCCAACTCACGGCATTTAACTCCTGTAAATAACAGGAGTTGTATGCTTTGCTGATAGCGCCACATTCAATCAGGTTTAAGCATCAAACATGACACATAAACTCCCCTCGACCCCACCAGCCGGCCTGCACTACACATGCAATATTGAATTCACCGTGTTGCTTATTCCCCTACTAGGCACACTGGGCCAAGCTGAAATTCATCATGTACAGGTGTGGCGGCCAAGGACATCTGTAGCAACAATGTTGGCTGTGTAGAAGCAGGCAGCAGCTGCCTGACGTTAGGGCTCTCAGAGAAAATGGCCGGCCAGGGATGGGTAAGTGCTACTGCGCCGTAAAGCTCAACAAAAAACAGGCAGATGACAGCAGCAAAAAGCTGCCGAGCTGCATGGGAGCTCTGCTGGAGAGAGAAAATCTGCTGGAGTGTGGACAGCTGCTGCTCCAATATGGAGGACCACAGTAAACTGCTGGCAGAGGAGCTGCGTTACAAAGATGGTGCATGAAAAAAAATGTTAAATGTTCATTAGTGCCTGAATCATTCTGTTGTCACAACATACAGCCACCAACAAAAACTGCAAATATGTGGATGCATAAATAAATGAAGTGCAGTTTCATGCAACTGTATCACCTGATGAGGATGTTGCGATTGGCCAGGTCTGGGTATGGGCGGGTCAGACAACCAAACACAGGAAACAGTATCATGGTTACAGTTTGAAAGAGGTCGGTGATGGTACACAAACTCTGCATGAGAGTCACAAAACCTACAAGCCATCTCCACATCCTTACTTTCTACATACTGTTAGCACTGAATGTCGACCTTGGACATAAATTGCGAGGTGCAGAACAGTCCAATATGGCATAATTCTTCAAAATAAAAGGTATGCATAACCTGAGTCTGAGAGGGACCGAGCAAGGCAGGCACAGCAGCCACAATGAGAATGAACGGCTTTACTTGTCCAAACTTCAATGCCCATGAGACACAACTACTTTAACTTGACTGCGAACACATTTAGCAGTTAAGAAGACAAAGTAAAGCAGCTCTTCCTCACCTCCTAAAAAGCTCAAGCAGAAATTAAGCTGCAGGCATAAACACGGGAACACGGAGGTGTGACTGAGTGACTGAGACAAAACAGGAAGCATTTGTCTCTGTCTGGCCAGACAAGGAGCACAAAGGGGGGCCAGGGAACACAAACACCACAAAAGGGATAACGTTATCAGAGGCTGTAGATAGTTTCTACATCTAATCTACAGTTTCACTTTAAAGAAACAGGATCTATAGTGGAAACCCGGGAAGTCAGAGCCAGTTAATTAAAACAACAACGATGGATTTCTCACCTCACTTCTTAAGTTTAGGTCACTTTCTCATTTTCATTCATGCAGTTGAAGGTAACATGAGGTCACATCCAAAGAGCAGCAGGCGGCGCTACAAACCGCAGCACCTACCAGTGGTGGAAGAAGTATTACAATACAGAAATAATGTGAGCGAAAAGGAGTTACAGTGCAAAATTTAAACACTGATTATGCAGCCCTCGAAGTCCCTGAAGATGTTATCTCATTCAGAGAAGATGTTATTCAGACTCATGGTCTGATTGATCGCTCTCACTCCTGTTAGTCAGGATTCATACTGAACGCCATACATTAGGGGTTACTGAAGAGCCATTGAGCTTCACTGCGAATCCTGAGGAGTTAGTTTTCACCCCTGACCTCGCCTATAGGACAAACAGACCACAGGTAACCAGACACAGAAACACAGGCAGGATGGACAGATATAATAAAGACAGTGTGACATGTTTTACCTCTTTATGACGACTGCAAATATCGACGCCACCTGAGTACAAAAAGTAAACTGAAATAGTTTGGTTCAGCTCATCTCAGTTAAACCATCTGACCCCTGGTGGCCATTGAGAGGTATGGCAATGATAGTCGAGCTGTTTACATGACAAAGAAATTGGTAAATAATTTATATTTTGCTATATATGATTTGCTAAGCAGCTCTATAGTTTCATTGCAATATACTGAAGAGTGTTTTATGGGAGAATTTTTTAACAATATGCCAGGACTCCACAGTTTATGTGAGCATTTTTAAGAGATAAATGGAGTCAGAAAGAGTTCTGACCATCCGTCAATGCTCTTTTTTTGCACTACGTCAAGAAAAACTAATCTTGCTTTAATCGCAAACATGTCTAAATCTTTGTGACCTCACATATTGTGCATGCAGAGAGTAAACATGATAACTGTGTGTGTTTGTGAGTGTTACTGTGGTGCTTTCAGAACTGGGTGTGCGTTTCAAACCGAGACTCTTTGACGAGGCGGGAAGGCTTTTAAACAAAAGTGATTAAAACTTGCCCAAATCCCGGATTGATTGGCCTGGATCCCCAGTGGAGTGAGTCCAGAGGACAAGCTCCATTCTGGTGACGGCAGTCATCCAGCACAATAAACTCAAGCGAGACCTTCGCAGGACAAAATCGATGGTTTCATTATCAGCTTAATTACTTGATACCATGATATCCTCCACGCCGCTGTCACTGTTGTCTTTTGCCGTTTTAATGACAGCCTGAGAGATACTGGACTTGTTTCAAAGAGGAATAAAACCACTGTAAGCAATATCACCGTCAAACTAAATTGAATCTATAGGAAACTGAGATTGCCACTAAATCCGGCCCTGATACGGCGCCGCTATCTTCAACTGAATTTTAGAGTTTCATGAAATATAGTTAGAAAAGGTGCTGCGGCGCCTTCAAGCAGATTAATCCTAAAATGTGTAATTATGTGGGGTCAAGGTGCTTTTCAGGTCAACGTGGCTCAAGGTGTCGGCTACAGGTCAAGCAAGAGAAATGTGAAGCCGATCAGAGACAGCTGAAAACGCAGCCATTACCGAGCAGCAGGAAGCGACTGTTCCAGCGAACGCGCCATCCGCTGATTTGCATCTCAAACATCTTTCTGTGAAATTCTCTCAAAAAAAAAAAAAAACGCTGGCTGCACTCCTCCGCTGGTGGGGAGCTCCGTAATCTAGATAAGAGGTTCCTGCTGACCTTCCCCGCCCCGGACTGTCAGAGCGACAGATCGTTATCGTCTCTAATGAATTCTGGAGCAGAAAAAAAAGTGGTGCACAGGCATGTAAAGCACACATTAATCTTACAGCCTCGATGCAGGAGGTCTATTAGCGGTATCACGGCTACATACGGGGCTAGAAAGAGCATGAACTAATGTGAGGTTTTGCTGGTATGTAATTTTTTGGCTTTCCTATCGAAAAGCAGTTTTAGCCTTTTTATCATAGCTTTTATGCAAATACCGAACCCTAAAAGTGCTGCAGGTGAAAAGCACTCTGATCTTTTAAATTCAGATTTCTGTAGTTCTGCAAATGCACTGACTTCAACGCTCCCTAATAAAATTCGACATGAAGTAAATTGCAAGCTGCAGCCCCACCTCACAGCCAGTCCCTCCTCAGTAGCAGTTGGCAGCGTGAGACAGAAAAGTTACTGTAATTATTCTCCAACTTAAGGGGACTTTTGCTTCCCTCCACCCCGCGACGGAGCCGGTAAGCACATCTGAATATTAATGGAACAGTTGCCTTGAACAGCAGGCGTTTGTCAGGAACTTGGATCAGATTCATCACTTTAACCTACTCTGCTCCGCTCAGGGACGGATGATGAGTTCCCACAGCACAGCAGCTGGCTTCGGCTTCGCCACTCACACTTGAGCGGTTCAAAAGAATGTCAACACAAGTGTTAAAGTGAAAGTACGGGAGAGGAAAACCAATGCATGCACATAGAAGTTATTGCATTTTCTTTTTTTTACTTTTATGCATGTGTATTTTGTGAAAAAGTGATAGATTTTATCTGATTTTCTACACTTTTCTATTGATATAATGTAACAGTCGGGTCAATAAAGAACATTCATGTGCTGTTCTAAAGAGGGCCGGTCAGACTTTACCTGGAAAAACCCTTTCGATTACGAGGCGTTTTACATTGCTAGCAGAGGCACATGTGAACTGGAATTCACTGAAAAATCTCGCCATGACTGCTGCTTATTAAATATGATAAATTGATTGTTTGCTAAACCTCACCTGCCGGCTGCACCATCAAGCCTTCGATTCTCACGTGGCACACCTGTTTGTGATGATAATGCTGGCAGACTTACCTCCATGTCATTTTTTAAACAGGGGGGGGCAGGTAACTACTTTTTATCCAGCAACAGCTGATTTTGAAATGACGGGGGTCACTTGCAGATTTTTCCACCGTTGCCAGCTATCGAATCAAGCTGACCTTAGCTCCACGAGTCAGGACTGTCTCCTGATTACTTTTAAATGTAAACCTTCTGTAAGCTTATCTTAAATGGGTAATCACGCTAAAAGACTGAGCTAACGCTAAATGTCCAAGGAACTAATATCAGAAGACAAAAAAAAAAAAAAAAACAGACTTGTATTGTGTTTTAACCTGTTTGGCTGTTTAGGATGAGGGCTAACCCTGAGTGGTGTCTTTTGTTCCGTCCACCATGCAGCTGCAGACCTCGCCAGGTGCGTTTGGTGCAGCAACCCCACAAACTAAAGTAATTAATTAATGAAATGCTCCTTGGCCCTGGAAGTTGCACGTGGTTAGTGCTGTAGGACGTAAGCTGGTTAGCCAGACTTGCTAACAAGTGTAGCTTACGTTTAAGCCGATATACGTGATTTAACTGACTGAAAAACACACTTTTCTCACAGGATAAATCACCTTCTCTGTTTACCTGCTAGACTCTCAGCTTCATCAGTGTTTACATGTACGCACTGTCTGTCCCAGTCCGATGTCAACAGACTGTAAAACGATTAGACCTGGTTACTCTTCAGTGCTAACAAGCATTAAGGTCGAGTGATGGCCCGTGTTTATCCATCAGGGAGATACAGCTCACAGAGCCTAACAGCACCCCTGATGAATTTCATGCAGCACACCTCATCAGATGTAGTGTGATTGACTAGACTGGACTTTTAAACCTGAAAGATGTCTTCATCCTCTCATTCAGTGAGGTGAGGCGTTCAAGCCTGGATTCCAGTTCATCCCAAAAGGTGTTTGATGGGGTCGCACATGCAGGCCAGTCAAGTTCTTCCACTCCAAACTGGGAAAAGCGTTTCTTTGATGTGCACGGGGGCGGTCATGTTGAAGCAGAGACGGGCTCTCTGTGTGAAGGCGTGTCCACACACTTTGTTCACCTTATCGAGGGGTCGTTATGAAAAGAAATCAGCGTCATTGTCAAACACTTCTGTCTATCTGTCTGCAACCATTACTCTTTCTGTCCCTTTATGATGCCTCTTTTGCACAGCACCAGTTCACATCTGCAGCTTTACTGCCTGATATTATGATTCATCTATAGCAGTAATTCACTTAAACACAACACTAATTGCTAAACATATAGCTATACAGTATTAAAATCCTTCATGGAAGTTTTCATATCAGTGAATAATGAAACACGCCAGCAAAGCTCCCTTCCTGTCATCCTCTTTGTAATTTTTGCTTCTTTGAAATGAGCTGCATTCAGACGTGCCACTGCAAAAGGCTTTCTTTCATTACCAGTCAAGGCCCGTGGATGCCAGATATCTTCTGTGAACGCCCATTTGGGAAGATTAACTACAGGAATATGCTTTAGTGTCTGATAACGGGAGAGTCATATCACATCGCCCAAGGTGGTTTCTGGGGCAACAGCGTGGCCATCAATCAGCTGGGTGTAATCTCACTAGAAATCGTTGTCAGCATGCAAATTAGTGTCACATTTCACACACTGCCTGTGTGTACACACCAGGAAAATTGGAAAATGTCTGGTAAATAACACTGTAAAACAGTATCTGTATTGTTTAGCAGCATGGAAGGAAAGTGATTGTGTACACAATGTGCAGCAGATGTGCTATATGTGTGTGCAGAGATATGACATTTAACTGGAGTTCAATCAGCTAAAAGGAAAAGTTTGGCATTAACACAGTCAGTCATCGCACAACAGTGCAACAGCATGACAGCCTTTGTGCAGACATAAGTCGAAGCAGTACCATCTTGTTGCACTGCAGCAGATCAACAAGCCAAACGCAGCCTGCGAGTTGTTTCTGGAATCAGGTGAAGTTCAGTGATCGTTGATCGCGCTGACCTGCAGGCAGCGGTGCATTTCAGCCGCAAATGTCTGCACGTAGGGTCAGTATCAGAATGATGGATGACAGCAGCATCCAAGGCCTTTCATTTTTCAACCTTGTGAGATGACAGACTCCTGGAGAACAGTACTGCACGTAAAAAAAACCTCAACATGTCTTTTTTTTCTTTTTGCACACACAAATGAGAAAAAAACATTAATTAGTCAGAGGTGCTGGTGGACAGAGCGGGCTTCCCCTGTTTCCAGTCTTACTGAATGCTGACACTAGCTGAATGATTAATGAGAGCAGGTTGCAGACAGGTGCATATTAAAATATAGTGTCGTAGATAAACAGTAAAATAAGTAAATAGTAAATTAAATACACTGAGATATAAACAGGTTGGAAACAGTAAGTGACCAGGAGAAAGTGCAGCAGAATATGTACTTCCACTAACAGTAAGTAGCCTATAATATAAGTACGAGTAAGTTTGCAGTGGCATTAATGACATGCATGTATCCCCACAGTGTGAGTAAAGTAATACAGTGGTGAGCTGAACAGACATGAGGGTGGCATCAATCTTCTCATCAACTTCTCAACAAGAAAGCAAATCAGCATATTTCCCAGAATGCTGAACTATTCCTTCAGTGGTACAAGTCCCAGATTCCCATTCAGAATGACAAGTGCATCAATCACCGGAGCAGCAAACAAGCCCTGAGCTGCTACTTTTTAGAGCGCCCCCAAACGAGTCTTGTGCTGAGAGGATTCACGGCGTCAAGTTGTTTTAATAAAGGACACTAAACTGGACAGTCACCTACGTCTTCTGACACGGTAACACATCTGATGTCGTCCTCCGCATCACATCCAGCGTGTCCGTGCCTCACGCTGCCAGTACCGCTGAAGGCTAAAACAAAGAGGCAATTACAGATCACAAATGCAGAGAGTGACTCTGATGCTGAAAAATATCAGCCATGAAAGGAACCAAAGATGATGTTTGGCGTAATGAAAATCTCAAGGAGAAGCCTCTAACTTTAAACTCCAGGGTTCTGGTGCCGTGCACAGCCCGCTCATTAAGACTTATATTATCTTCATCATTAAGAGAAGAGTTAATGATGCTAAAAGATTAATCCCTGAGGCACCAGCTTTCTGAGGAATATCATGCAACAGACTGCACACTTGTATGCACTGCAGGTCCGCCACAACGCACTGAACCAGGTTAGCCTAAAGGACGGGGCTGAGTGGGCTGTTTTTTGACATTGCACCTGCATATCTGTCCCACTTTCTGCTGTTGTCTACAGCTTGCTGCTCATTTTAGATTGCACTGTCTCTGGAGGCACAAAACCCATTAAGTGAAACTAATACGAACAGGCAGCAAGGTGAGGTTCAACGGTAGTGAAATATCAGAAACTATTGTGCTTTTGTTAAACTTTAATGACGGCTCAGGTTTTGAATTGAGTTGTAAAGATGGTTGATGGCTTTACTGATCCCTTCATCGCTCTGATTCTTCGCCATTTTGCCACAGAACCACTCATTATCACTGGCTGACAGTACACAGCATTGGCCCTTTGCACTTTATCCATCTGTATTAATGTGCCAGTGTGTTCATAGATGTTTTGGCTACACGGACTGGATCTTTGTTTGCATGTCCCCCGAGGATGATTTACAAAGCATTGATTTGGAGGCTCACAGACTGGAGCACAATAAAAACCGTTGTTTATGTTCAGGCGGCGAGTGTTCATTGTCAAGGGGAACGGCATCTTGTTTTAGGGCAATGTAGAGCACGGTGGGAGTTAACACGACAAATCATCTCTTTTTAACTGCCAGGGACGCGGGGACAGATGACGCCTGTGCGATCGGTTATACACCAGCTTTTTGCAATCAGTCAATAAAATCGCCTCCACCAGTTATATGAAAATGGGCCGTGGCAGGGCCGTGCTATACATTCCAATAAAGGCTGCAGATTGGGTGTGCAGTGAGACAAGGACAGAGCTCGGAAAACAATATGTAAAAGTCACGGCCAAGCCAGCAGAGTGCCAAGTAATCAGGCCAAATAGGGCTAAATGACTGCCTTAGTTCAAATGATTATGCGCCGCAGATACGGAGGGGCTTAAATTCACTTTTAAAGCTGGTAATGAAAATCCATATGCTATTAAAGTGACAATTTAAGCACATATAGTGACACAAATCTATTTCTAACACTATACATATTGATTATTTATATAAGGTAACAAAAAAACCTTCAATGGCTTTAAATTAAAAAAGAAACCATTTCATCCTGAAAAGCACGGACAAAAACAAAAGGCTGCTCCTTTGTGTTGAAGCCAGGATGCCAAAACTCTGATTGTGCAACACACCTTAAAATTGGAGGGTCGCAAGCGCGCTGCGGTTTAGCCGATCACATTCAAAGCATGTACAGAGCTAATACGCTTTCACCTGAAATCAAGTGAAGTGATTCTAATTAAAGGATTTGACCCGAAGGTTTCTTTGTTGCTCAGTGTAAGTCAGTGTGCAGAGACACGCATGGACAACCAGGAGCTAACGTAAGGTCTTCAAGAGCTTACTGCTGAAAGGCTCAGCTTAGGGGAGGGATAGAAAAGGGATTTCAAAGACCTAGATATTCCCTGGAAAACACTTGGGACTATAATGAAGAAGAGGAATTATGGCATCACCCAAAATGGTTCCATATAACGGGTCTATGTATAGAGGTCTTTCCAGCTTTGTAAAGAGCCCTTGAAGTTCTTTCAGAAGACACTTCCCAGCTAACTTCAAATCAAAGTGCACTGAAAGAATCAAATGGCATTTTCTTTACTTTGACTAAGACGACATGAGAAGACTGTAAAAGTCACTGATCAATAACAACATATCAGCTAATAACGATGTTAAATAACACAAATTCATCTTCAAATGCCAGGGCTGATAAGTTTTATCGATTTTCTTTTTCGCGACACCGAGTCAGGCTGCAGTCAGACTTAAAAACAAACCTGCAAAGACATATAGATATTTAGATATGGATATTTCCAGAAGGATCCGCCGGTAGCCTCATAAAGCCAGCTCACACATTTCACTCCACTCAATGTGGTCTGGAACTGCTCAGTGTGCGTTTGTTTAATAAGCTACGGGCCGCAGTTCTGGATCCCACCGGGATGACGGGTAGAAGTGCTGTGAGCCAACTGCCAAATGCTGAAAGGGAAAATCCACCCACTCATAGAATATACATGGTTCTGTTCCAATCACTCTGGATCGGGAGGCGTCTGCAGCGCAACACAAGCGACTGATGACGTCCGGGGCAAACTTTTTACAGCTGGTCCACTGACACTGAATTTGACATCGACTCTGTGAACTTAAAGAGTTGCATTTAAGATATTCCAGCTTCAACTGAGTGTCGGCCGTCCAGCTTTGAATGAGAAAATGCTCCAGTGCCAGTCACTACTGCTGGTGTCACAATGTGCTGCAAGTTGCTTTTAAGTCACATTCTTAACTCCTAAATTACAAAACAAGTTAAATAATAATGCATTAAAAAGATGTATGACCATCTTCTATAACTTGCTTTGCTTTAGATACTACTGCAACCAACAAAAACAAACCTACAATCCATCCCAGTGATGTTTCTTAAGGAATGACCAAACTGTGCAGCAGAAAGGGTTAATTCTGATATTTAGAAGGAAGAAGTAAAAAAAAAAAAAAAAAGGTCATAATTGCGCACGAAAACAATAGTGGCTGCAGCAAAACAATGTGGGAAAGAGAAAGGAACTTGTTGGCCTTTGTTTCTGAGATTCAGACAGTTGACATAACACAGGAACATTTTGACTAACTGGGTAAGGAGCAGAGCAAACACAGATGCTTCCATACACGACGCAGATGTCACTGAAGGGTTTAATGAGTAGGAAAATCATGTGACGCTATGGCCCTTTATGGTCACCGGGTCTCAACACAGTTGAAGGCTTATGGGAGATTTCGGAGCCATGTGTTTAAAGAGAGCTCTCCGCCATCCAAACACGACGCGAGGGAAAATCTTTACTGGAGCATCCCTCCGATAGTTTCTGCTGAGGAGCACTGAGGTAGTTCTGGAAGCTTGTGCCCACCTGACAGCTTACTGAAAAAACACCAAAACTATTACTGTGTACGTGGAGTGTTGTTTGATGAGCACAGCTGCGCTGACTTTTGTGGGCCGACCGGCGCTTGAACTGAATTTCCAGAACTGTGCGATAACAAATTGGCTTCAAATTGAGACCCGACAGGAATAAGATGCAGATGCAGCTGCAGGTTCATTACAAAAACACTGTTCAACCCTCTAAAACATTACGCAGCAGTCTAGCTACACTACATTACACCCAGCTGTATGTTTCAGGTGCAGAGATGCTCAGTGCAATGACGCCCTGATAACAGCACATATAAATTACATCTAATTAGAATACATATAAAACAATAGAGGTACAGGCAGGATTCATAAGATAATAGACAATGCATATATTGTGTCTACTGATTTCCCTGCTAAATACAGAAAAAATGAAAAGAAATTAACAATTTTAGAACAAACAGGCAAAGAACGACATGAGAGCTAACATATTTAAACAAAACACCTACATTGACTACTACCTACCACTACCACTAACTTCACACCGCCCCACGTCTATCAAAAGAGATTTAAATTGATCAAAAGGGATCAGCTTGTTCGGAGGTCCTGCAGGTTGTTCCATTTGTGTGGTGGAAGGTATTTTAGAGGCAGTTTCTCAGACTCAGTATTGACATGGTGATCCTCCAGGACCAAACAGTCTTGGGACCTCATGCAGTGCGAGCTTGATTTATAGTTAAGAAGACATGAGAGGTAGGTAGTTCTGCCAAGAAGAGCTTTATAGATGAACAGAATGTAGTGGCGTTCTCTTCTGACTGCTAACGACCGCCACCCAACTTTCTCATACAGTGAGCATCGATGCGTTCTAAAAGCACCCCCAGCTATGAACCTGAGGGCAGGATGATAGACTGCATCTAGGGGTTTAAGAGTGGAGGCAGAAGCATGCATATAAATTACATCACCATAGTCCATAACGGGTGAGAATGTTGACAATTTGTTTTCTGCAGGTTTGACTAATACAAGCCTGGTTTCCATAAAAAAAATGAATGCCAGTTTTCCTTTTAAGGACTTTGTCAGTTCATTGGTGTGTTTTTAAAGCGCAGCTTGTCATCCAGCCAGGAATCGAGCTATTTATAACAGGATGCTCTTTCAACTGGAGTCCAATTAAGAGTAGCAACATTCACCTTTCTGAGATTTAAGATCAATCAAAGTTTGTGGTACAGAACAGAAATCAAAAACATTTTGAACTGCCTGGTCAGCAGAGGGCGCTGTTGTATACAGAACAGATTAATTGTACCCACTGTGAATAAGCGTCCTGGAATAGAACACCTTTACTAATACTCATAAAACTGAACCAGGAAAAAAAAAAAAAGCTCTCAAGGCTAAATGACAATTAAATGCGTGATGATGATCAAGATTTTTGGCAGTGTTGATCAACCTCTACAGGTGAGTCTGTGCCGTTTTGTGAGTCTATGGATGTTGCTGCTGCAGAACACTGCATTTATATTTAACCTTTCTACATTTTCTAAAACAATACAGCTAAAAAAACACCTGCAGCGGAGAGAACACAGGCAGAATAAAGCCATGAAGAAGTATAGCTATTTGTATACATCTCTCTGGATATGTGACCAAGGCCATTCAGCGCATAAGTTTGCCCAGAGCGCTCTTGCGTGGGTTGAGGATAGATGAGGATAAACAGTGTGACTGAAGAAGCAGAAAGAGGCCTTTCTTCTTCATCTGAATTTCCAGTCCAAGTGCAAGTATAGTATGTTACAACTGCAGGATCAAACGCGCTGACAACACAACAACACCACAAAGGATCTTCTTTATTTTCGTATTCCCTTTCATGTGAAAGTCGAAGCAATAGCAGAATGAATACAATTACGGTTTCCTTGGAGTAGCCGAGGTCCTGCTGTCTTATATGATGAGGTGGAAAGCCCCACTGTGTCTCTCTTTGGGAGCAGAGTGATGTCAGACTGTCACTGTATGAAGCAAACTGCAGCCTATAAACACAATCTTGTGTTTTGCTGTAATAGTCCTTGCAATCTTTTTTAAAAACAGCAAAAATGCTCCACAAAACTTTACTCTTCATACAGCAAACCACTCCTTTTCAGGCTCACCGTTATTAAACCATTCCTTTAATGGTGTCACCATTCCAGATGCCTCATTATGCAGCAGCCCACTTTGCTCAGCGAGACTTGAAGCGCTTGCGCTGAAGATCATGAACTCTTTCATCCAGCAGAGGGCAAACTTAAACCTGACCCGGGGCCCTCAGCTCTTGCATGTCAGCTCATTGCAATATTCGACTGAAACTCCACTTCGTTAAAAAGGGCTCATTTGAGTCACGTGTCCCTAAAAGTGGCATAAGAAGGGGTGAAATCCAATGTGACAGGCTCTGACAGCATCAGACACTTTGGATGCAGCCGGTTCAGTCTGGTTTGATGGGTTGCAAGGCCTCTGGGGGCACATAGTGGATATGCTTGTGATTTTAGATATGGCTCAAGTGTCTAACTCCCAACCAGCGGCGGCTGTTTACTGTTGTGGCGCCATTTGTCTCATAGGGCCTTGTTGACTGCTCGTGATACGCCACCAGATGGGCTGTCATGACCCAAGCATTTTGCCAAGCCAAGCACTCACTCAGAGGGTCAGGGAGGTCTCAGTGACTCATGCAATTACACTCCCCGGTGGTCCCCGCGGTGTCAATCATCCCCAGGAAAACACAGAGCCACGAGCTGTTGCAGCGGCGGAGCACCAACACAGCGTTCCGTGCATGCGCGTACACATCACGTTGTGTTTGCATGTTTTTCTCTGGCTAACATGCTGTAATGAAGCTCCTGTTTCCACGAGGATTTCCTCTGTGCAGTATGAGCTCAGGCAGGGGAGCACGGCTGCACCACCAAATGATTCAGTGCACCACAAACAGAAATGCCACTACAGCAGAATTAACAATCTGCAACACATTTAAGAAAAACCACTTCACCTGCTGGTGTTAAAAGTGAGAAAAATCTATTCTCTCTGTGTGTTGCATTATTCATTTCACAGGGGTAGAGCTCTCAGATGTGGCTCCAAATGTAATCTCATTGTGTACACTAAACAAGTTCCCATACAAATACAGAGAGAGATGCACAAGGTGTATTTGTTTTTTTCCAGACACAGAGTCAAAAGACTTCATCACGTTGCTACCAGACAGCAGCTTTTATGTGCAGGAGACCAGCATGAAAGAGCAGCTTCAAAAGCAAAGACGCAGCACTGCAAAGGCTACTCCTGTGTAGCAGGAATGGGTCCAGTTTGACCAATGGCAGGGCACCGTTCTCATGAGTCGCCAGGAGGAGGAAAGGATTGCTGGTGCTAATGAGCAGGAGAACGCCTCCAGTGCAGAAATCCAAAGTGCAAAGATGATTGAGATAGACGTTCTCCTGCCATTTATTCAGGGTGCAAAAAAAAAAAAAAAAAAAAATCAATGATCATTTCCATAGACTCCAGTGAGGGAGTTGGAGTGATAACGGTGCATTACAATGGCCTGCAGTGTAATGAGAGCACGGATCAATACTTGGCACATTTGTGCTGGTGTCTGCCCTGCTGTTGGCCAACAAAGCTGCGGTAATTAAGAAGTCTATCCTCAATCCAAATACCTTTCAGCTTAGCTCCTATGCTCCTTCAAATATCCGTTTAGCACCAGTGTGATCTGAATAACCGGGTGCCGTGGTTATTTGTATTCTGATGAGAGCTCAATAACTGCAGAAACAAATGAGTTTTAGTTAAAAACACACACAAAAATCTCAATGACACAGACAAATAAGCCTCAGGGAATTTCCAATTATAGGACAGGACACTTTCAAATGGCTGATTTGGTCAAGTGATCAATTCTTATTTGGGCAGCAGCAGTTAATACATATTCATTGCAGGGGACCATCAATTTAGATGTGTTTTTCTGCGTCCCACAAATCAAACTTTCATATTCTCATTATGAAACTATAATCAGAAGAACTGGGGGATTTTCTGGGCTTTGCAGATGCAGAGATTAGCAAAGTTGCAAATGGTTGTGAAACCGGGGGGAGCTAATTGGGATTTAGTGTGCGCACACAGGACTGCAGGGCTGTCAAGGGCCAAGATAATCAAACTAGCCTGCTGTGACGGAGACTAAAGAAAAGGAGCAGCAAGAGCTACGGAGTCAAAAAGAAGTTGAGCTCTGAATGGATCTCAGAGCAATGGGAATCTTACAAGCTGCAAAAATCCTAGATTTATTAAAAGCAGAACAAACTAGTGCATTTCACCATGGAAAGACACAAAGTTATAAATGGGTGCTCAAGCTTGACCAACAAAGAGACGGGAAAGGATTAAGGAAGTGGAACAACAGTGCAAAATAAACCATGTAGTCAAACTGCTCCTGTCAAGAAAATATCCTCCAATTATGTATAATGTATTTATTAGACTGTTTTCAGTTGAGGTCAATCAAACTACAAACAAAAAATAAGAAAGTATTTTAAAATAATCATTTGAAAAATAACACTCTTAAAAAAGACCAAGCCTCGGTCCCTAACAGGTCCAGGTCCAGGTCCTGCAGTACCACACTGCCCTCTAGTGGTTCTGTCATCTCCAGACACCATTTTCATCATAAAAAGACTGCACACAATATTATCTCCTCCTCTATCTGATCATCCAGTCAGTTAAGACACATAATACACTCAGAGTGGGGTCTGAATGCTTGCTTTCATTCGACTAATGAGGTCAAACATCAACAATACTGCTGCTGCATGGCGTCATCTGTATGTTTTATCCAGCAACGGATCCGTCACCCCAACAGCTAATCTGGTTACTAACAGCGTATGTGCAGAAGTGGTGTTACGACTTCCTTTCTTCTTCTGTTCTGCTGCTCTAAACATGACCATGAACTGCTGTGGATGCTTAACGTGAACTGTTATACCATCCTAAATGATTCAATTAGAGGCACTAAATACTCACTTATCACCTCGCTCACTGTGAGAGGCAACAGGATGCATCAGAGACTCAAAGGAAAATTCTGGCCTTATATTCTTACACTATATAAGACCGTATTAGTGCTACAACTAATGACTCTTTTCACTATTGAGTCTGGTGGTTATTTTCTTGATTAAACGTTTAATCTGGTCTATAAAATGTGAGAAAATAGTTAAAAATCTCCACATTAAATCTTAAAATATCATGTTTTATCAAATCGGCTGTTCAAAACCTGAAGATATTCAATTTACCTTTATATGAAAGAGAGAAAATATTCACATATAAAATTTTAAAACAGACAAATCTATTGATCTTCACAATAGCGGCTAATACATTTTGTGTCTGTTGACTAATAAACGAATCAACTTATCATTGCAGCTCTTCTAGAAATCTTCAATTTAATTCTCTTGAGATAAAGATTCATTTTCATGTGTTCAGATTCTGAGAAACTTTACTGACCCCCGGAGAGAATTTGCTTGAAGCAGAGACAACATTTAAAATCCTACGCTCATTGAAACCGCCGCATCTCTACCACTGCTAATTACTTCCTACACTTCCTAGAAGGCATTTGGACAACCCCCAGAATGAGGACTCCCTCTCTGTGCAGGTAGATAGGAGTGAAAATGAGGGACGGGAACAGCGTGATGGTTAAAATGAGTAATAAGCTACTGAAGGGAGCAGCTAAAACTGCTGCTGCAAAGCTTAGAGATGCTGCTGCAGTGCATGATGGAGGCCGGAGGACACAGCAGACGGTGCTGCATACATCTTTTGCAGTGAAGGTCCTACAAAGCAGAACTCCATCGAGCCACCTCATCTCTAACATGGGTGCAAGGATGCTGGTTGCATGGCCAACAGCTTCTTTAAAGTCTCATTTTAAATGCTACAGAGCGAGTTTTATCATTTAAAAACAGCAAACTGCAGAGAACGCGTTTGATGGAATTCTCAAGGATCCTAAAATAATCTCAAGACCCGCTTGCTCTCCTCTCATTTCAGGTGTTTATAAACCTGTCAAAGCTCGTCACGAGCTGATGACCATGCGAGGCTTATCCTGTCGGGAGGCTTGCAGAACACACGCAGACCTAATCAGAGTGTCATTAATCCACGATGAAATGTCTCTGTGGCCGACTGTCAACGCGACTGGAAATAGAAACTCCGCAGAGAGAGAGGCGACTCATCAAAGAGAGGCGCTCAGCGAGCACCAAAGCTTTAAACAGGCACAAGCAACAAAACACAAACAGCTTGAAATTGCAGACAATTGTGCCGGCGGGCTAAAAGTGGCCACGGGACGGATAATGAAACGGACGCTGCTGTCTGGAGACAGAAGAGTCTGGAGAGGTGTTTAGTCTGAATCTATTTCCTCTCTCAAAGTTGATGCGTAAGAGGAGATGAAACACCCCAAAATTAGAACAAGCAGTGAGTGAAAGCACTTGTGAGCATTGAAGCATGGACAACAGTATCACCCCGCAGAATAAAACCGACAGGAAACTCTGCAGATACGAGCCGAAGGACAGTATGGAGACGCACAACAGCTACGGCGAGCGTGAAATCTGAATTCCTGACGGTGGTCCTGGCAGGGACTTCCACCGCTCTGCTCTCGTGTTGGGCCCTCAAACTCAAGCAGCTATCACCTCCCAAATCTGTTCATCTGAATCGACTTTAAACAGGATGTTGTTTAACAGTACTGATTATTAAAATGAACAAAGAGCTTGTTTTCCACACCACTGAACTGCTGTTTGAGCCACTTAGGTCAGCTGAGTACAACCACTCGGTGTGAGCTGGACATCGTTTATCTGTGGCTTTCATCCAGTTCAGCCAGTTTTAACTGACACTTTAGACTGTTTTTATGTTACTTTAAGGAATATTTGAGCATGTCTATCATTGCTTTTACATGCATCCATCACTAATTTTGGATTCCAACCATTTATTCATCTCGATTTTGGACTGTCTATCCATTGCTTTTAGCTGTTTAAGCCATTTATCCACTACTTTTAGCTAGCTGTTACACTTACCTGCCAACTTCTGTGCGAGTTTTCACACAGTCTGATTTGCAACATGCAACCTCAGGTGTTAATCCTGACTCATTATGCATATTTTTTGAAATCAAGTCAAACTTTCTGGTTTATTCAAGAATTATTTGAACTGCAATCGTTCCCTGTGACAAAACAAGACATTTTAGGACGTCATTGTGGGCTCTGGGAAACGTTGATTGTCATTTTACAGACCAAACAGCTAATCGATTAAAAGAGAAAATGATCGGCAGCTCACTCAGCAATGAAAATAATCATCAGCTGCAGCCCTGCTCGTCAACCTTCCGTGCTGCATTCGATGTATTTAAAATTGAAATTGCATGCAACATGCAACAGCAATGCTCTATGACACAATTGTGCATTTTGCAGGCTTTAAACTCGTGACCACGAGGGTTTTATTCTGAAGTTCCCAGTGTGAAGCATCACGGCCTGCTCCATCACACACAGAACAAACACCGCCTGTGTCAATTACACTGAGGGTGTTGACCAGCACCGAGCAGCAGCGTGCGTGTGAGCCCATCAGGACTCATTTAGCAGATCATCCTAAACACCTCGACGAGCGCACCTGAGCAATCAATTCACATCAGGGCCAAATATTTGGAGCTGAAAAATCAATATTTGTAAACAGCGAGAAATCTGCTGAGGATGCTCCATGTGTCAGAGCTGCAGCTTTCACACTTCATCTCCGCTGATGGTGCATGTTGACAGAGCCAGATGTGTTGGGAAGGAGAGCAGCCCCCGCACAGGCACGCACGCACGCACGCACACACACACTTCTCTAATGGATTTTCACTGGGAAGACTCTATCACGCAGTCCCCCCTCTTTTCCTCCCACCTTCTCCAGCTTCTCTCCCCCATCCTTCCTCTCCTCCCACCTCCACCCTCACACTCACTTCCCCCCTCCCCTTCTCTCCCTGTTGACTCCACAGCAGTGGAGGCAGCCTTGCAATGTGGGTCACAGGCTCGGTTAAACAGTGCCGGTATGGTGGCTTCATCACCTTGGACCTGAGCAGATGACCGTGAAGTCGCGGATAAAGAGGTCTGAGATGTGAAAAGCTGCAACTGAGCATCCAACTGCTTTTTGCGCCACTTACTGCTTTGAGAGAAAAACTTGCAAAATGGAGCATTTTATTGCAAATTGGCTCCTCTCGCCCAAAAGCTTCCAATACGCTTGTGAACAGACCACTGACATCTTCCACGTTCATTAAGGTGATTACCGCAGACGACAAATCGTGTCCAAACACTCCCAAAGCGCACAGACGCGCAGGAACAGTGTCTAGCCATCCCAGGGCTGGCAAACATGGCACGCTGCCTCCGGAGCTGCACCGTGCCTGGACACACGGAAGTAGCGCGCTGATGTAAATCTCAACTCCTCTCAATCGGTGTCTCTTACCTTTCCTCCTTTGGAGCATCTGCGGTACGCGTTTGTGGCTCCTGCCGTTTGGTTCATGGCGGAAACTTCTGCGAAAAAGCAACAAAGTGATGCTAAAAGTTGGATTCAGGTTGAAGCAGGCAACGCGTAAAGCTGAGCAGTGTTTGCTTTACCTGGCGCGCTGGATCGCCCTCGTTATCGGCTTGCAATGAGCTTGTGTGGCATTCAGAGGCGCATTCAATGTCTCCTCGGATGTAGTCCAGAGGGTTTCACCAGGTCTCCTGTTTGTTTCTGCGGGCAAAGTGCGGCTGATTGACGCCAAGCCGAACGTAAATCCGATGAGAACTTTTCCAGCAGATCACCTGTTCAAAGTGACGCTTTTTACCCCGCAGTCCCTGCTAACATGAACTCCTTCGCATTCACGCACTTCCAGGATGATTTCGGACTCTCACCCGCTCACACTGACGGTGCTGTGTGTGTGTGTGAGCGTGGCAATTGCGCAAGCGCACCGCGGCTGACAGCCTGACTGCACAGGGTTGAAGAAGGAGCCTGTCAACAGTGCTCGCCCACTCCACCGCAGAAAACAGCAGCAGGGACTGCAAGGTACACTCTCACCATGTATCAGAAGAGGAAAACAGGCTGTGCAGGTCTGTTTATGAACAATAACACTCGATTCTGGGATTCTTCTCCCTTCTGAGCTCATAAAAAACACAATTTCAGGTTGATTTGTCTCAGAATGCCAACACAGAGTGACCCCCATCAAATCCAGATAACATGGCCGCCACAGTTTCCATGTGACAAATTATTTGTGACCATTACAATCTATCTCAGCACGAGGAAGTGAATTTGTTTACTTTCAATTACAGCCTGATAAATGAATGCTACAAGGGCAAGCTTCCACTGAGCGTGACAGTTCGGTGGACAGGGTGGTGCTGAGCTGTGATGGAGCTGCTGTCACTCACTTTCAGGAAGGTTTGCAGGGCGGGGAATCAACAGGTAGAGATTACCCGGTTGACTGTGTACAGGTGGGCGTTGCATTAAAGAAAAAACAAAAAGGAAGGAAGGAAGGAAGTACCTGAGTCGACCTCTGAATGAGCCTCTGTGGCTCCACTGGAGGGATGAACACTGTGTTCCCGTGGTGTTTTGACGATTGTGACAGAAGAACTGTGTATTTCCAACATGTGCCACAGCTGTTCAGATGACATCTGGAAACTGTGAAGGCCAAAGCAAGTAAATCACATTATTTTCACAGTCACTGAGCCGTGCCGGGCCCCTCGTACGGAGGCACCATTTGTTATGTTTCTCCTTCAATTTGTCACCTGTCTGGGACTCAATTATGCCAAGACAATATCTGTCCAACTCATTAATGAATGATCAAACGACATACGCTGTTATATATTCCTTCACGCAACTCAGAACATAAATCATGCAGCAAAGCGCCACACAAGCGGCGCCAACACGCGTCTATAAAATAGACTCGAGACTGGTTGTTTGAAGTAGCTTGATGTTGTGAATCGGGGGACGAGGTTGGGGTAGATGCACATCTTTCTCTGAGGTTTAAGTCGTTTTAGTTGCCCGAAACTTAAAAAAGTGCCGCCGGCTTGCTGCGTTTTGCATCCATGGGGACATGAGATCGTCAGGATGTTCGTCGTAGCCTTCTGTCCTCACCTGGAGCCAGGCGGTGTTCCATGTGTAGGAGTTTTGATTGGTGAACTGTACTTGGTAGGAACTTGGTATGATTATTAATATAAAGTAGGTGTGGTCATGCGGCAGTTTGCCTTTTAAGTCTTGCCATTTTAGTTTAGCCCATAATAATCTGTGTGTTTAAATGGCCAAACACTGCTCTAAAAGCGTCACCCCCTCAACTTTCACCAAAATCACACGGCTGCCATCTGATAAATGGTTTTATTCTAAATGTTTGCGATTAATAACTAACCGCCGAGCCTTTCATGCAGTCGCTGCTGATGCTCCGGTATGTCGTATCATCCTTCACTTACAGGACGTCTTGTGAGCTGAAGTGTTAACTTAATTTGTGTATTTCGTATTCAAATAATTTAAATCATGATCAGTTATTTAGTAAGAATTCATAGAGTGAAAATCTCCTCATTGTTGATCCCGACGTGACTGATCCCTCTTTAAAAACGGTCTAAAATGAGCTTGAAGTGATCACAGTTGTGATCTGATTTTTTAAAGCTAATTTATTGGACCAATCTGAGCTTTTAGACTATAAATGTGTGATCATCTGTCCATGTTTTGCCATCGTTATCATAAAGCACAGTGTTATAGCACAGTGCAGAGTTGTATATATTTTTAATGCTGGGGGACATGAGCAGGTCAGCCTTCACCGTCTCGCCCAAGGACACTTCAATAGGATATGTGGCTGCTGATAGACAGACTGTGGCTGTTTCAGGGATCTCCGCCCTCTATTCTCCTGGTTGCAGGACATCTCGCTCCCCGTTAAATCAGCCCGTTGACAGAATCTATCAGCAGGACATCAGTCAGCGTGGAAGTCCGGTTGTCAGCATGTGGACTGCGGCGCTGACCCGCGCTGACAGGTAAGGACATCTGAGACTCAGGTTCACCGCTACACTTGAGCCATGCTGTCACTTCCAGGGTTAAAGCTGACCTGTAGGTCGTCTCAGCGTTGTCCCACCGGAGCTCAGGCGGAGAGACACAAACGACAACGTTAACTAAATGATGTGTGAATTAAAAGATTTGTGTCGACTGGAAGCCACGTCGAGAAGCTGCACTTTTGTTGTGTTTCGCTGTGTATTTATGCTCCATTTGGCACAACTGCTGACTTACAGTAGTTTGCCTGCTTGGTATTCCTTTTCACTACACTGAACGGGCGCCTCCATTACAGCCATATTGATTGCAGAGCTTATGATGTTTTCCTGTCTGCAGATTTTAGTGTGAAATCAGCAGGTGCCGCATGAGGCCATTGCATTTAATTAAGGGCCATCGTGTTTGCACAAAGTCGCATGCATTGGAGTGTATTCCTATCATCGAGGCTTTGAAGATGCTTTAAATTAAAATAACCCTATAGATTTGACCGACTGTGCTCAAGTTGCAAATGTAGAGAGTCAGAAAAAAAAAGCAGTGCGCTCAGAAGGGTAAGTGGCTCTGCTCTTGAAAACGCATGAAGAATCACTCGCAGGTGTGAACAAAGGTGAAGTCAGAGGAAAAAGCACCGGTCGGCTCGTCCAGAGGACAGACCGAATGTCCTGACGTGCGTTCCGTCAGCATTCAGAGAAGATTGCTGAAAGTTTAATGTTAATGTGTTGCTTTTGGGGGGTTTTCAGACGGAACCTGAAGTGATTGTTAAACAGGGCAAAGCCGCATTTGAATGCAACAGAAAGACTCAGGTGGTTGAATTGAAAATATTTAAATTGAGGGGAAAAAAATTACCCAATCACCCAGCCTAAAGAACAGAATAGAGGCACGTCTCAGAATTAGATGTCCATATAAACACTGAACCAGTTTTTTCTTGCTCCAATCATTCCTCCTGTTCATACTGATCCCTCTCATACATCCCAAAGTTTATGTGAAGCCACTTTAGCCGCTGGAGGTGCTTCTATAGTTTTCAAACATGAATCAACATCTAAATCAGGCCTCTCTTTGGAATAAACAACACAGTTCACATCAATCCAGAGCTACCTCTGCAGCAGCTTCAGTCTATGGCGACGCTGCATTCACCCACATGCATTAACTGAAAGAGCAATTCAGACTCAACAAGCAACGCAGTATCACACAGAAGCCTTTGAGACGTAAATATCAACCTTCAGTAAAGTTCTAAATGCCAAGAAGTAAAATTCAGTGTGTGGCGTTAATGAAGCAGGTGGGTGGCTTTCATATGGCAATCCTCTTTCTCCAAAGCCTCTGAATCAACACGCTGCAGATTATTTTGGTTTGATAACCTTTTGGTGTGCATGTCCTCCTCGGCGCCCCTCGCTCCCTCTGTACATTGTGAACGTTGATGTGCGGTGCTGCTTTCCGTGTTGCTGTAACCAGATAATGGATTTATGCATAATAATGTTCGGCGGGGATAATCTCATTTTGGAAGCTTCCATTTTTTTTTCCCTGATAGCATCCGAATGTTATAAAAGGCGCCTTTCCTGGTTCTCCAAACTTTGGGAAAAAACAGCTTTGCAGATGCTTCAGAGAGGAGCTTGTATTGGTTTAGGTGTGATGAGCTTTTAACCCACAAAGCAGGTATTTTCAGACTACATGAGGCCTCTGGGTTTTGGTATGTAATATTTGCCCTTCATTTGCACATTAGATTAAATTAAGGCTGTTTTTTGCCTTTTAAAGTTATTTACACTATAATATTTTCAGTTTGCACCAAAAATCAGTGATTCCAACAGGTAAAAACAGCTAATCCAATATCCAAGTACATATATGGGCTATCTGTGGTTTTATTGAGTGTTATTTTGTTACATTTCTGTTTAACTTCAAGACTAGAACTTTGTGTGTCCTCACCAAAACTTATTATTCACTTTACATGCTCGAAAATAAGATGACAGATACATAAAGTCAAGGTGTGCTCAGGTTTTCAGCATGGAGAGATGACAGAATGGCTGCACAGACGCAGCAGGAAGTCCACAGTAAGTGACTGCAAACACACACAGAGAGGAAATATTTAATTATATGTCTAAAATAGCACTGTGTTCGTAGCACAATCTGAACATAACACCGACTCGGATTTTCAAAACACCCCTGTTGGCCCAATTTGACATTTTTGGCCACGTTCTGTGCATCAGTGTCTCCCTGCACAGCGATCTGTGTTCTCTGCAGAGACTCGTGTGAGTGGAAGCAGATGGCAGGTAGTCGATGCATTCAAGCTGGAAACGTAGCTTTGAGCACACCAGTTATGCGAAATTCAATTACATGATTGGATAACCAGAGTGACAAAGATCCTAAATCATCAAATATTCAAACCACCACGAGGAGCGATGGAGGCCCAGCTCCTCTCAGCTTCAGCTGCATCAGGAAAGTCACCCAGACTCAAATTGTTCGGACCGATTTCACCCATTTCACCTTAAAATATGAAAAGCAGAGGACTAGAGTGAGATCTGGGCGTTTTACTGAGGTTGTAATAATGAATTTGTGCTACTTAATAGTGGATCAAAGTTACCTGCTGCAGTTTTAAAGCTAAAATCTCTAACTTTTTGCTGTTTTCATGCTGGGGAATGTTGTTAACTCTCACATTTAATATTCGGCAGCCTGTAGTTTGTAGCGTCTTGCTACCTTTAAGTCAAATGTACTTAATTAAGGTAAATAAGTAAGTTAATTAATGTAATCTCATATCACAAATACCAAATAATCTAAAATAAAACAAGCTATAATCAGTATAATTTCATGCGCAGTAAATTAATGTAAGTTCCTCTTCTTGCTTTGAATGATGGAAACAATACGACAGTGATTGAGCCATTGGAGTGTTTCCATTCACCTGGTGTCAGGCAAGTCTTGATAAAGAAATCTTGTGATTATGTTACAGTTCTGACATGCATCATCAACAAAACCTCACCTCTACTCCTGCATGAATTAAATCTCAAAGTAGGAATTTAAAGGTGCATGATACTTGAAAGACAGAAAAACATCATGGCTGATACAAACATGGCAGAATTACTGAATGTGAAATGAAATTCAGTAGCAAAAGTTGTGTCTTGAAGTTTTGAGTTTTTGACTTTGAAATGAGTGCAGAGGAGGAAAAGGTCGCCACATAGATTTAGGGATTAGAGCAGCTGCTGGGCGAATCCCAGTCCACATCTGCTGCCCGCCGCCCTGCCTGCTAACACACCTCTGGCTGCTCAGCAACACATCGGATGCCAATTAATCCTGGAACAGTCTGCGGACAGCACGTTTTCCACTTCAGTGCAGGTGTTCAGATCTGAAATGCAGTTTTCTTTGCTTTGCTTTCTCTTTGCGGGTATTAAAGCAGCTACGGAGCCTGAATCAAACACCAGACAAAATAAGGGGCCGGTGCATTATAATTAAATTACCACGATTTGTTTTCAAATGCAGCATGACTGAAGAAAATAATGCAGATATTTCCATGGGGAAGAGAGCTCACAGACTGCCTGATTTTAGCAACTAATTGGTGAGGGAGTCAGTGCTGTGACTTCAAAATGATATGTTAAAATTAATAGATTCATGGAAATCCAATACCTGTAAATTGAACCTCTCAGACCCAGTTTTAGAAATACCCTCATTGAATTACCTGTTAGAGAATAGTGTGTTTTTTTGTTGTCTAAATAACAATGGATGCATTGTTATGAGCAGTGATTCATAACAGCATATAACAGTGTATAATTGATATTCATACATCTTGTAAACAAGCAGTACAATTTAACATGCTGCTCGCTGCTTGGTTAGCCTACATTCTTAAGGATTATAGACATCAACAGAGGAAATTCAGCCTCATTTGGTCTGTGAAATATGTCACTGCAAAATACAACATTCACATAATAGTTGACTCCCAAGAATTACAATAATGTCTGACCAAGAAAGCCTCCATCTTTGCTGGGTATGTCTCCATGGCGACAGGAAATGTAAAATACATCAGTATCAAATTGTCATAAATGAGTATCTGTAGTTTTGTCTGTGGGAGACTAGCGGGGAGGGGAGTGATTTGTAGCTCGAGGCCTTGCTACCATAACATATGGAAATGAGCTGTGTGATCTTAGTTTGATTACGGCCCCAGTGTGTGAGAGGAGACGACCTCCATTCTCTCAGGTGGGAAAAGCTATTTGACAGCTATTTCCACTGAGAGCAGGAATAGTTGGCTTGAAGGGAGAGTAATTCAGTTGGCAGGTTGTTATTTGTCATTATGTGTGCAGTGCAAATCGCAGCTGATGGTTGTTTGTCGTACATGCAGCTGATTCACTTTAGTCCCATTAGCGATTCAAAAGTCCAATAAGTGATTAAGTTCAAGGGCATAATTTTATTTTTTTTATCTTTTTTTCATGGCGATGCTGACGAGGAAGTGCTCTACACAGTACAATAACAGTGAGAGCTGTGACGTCTTCATGTACCCTACACTGCAGTGTTTAATTTATGTCACCCTTTGGCACTCAACATGACATCATGACCTGAAGAGTGTGGGGGTGAATAAAAAAGCCATTTTAACATTGATTTAATTGTTTAAATTGCATAAATGATAGGAAAAAATAAGATGGCCTCCACTTTAGAATGCAGAACAACATAATTTTGTACAAATTACTGAGAGTAATTAGTTATGTCTGGCTCTATACACGATCACGCTACAATAATTACATTCTTTGCATAAAGTGCCATTTTCAGTTAACATTATTTTCATGTTTCAGACTCCTCTTTGTATACTGTTTAGACTGTTTTTTAAATTTATTTATTAAGGTAAATTTTCTGTTGATTCCCCCAAAAGTAAGCTCCGTCTTTCTGGTTGTGTGGGCCCAGTGGGCACAAAGCAAGTCCAACACATGAACCTAAAAGGGTTTTATCAAGTTAGCTAAGAGCAAACAGCCATGCTTGCAGCACTGAGAAGCATAATTAGCCAATAACTTTGAGCTACATGCTAATGTCAGCTTGCTAGCATGCTCACAGTTACAGTGCTGTCATGCTGATCTAAAGCAGGAATAAAGTTTCCCATCTTCACCATCTTTTAGCGTTTAGCGTATAACTAGCATGTGACACTAGGTGGGGCTGAGGCTGATGGGAAAGTTATTTTGCAGATATTTAGTCGTAAATCAAAGTGATGGAGAAATTTTAATTTTGACCTGATGATGGCGCTAGATGAAAAGTCAAGTTCACCCATTCGTCCAAACAAGAAGGTCTGCATTTAATTTCATAGTAATCCATCCATGTGTGTGTGTAACTATATGTATGTATATGTATATATATATATATATATATATACACACATACTGTACATATACACGTGTATGATATATACATATATAAATACAAATGTATGTGTGTTTATATATGTTTATATCATATATAAGGAAGAAAAAAACTGTTTTAATAACATGATTAACAAAACATGAAATACTGACACTCAGTCTTCAAACGCTGTTTTATATTGAGGTGCTTTTTTCTAGCACTGAAGGAAATTATAGAAGTTGTGCATAAAAATAGATTCATTTATTTTTTGTCAGACATCAAGCAACATATCCTGTTGTTTTATTCTTCAACAGAGAAGATTAAAGTCTCAGATTGTTCTCCAGTGAGGGAAATAATTCAAGGGCCTGTAGTTGAGGTAAACAGTAGCTCCCATTTTACTGTCCCTCTGTTCTTTACATTATCACTGCCCACAGATAATGTGAAGACACAATCATATCTATGCTGTTCAATCATGAATCCAGGACACGTTAATGCAGCTGGACTGAAAATGAGAAACCTTGTTGCAGCACATGCGTAGGTACAGATAAGAGAAGCACATGAGAGCGAAGCTGTTATCAGGAGCAGATGAAGCTGTTAACAGGAATGCTAACAGCTCCATCTCATTTCCGACTGTGATCATACCGCACTTACATCCAGGTGCAGATTCCCCAATTTCAGCCAATATGCTGAGAGTCATAATTTGCTTTTCCACTTCATGACACACTGATATCAGCACCATCAATCTGCGGCGGTCCCGCAGAAGGCTAGTTATTACTTCAGATCAGTCAGCCTTTTCAGTTCCGTTGATGAAACATCTCGTGAATTGTCAACACACACACAGGCACATGATTGGTGATAACCACCTTCACAGTAGAGCGGCTGACAGAGCGATATGACATGAGGATGGATGGGCTGCAATTTTTATCCGACTCGGGATTTGCATATTGTGCAGAATGCTTAGGCCTGAAAAAAAAATTTCTTATGTACTGTTCTTACTTTAGCTACAGGGTCCTACATGAACATTATTTTTTTTTATTATTAGGGACATTTCTAGATTTTTGTGTTTTGTCTGTGTTTCTCTGGTTGCTTTGAATAGATTGGCCTCCTGGAGCTTCAATAAGTCCATTCGCTAATTAGCTACTCATTATGTAGCAATATTACAGGTGTTTTGTGTGTTACTTGGCCTTGTTTCCTCCTCTGTTACTTTCTTTCTCTTACTTGCTAAAAACAAAAAGTGTGCAACCAGAATTGACAGAATTTTTGGTGAGCTGTGGTGCAAAACCTGCATCTGCAGCGCACATTGTGGACGGGGGCAGTTTCACGATTTCACTCAGGGAACTCCGGGTTATTTCAGGCAGCTGGTAATAAAGATGGCGCCACTTAAACTTCTTGGTCTGTCAGTTGACCCTGAAGACACCGCTGTTAGCCAACACCTGTTGCAGGCATCTGTCAGTCAGGGATGGCGAGATGGGACGCTAACATCAGTGTTAATTGTGCACTGCTCTCCATTTTTAGTGGTGGTTGCAGCTATGATGCCGTCAAAATAATGTGTCATGTTGGTTGTTGTTAAATTTGACCATAATTAGCAGCACCTTTACAGCATGTAATGAGACAGCTGACAATATGCTGAGCCTAGAAGCTATTTACAAATCCTTAGCTCTAGATGAGCTAAGGCTGGTGCATGTGAGTTTACACTGTAATTCAGCTGATTATGCTTGGTGGGAAATACTACTAACACATTACTGGGGTGGGATGAATGTGGTCGGCTACAACAGCTAAAAACCTGACATAATGTGGCACTCTTTGTGACTTTGTATCGCTGTTTGAAGTCTGACCCCCCCCCCCGAACTTCCTTCCCCCACCCACATGTGCAGGTGTTACAGTCTTGTTATGATGTCTTAAATGTTGCTTGTTCTGAGGTGTTGTTTTTTTTTTTTTTTTTTTTTTTACCAGGCCCACACTGTGCCCCCCCCCCCATGGGCACAGTATGAGATTAGCTTTTTTGTTTTTTTTTTTTGTTTTTTTTTCTCCTCTCCCTCCCCTCCTGTTTTCATTTGTTTTTCATCTAAGTAAGCGAGGCGCCGCCCTGCTGGTTGCATCGTGGTTCTCCTGTCCCTGTCTTCCCATGTCAATTATTTGTACTGTCTTTTGTGCCATTGTGTCCTCTGATGATGATGATTCCTGATCCTGATCCTGATCCTGATCCTGATTTCTGCATCAGAGCCCGGGATAGTTTTCCCATGATGCAACTGGATATGTCAGAACTTCCTCACCTCATAAACACTGTGTCTTTAAAACCCTTTGCCAACAGACTTTCTGTTTTTTAAGCCTTCAAGTCCAAATTCAGATAAAAAAATTAAAATTTATGCAGATTTGAACCTATAATATTTGCTAGGTGCATGAATCACTAAAAAGTAGTGGATATTACCTTTAAAAGCAGTTCTCAAAATTATCACCAGGCAGAAATGGTGATAAATGCAACTCTTGTTATTCAAATTCCTTTGAATGCACTGAACTCTGATGACAGCACAGTGAGGGTCAGATGAATTCTTGATGCGTCAGAGTGTGGCGGTGAGATCTAAAAGGGATAACCAAGTTCAAATTGATTATCACATCGGTCTCCAATGGTAGCTGACAATGGTAAGAGAATGAGTCTACTCGCAGGGACACAGGCACTGCAATTTAAGATTAAATCAAGACAGGGATGGAAGCTTTGAAACAGAGTGCATTGATTGACTTGAGAGAGGAAAGCGAGTAACTGTCCCGGTCAAGGAGATAGAATTATTTCTAATTCAGTTGGAAGACGTGCTAAAAATTTCACTTTGCAGCTTATTGGCTCACACTCTGACGGTAAAGCTTTCGACTGTGCGCCTGAGATGAAATAATCGCTCAACAGTTAAAAATTTGCATTTTAAAATGAAACCACTTTTAGGTTTGTTTTTAAACACAATTTATGTTAATTCCGCTATGATGTGAGATGTGACAAATCTGCGCTCAGACTTTAGTCAACTGCCTGTGGTTGCCGTCATTGTGTGTATGTGTGTATTGTATATGTGTTTACACATATACACACACAGATTTCCCCAAGAGCTAATCCAATTTGCATCATTTGCATAAAAATTGCAGAAGTTTCTTTTCAAGGTCGCATTTATTTCCCGGCTTCTGTGCGACAGGAACAGGGAGGATGTGACACGACGCTGCATTAATGAACGCCTCAGTTTGTCTCGCACAGATCAGGCTTCACCATTCGGCTCACTTGGTAGAAATGTAGTGACAAGAAGTGCATCACATCAACAGCAGGACGTGTTTGGCATCAGCAGGTTAGAACAGTGTGATGTAGAATAGCGTGATGTGTAATTAGACGCGATGTGTCAAAACATTGTGTATGTTTGCCCGGATCGCTCCCAGAACTCCTCAACAGCTGCTTGAAATCGTATTTTTAGATGGAAGTCACAAAATACAAACAGAGCTTCACACCTCCTCGCAAAGCGCAAGATTTGCTGCCAATTTGAGATTTCAAGAGAAATCTGTGATTCAGCTCGTCTCCTCCGCAGTAGGATCTCGAGTTTCTGACTCGTTCACAAGATCGTGTGAAGACAAAGAGGAACAGAGATGTCATCACGGTGGCCCAGCAGAGGCAGAGGCAGCGCAGATGATGCGTCTTTCTCTCGCTTTAACCAAGACACTGACACCAGCTGAGCTGTCAGGCCTCCTCCGTCTCTGCTCCGGCAGCAACTTTGCCAGCTGGCAGACAGAAAACACAGAAACAAATAGGAGTCTTGCGGAGCAGTGACACAGATCGTAAACGGCTTTGTAAAGTCGGTGCACTCTTGAGTGAGTTATTGTGCCATATGGCAACCGTTTTGTTGTTAAGAATGAAAACTACAAATTCTTGAACAGCACAGAAGAGTTTCGGTCCAGCCTCTCAATCCGTCCTCATTATAATCGAGAGAATTGTCATGACTACTGCGAGGATGTTTGCACATAAAAACCTCCATGTTGGTTTAGCACAGTGAGCTGCGTTTTTAAATGCCTTTATTTTTTTGTTCTGTCCAGTTCTTTCCATTGTGCTTTCAATCGACCTTATGCTCAACTTTCTGTCCTTTCCTTTGTCAGATGACAATAAAAACAGGCATTAATAGCCTGTAATGAAAAACAGGCTTAGCATGTTAGAAGCTAAAAGATGTATTCAGATATTTTACTTCAGCAGAGGTAGCAATGCAGCATGGAACTAAACAAAAAAGCAAACTAACTTGAGATGCAATAAACATTATAAAATGATCAGATTATAGTGTAATAATTTGAGGTACTTGTACTTTACTTGAGTGCTAAACCCAAGCACACACAATATGTATAATGTATAATGCAGGGGGTGCACATAACTGCTTTAGTCACCCCATACATAGTGTAGTCTTAATAAACACAACATTTTCCTCGCTGTCCTCCTCAGCTTCAGCCTCGGAGACGAGGGTGTGACAGACGAGATCTGTACCTGGTTTTTATTATGTTGAGATGTGAGAATCCCCTTCACACATGCTGCACTGCTCAAAGGCAGCGTTTTTATCGCACTTATTCTCTCACGGCCGAGTCTCTGTCAAGTTGCAAGGTGGTTTTTGTGATGTCCTCTGATCCACTGAAGAGCAGCCCCCAAAATTCATTGGACTGCAACTTTGCTCTGAGCTCCCCACTGATTCTGAGTCTGTGCAGAGCTCCCATTGTCCATGTCCCCCCTTCACAGCAATATGCACCCCTGACATTCACACCTATCTGCTTCAATAAAGCAAAATCCTCAGTGTAGGAAGACTCATGATGTGTGTGTTCAGCCTTACGAAAGGCTGGGACAAAAACATTAAACAGAGCTTGGCCTTGTGTGTGATTGTGCAAGTAAAGTTTAATACTTTGCAGGAGAGGTCTCCTACTTAAGTGAAAAGTTCATTCTCAGTGGATGAATGTAAAAACCTTCTGGTTTCAAACTCTGCACACGTCATTCTGCACAAAAAGGCGCAAATATTCAACTGGTGTCGAGCTCAGAGAGGTGTTTGTATCTTTAATTGTAGCTCCTTTGAATAAGTGTGGAGGAAGTCCTAATCTCTTTCTTGTGAGGGGTAATTGGATTGTGTGTGTGTGTGTGTGCTGTGGAGGCATGTGCATATGTTGCATGTATTGTAGGTGGGAAATATTTCAAAGGAGAAAGAATTGTAGGCTTTAATTCCTCTCATGCGAGAAACAATGTTATCAAACAACATATTACAGCAAAGAAAAGAGAAAAAAACAACTATTGGCAAGGTAGTCTACATTTCTCTTTTTTACAAAAAACACGTAGGTAAATTTCACAACCAGATAATCCCTTCAGATGCAAGAAAATGCTCTGTATTTACTGCATCAATGTTAATCAATGTTTGCATCATACTGCTTTAATCCACATTGCAGCCGAATCGCGCATGCATTCCTCTAATGCCGGTTTGTGCATATTCAACACACACCTAGGAACCTTTTCCAAGCACTGGTTTCTTGTCGGACCAGTCAAAGTGAAAAGTGAAAATTACATCCGTGAGTAACGCTGTTACTCGCAGATGTGAGTTAATGTGTAACGCCTGTTTTCGCTAATTTGCATCATACCTAAATACGTGCTGCAGAAAAATTAACAAACTCCTCTTAATTTAGGATCAATTTGAAAGCAAAAACACGAAGAATTTTTTTATATATATAATTCTAAATAAATTCAGGCGTCAAGGGGTTAAAAATTAACAAACTATATTTTCTGATTTCTACCAGACAAGGATTGGTCCTTCATAATGTAATGACGCAAATAACATCAATAAAAGCTGTAGTGGAGCAGTGAAATTCATTCCCTTCTGCATAGCTAGAAAGCTAATGCTAACTGACAGTTTAGCTCGGTTGCTAACGGGACAGTAAGTTCAAGGTTATTCCAAATTTGTGTTTGTGCCGTCAACTCGTCTCTACTAACCTTTTCTGTGGAGCAGTTTATATTCTGACAGTGAAGATAAATAAAAGTGGACGGTAGCAGGTAACAAGCTACAAAAGCTTTCTCCATTTTTGTCTCACCAGCTCATCAAATGTTCATCATTTCGTAGATCAGAATAAGGCAAAAAGTACATTTAAAAACATAACATTAAAAAATAAAGCATGCAGAAACAACCACAGGTTTGCTGTGGAAACTCAGTAAGTTAAAGGGACGTGACCTCCAAAACATTAGCTTTTAAGTTTAAACATGTACTGATACTAAAATAAGAGTGTGTGGTCCCTCTTTGACAGCGGAAAAAGCAGTTTCCCTGCAGTTTGCATTAGTGAAGATGTGACAGAAGGACGTTTGATGACAGATGTAAAGAGAGTTGAGAGCGTGAGGGGAGATAAAAGTGTGTCTGACTTATTTCACGTTGCTTGAAGGATAAAAAAAAAGCTTCATGTTTGAGATATCTCAGAAAGTAATCCCAAATGACTGCTGTGTTGGAAATTTATATAAGACAAATAATATGATCCATTTCTGACCACTCTGACAGACGGGATGTGTTCTGTATTCAACTGACAGAGTTGGAAAAAGTCGACTATTTTTTTTAGCAAGAGGAGCTTTGCAGGATTCGATGGCACTCAGTTCTGAAATAAATAAAAAAAAAAACGCCTTTTATCAACGCCTGAAACGGCGTCTTTTTAAAGATAAAGACAGTGCTCTTCTTCTACGCCCCTCATCCTCCATCCCCTCAGCCCTTCAGCTGCGGTATCTCCTATCATGGCGTTTTAATGGCTCAGCAGTTCTCATCTATGATATTGATGAGAAATCACGTCACGGTGTCATCTGCACTGTAACAGTGATGGATTGCGCTCCCGACTAAACGAGGGGTTAAACAGCGTTGCCGGCAAGATGAATAGCCACTGGCTGCTGCAACGGCGTTACCATGGTGACCACTTTATTGTCAAATCGTAATGATGAACCTGAATATGCATCTGTGGGCTCACATGCTGATATGAAAACAGTGCAGGACATGCTGCCCAAAGAGATGTCTGAGACTGGCAGTCACACATTTGTCTCTATAAATCTGAGATGAGATTTCCTGTTTCCTGTTGGAGAAACATATATGTAGTCTGTACCAACACAAGAGAGATAATAGAGCAGAAAATGTTTTTTTTTTTTTTTCAGCTGTTGTCTGTCTGTGTGGTGAAGTAAAGTCATCCCAAGTGATACCATCAATCCCGCAGTTTATTCTCTCTGCAGATTATGTCTGCAAGCGTGGAAGTTGCTTTATTGCTTTTCCATCCGCCCACATGGGAACTTCTCATGACCCACTTGGCAATTCATCTCATTTGGCTCTTTAGTCTCTGCATCAGAATTCTTGTGTAGAGTAACGCACATCTAATGACTGCACCAGAAACACCTGAACACTTGCGATCGACTTTGAGATAACGAAAACTGAGTGAACTCCATCTGCTGAAGAAGATTGTGTGATACGGTCGAAAGCTCGGGAAGAGCTACTGATGCACCTGGTAGTCGGCCTGTTTTGTCAGCTGCTGTTTATGAGGTTGAGAATGAACTTTTATTCTCAAATTTTAAGACTAGAAATCCTAAAAATGCTCAGGAATATTTTACTCTTAACATCAGCTTCCACTCGTGTTTTTTCAGTCATTTATTATTTTTGCCACAGAAATGGTTCTGATTGGCTGGAAGGTGCATGTTAAAAATAATTCAACACAGCTCACCTACCATTACCTGAGAGTGTGAGCTACATTAGCTGCTAACTTTATGTCTGCTTCGTGCTACCAGTTCAATCTCACTGGTCAAACTGGCATAAAAACTACAAACACAATTAAATCAAATTAAAACTAAATTTTTCGACTTCTGGTCTCTCGTCCTTTGTTAATTATTCAGTTTCCTCTTTGCATAAACCAAATATATGTAGAAAAATACTTTTTGAGAGTTTTTATATTAAAGTTGTACTTTTTTCTAACAATGTATTGAATTGTATGTTAAAACAATAGATATCATTGACCTAGAAGAAGTTATCCATGGTTCTAAGGACCCCCTTTATATCATGTCCACACTGCAAGAACCGGGAACGATCTTAGTTCTTTGAACGCCATTTTGAGATGCGTCAGAGCAGGTATTCTCCTAGCACATCCTGGTAAGTCTGAGTTGAAAACGTTAGGTGTCTAAACAACGTCTTATAACAGCAGCCTTAAAAAAAAAAAAAAGGAACAAAATACAAACAAATGGCCATGAACTTGTTGTTTTAAGTGGCATTGCTATACCAGCCGGTATTGGTGGTACGCATGCAAACAGAAAAAAAGCCCTTGAGAGTTTGCAGCTCTTGGGGGAGCTCCCCAGTGGGCAGTTTCTCTCAGAGTCCTCAGCTCTGTTTGTGTGACAGCATGAAAGCAGTCGCTTGTAGTGTCAAACCTACAAAGAATCACCTGAATCTGTATCTGTACTCCCCTGTTTAGCCGTTTGGCCCATAACTTTGAACAGATCTTTATAGCAGGTGAACACGGTCTATTAACAAGAGAAGAAATCCAAAACACAGCAGGTAAAGACAGCTGGGGTCAAAAAAATAACATCCACGTCACTAATGGTATAAATATATGACATTTAGCATACAGGTGGAGTGGAAGAAAGAGAGGGAGTTCGTTACAAAAATACTCAAAATCATGTTTCACTTATTTCTGATGTGAATGAACCCGTCTGCTGCTATTTAGAAAGGACATTATATGGTGGCTCTGTTTATGTGATCAGGGTCACCGTCTTTTTGGTTTGCTGGTGATTAATTTTCTCTTTTGCTTTATATAATCATGTAATTTCAGAATTTCCCTGTTCCCTCTTTGAGTTTACTTTATTTGTTTTATTTCTTTGAGGCTCCTTCTAATTGAGGGGAAATAAATGATGATGCTCTGCACAGTTCGACAATTCAATATTTTCTGTTGAAATTAAAAAGTACTCACAACACTGTGGGACTGTGTGTGCACCTGAAAGTTTTCAGTGTCACAGCGACCTGTTTTATTATGGCAGGAAGGAGACATTTCTTCCACATATCAGAGGATCAGCCTAACGAGGTCATGATGTTTTAATTGATTTGAAGCAGGTAATTGGGGTAACCTGGCTGAGAACAGCAGGCTACATGCATTTACCATAGACAGTGACTTTAAACCAGGTCCATACCACAACAATGTGTCCACAGAATCATTATCTTATTATCTCCTCATGGGTTTCATTGTTTGCAAAGCACAGATAATCAGATCTTAAGGCAAACTGCATGCAAATGTACTTATGCATGCACTTATGGTAAGGAAGATATTGCAAAAATAACACAATGCAAATGTAACAGCACCATAAGCTGCAGCCCCTGAAATGACAATAAAACTGGATCAACACCTCTCTGAAGTACTTTCAGCAAAAATCAAACATGTCGTAGTAAACTGGAAACTATTCACACGTACTTTTCTCAGTCTGTGATTCATTAGTTTAAACAAACACCTTCGTTAGATTTATTTTGTTTTTGTTCAAAACTGTGTTAATCCTTTGCTTGAAGCGATACCGTATGTTTAATTACTCCCAGCAACAAAAAAATCAGTCAGATCTTCCAATGAGTTCAGTTACATCTGGGACAGAACACCTCACCAAAGAGAGCTATTAGAATAATATAAGAAGAAATCCGAAAAAGAATCTGTTTTCCTTTCTCCTGATGAGTTAGTACTGTAACAGCGTACAGTCAGTGACTTCTCAGTGTCCCTCTGAGCTACTGTACACAGCCGCTGTGTTCATATGGTCTAAATCACTGTGAAAACATCCTCTGTCACACTCTCTTTGATAGGATTAGCGCGCAGCTGTGGGCAGGAATGTGGAAAACTCTATTTTACATAATGTATTTTCTGTGTGTGTGAGATGTTTCTGAATTGACATGTGGGAGCTTAAATGAAATGTTTACACAAATACCTCATACACCTCCTCATGGACATGTGATCAAAGACGATACCTTCTTCCTGTGGGAGTTGGCGGCACGCAAACGGCAGTGCGAATGTGCCAGAATGTTATGTACCATATATTGAGTTGCCAGTGGTTTGATAACTACTGGTAACCACTGTCACAGCTGCGAGCCTTGGGACAAAATGATAAAACTGTGTCCTACTTTCGCTTTTTTTCCAAAAACTACTTATGAAAAGTACTGTTTGATAATACCGTGGCCTTCCTCAGCCATTCTTATCCTCGCCTCCCTCGCCATCCAGCCCTGTGTTTTTCCCCCCCTAAATAAAATTATTTTCTTTTGTGTCCTTGTAATATATTCATAGCACAGAGAAGCAGGCAGAGGATCAAGATCAGGCAGCCCAGAGAATATCAAATGGAATATATGCATGTGGCTGTGTGGGTTCTCTGTGGTGGACAGAAAAGGAAAAAAAAAATCAAGAATATTTTTTTATATAGGATACACACTAACAGTGCTTGGAGGCAATCAGTGTAATGTTCCCAAAGCAGACCAGCATATTTAACCATGTGCCCACCCACTGTGTTGATTGAGAGAGTTACTGTTGAGGAGACTGTGTGCCCCCCTCGAGTCGCATGATTTCATTTTTAAGTGTAAAAATAAAAGATCATTACTTGATGAATCACGTTAGGCATGAGGCTTTGGAAGTATTTAACATACAGTTATTTTATACACAGTCTACTGTCTGTCAAAATCAGCATTGATTTTTAGGAAGAAGTAATTAACTTTATTTATGTAGCAGAACGGCAAAAAGAGCAAATGAAGCAACCGGGATGAATACAGACTCATAAAATGACATGAAATTACACAACCGTGACCATGCAGGGCTCCATAAGAGATCACAAGAACCTTGAAATGCATCCTGAGGCCAGTGAAGAGACAAAATCTTTACCGCATGAGACCTTTCGGAGGACTTGGTCTAAAGCTCTGCGGCAGCATTTAAGACCACTTCAAATGATCCAGGCATGCCTTGTTGAGGCAGGCAAAGATGGAGTTACAATAGCGCAGATGGGATGAGATAAAAGTGTGTTTTGTAGTGTTTCTCAGCTGGAAGACACACGCACATATCAAACACTTGGGATGCTGAGAGTCAGAGCCTGATCCATACTGACAACCGAAGTTTCGTAGTGAGGATTTAACAGAGAAGGAGAAGAGAACCGAGACTTTGGGGATGAGGACGGGAGGAGCAGAAATGAGAACCTCTGTTTTGTCAGCATTTAGCTGCAGGAAATGATCTGCCGTCCAGCTTTTTATAGAGTTTGAGGCAGCTTTTTAAGAGTGACAATTTCACTCCTGTTTTAGGCTTAAATTAAATGTTTAGTTGAATATCATCTGCGTAGGACAGGGTAGGAGAGAGGATGTGTCCTATTATCGATTCAAGGGGAAGAGTATACAAGGCAAACAGAATAGGACCAAACACGGAACCTTGAGGTGCACCACAAAACAGTTTCCTCGTAACTGATAAACTACTACTGACCTACATATCCAGACACCCACTGATTACCTAAATCTGCATTTAGATCTAACAGTACCAAAACTTTATTGTATATTATTATATTCATCAGGGTTTCTCAAAGTTCAGACTTCAGTCCACAAGTGAATCTAGACCCAGCCCATAACTCAGTGATCGTTAACTCAGTCCAGTTTATAGCTGGAAGAAATCAGAACAGCCCGTGAAGCTGAGGGGCAGAGTCTGTAAAGTTGGGTGATGATTCTCCTTAGGTTAGGACCCTTTTCACATTACACATTACTATTTGATCCATCCTTTGAATAAAATTATAAATAGTGCAGCTTTAAACGTTTGAACAAACTATCCGTGCTGCCGCTCTTCTGCTGATAACAGTCTCTACTTTAAGTAGTTTCCTTTTGGATTTTGAAACGGCCTCATGAGTTAAGATGTTGATGTTGGTAAAATCATTTGTATTTCTGTCTTTTGAAGGTGTTTACAGAACACGACAGTGTGATTTTAGCCATGTATCTCTCTAAAATATACATGAGCACAATATCAAATTCATGCTGCACATTAAGAAGAAACTTTTGTTCCATTCTGGATTAATCTGGCATATCTACATACTTTTAGATGTGAATAAAAAGCCACTCCTAATTAGTCCATCTGGGAACTCATTGATTTGTGCATCAGAGCTTATGTGCAGCTTCTATCAATAGCATGCATCACAGGGGGGGAAAAGCGCCAATACACATCTGGATGCCAATTAAGCTTTTGTCTCCATGCTGCAATGCTCTGCTAGTCTTGCATGTAAAATAAAAAGGGAAACCTGTCATCACCTGCATTAATTACTTATTTTTTTCTTTTATTTATCCATTCATCTATTTGTCTGTCATTAGTGATCCTGCTTGCGGAGGGATCGAGCTGCCCTCGCCTTGCTCTTAATGGATTGTGCTTGCTTGACGACTCAGTCTGAGCTCTTTTGATTTGGTTTAAAGTGGCACAAAAAAGCCACCCTCTGCACATTTCTTGATTAGTAATGGCAGGAGAAGTCTAAATATAGGAACCTCAACTACGGCGGGGTAAAGTTGGGTTCCCACAGAAGAAAAAAAAAAAACGAATTTACAAAACTGCCTTTGAACTTTATGCCTATGAATTCTTTTCAAGTCTTTTTTAAAGCCACCCCAGTGCACCCCAGTTCTTGTGGGTCTTTGATATCGTGTCTCTTTGACTCTCAGATCAGCAGGAATGGAAGGTGTGAACCTCAGAGAGATTAGATGTGTTTACCATAGGCAACCACAGCGCCTGAAAAGGGACTACATGCTGTATTGTCGCTCTACCTGAAGGAAAAAAAAAAACATCGAGCAAGACGTGGACATCAAAATGCATCCATGTTTTTTTCACTGATCTTCTGGTCTAACGCGAAAGCTTGTTTACTGTGTCGTGCATAATGTGATTTAGAGGTGTGTTTGGCACGGACGGCAAAAATCCCACATAATCGCGTTTCATAAATGTCAGGAAAATTTGCAAGACGGGGCCTCCGTGACCGAACGACTGCCGAGAAAAGGCTCGACGGGGGACTCGGGGAGAACAGTGAGCGCGCACGGCAAAAAGGTTACACATTTTACAGGGATTGTTGCTTCTCCCAATTTGACATTTCATTCTCGTGATGATGACTTTAATGTGAGTGATGTGATAATGTCAAGGATCTTCTGATCCGCCGACGACAGAGGAGTGGCATTCAAGGGGCTTGCGCTCAAATCCAATCAGCGTCAAAGAGGATTCGCCGCCCACGTGCATAAATTACAAACAAACACAGACGTGAACACATTCAAAGACATACAGCTGCAAAAGGTATAACATCCTTATATTTGAAAACCTTGTGAGGTAGAAGTTCACCCCCTGTGACACTCTGAATTTGGATGGTACAATTTTAAGAATCCCCTTTCCTTCGTTTCTTATTTCCCCTGATAGCTTTCACCTGTATTGATACTCCCTCAGTGCCTCCCTGGTGTATTGATGAAAGATTTTGCCTTCAGTCCCAAAGGAGCTCCCACAACAAAAATCTATCCAAAGCCAACCTTCTGTTCTCACCACCGGTGCAATGAGAGTGCACATTTTAAAACAAAAACACAGCCCCTCCGTGCCCGATTCATCTTTGGGTGTGTTATTGATGTGGGAATCTCTGCACCTGCCGCAGACGACTGTGCTTCAGACAGGGATGCAATCACTGACTGTGACCACAGCGGATCTGTGCAGCCTTTTCTGCGGCTACATCCATTAGCAATGGAAGGTGTCCCTCGGGTGTTCGACGGAGAAGGAACCTGGAGGCTTGAGGATCTCCAAAACTAAGCACCAAGAAGCCACATTAGACTAAAAGCAGCTTGACGAGGAGAGTAAATCACCGTATGACTTAAACCCCTGCTGAGAAGCCAAACTCTTTGCAGCCTCATTAACCTCTGCACAGTTTACTATTTATTCTTACATAGTTGCAAACTCCTTTATGTTTTGAAGGAAGCGTAACTGCAGCCACGCAGGCCAGTTTATTGGTACATCATACTATGACCGAGTTTTTGACGGATTGCAATGAAATGTGAAATTTGGCACAAGCATCATGGTCCCCAGACATATTTTTGACAGCCAACAATCTATTCAATGAGGCTGAAAACTTTATCAAAACTTTAACTTTTTTTTTGTAGTACAGTAGAATGTGACACACACCCATATTCACTGAATTAATGATTAAAAATGAGTTTCAAAGTGCATTTCAGGGGCAGTCAGAGAGCTTCGTATTCAAATTAAACAGCCGGCTTGAGATTCAAACTGCTGGTCACAGGCACTCTCATACTCCATATTTCTAGGCTAGCAGCCCCAATGAAACTGAGAACTGCTTTATGAATGAATAATGCGTGCACACACACACACGCACAAACTTAATGGCAAATGGCTTTCCACATGGAGCTGAAATGCAGGGAAAACAAGGGGCTCAGGAGAATGGATTCAAATGTGCTTCTTTACATTTAGCCACCTTGTAAGGTGAAGCTCATTACTGCTAATAGTCTCAGATAGGCTAACAACGCAACCCTCTTCCCCACCTATTTGAATTGCGTCGAGACGACTGAACCTCTGTCAGTGTAATTGATGTTCCTCACTTACTGCAGTTCAAGGTGAGTAATGGCGGACTTCCCCTCCGTTGCTGTTTCTCTCTCCATCCCGTAATGGCTCCTCCGGGAGCCATAATGGCATCTGAGATGGGCAGTCGACTGCTAATACTCTCATCTCTTTGTTACTTATGGAAACCGGAGTGACATTTCAGGTCCTGTGCACAGAGCTGCTATCTGCACAAGATCTCTGCAGAAAAAAATGCCGCTGACACAGGTGACATTTTCCTTCGACAAGCAGTTGAAAGTGTTGGGTTTGATTAAACAAACAGACCTGTCAGCTGCTCTAATTATCCTTTCCAAATACCTTCTCTATCCCTTTTCCAACCTTGGATAGGCTACTTGGCAGTACAGTCATCCAGAGGGAGAACGGATGATCCAAACAGTTCTGCCTTATTTTCTTCAAGGGTCTTACCTGTGCTCAGAGGACTCAACCCCCACCAGGAATAACGGCTGTTGGAAGGTAGACACGTTTGAAGTGTAAATATCCCACAGGTCAAAGACTGCAACTGAGAAGTCAGATAACGGCGTATTTTTATCCATGCAAAAAACAACTTTGATTTATTTCACACACTTTATTCTTCCCAGACTGCAGACAATGTTAGGGATCTGCCAGCGGTGGATATGAGTAATTTTTCTTATTTGTATGGTGTGGGGTTGAAGCTATATTAAGAGCAGTCAGCTTGCGAGAGTTTGCTTGGTAAACAAAAGTCAGAAGGAAGGTTTGGAAGTTACAGAGGCTGTCCTGTAAATAAAATATCACAGATTGAGGAACAACAAAAAAAAACTCTGCTTAAATCTGGATCCTAACATTAGCATCGCCTTTGTGAGAGCCGGGCACGACGCTGAATTAGCCGAATGGCAAACTAACCAGTCAAAGGCTAAGTGCTTTCAGTGCGTGGTGTTTATTTTTAAGGCACACATCAATGGTCATCATCTGTGATCTTTTCAAACTCTCGAGTGAGCCCGTTAAGCCAAACATCCCATTATTCCAGGAAACTTGTTGTGAAGCCGATCTGTGGAGACATGGCTCATTTGGAATTCATTAGAAGAGCTCCCGTTGAGCCTAAACCACACTCATTAGGCAGAAGCAGCCCAAAGTAAATGTTTGAGGCTAAATATTTAAAGGATGGATCCAGCTACTTTCAATGTGGGCCGTTAGTTCCAACTTTTTGAATCATGACGTCTGATTTTGTTGAAAGTGTCGTCACTTAATTCAGAGTGGAATGCTGCTCATCACATCAAGGGCACATTAACTCAAACATGCGCATTCAACGCAATCGCACCGACTTTGCCGCTTTGCATATATTCTGATAGCAACAGAACCGAATAATCAGATTTAAAAGCCCTTTGACTTGCTTATTTGCGCTGCTCAAACATTTACTTGTTTACTCGTCGCTGCTCGCTGCCAATCTTCTCCAGCCTTCATGTCATTTCAGAGGAAACCAACAAAACTGAATTTCTTAGCTTGAGCCTGAAAACATTCTTTGCATGTTGACACGTTGGAAATCCTGCATCTAAAATCACGATTTTGAGTGCAGAAGTAACCCTGAATAAAACAACTGCTCTCAAATGATGTATTCCAGTGGGACCCCTTTTCTATCACTGAGTAAACTGACGACCTCTGAATAAGTAACATATTTTATGCACATTTCATATTATATTTAATGCATAACAAGACCAGGACAGAATACCTGATGAACTGTACAATTAACCCAGATAGTGAACACAATAATTGCAGGGAGTTTGTGTAAAACGAGCAATTTGGGGTGAATTTTGAGCATCAGAGATGAGTTTCCCTGATAGTTTTAGGAACTTTTAAAACAACTCTCTGTCTGCATTTTGAATTAATGTATAACTATCATGTATACTTAATAAGCCTCTTCTCTGACAAATTCACTGTTTTCTTCTCCCTGACGCTTGGCCATTGTTCTGTTCGCTCTGTGGTGGTTTTAAGTGCGTTCCTTTCTCGTGCAGAACGAGACTCTGTTAATGCTTCAATCTTCACTGTGCCCTTATCCTGTGAGATTTATACTTGAAGTAATAATCTGAACTTTAAAAATAATAAATTAGTTTTCTTCACAGAAATGAATGAAATGCTGAAATATCGGTCTACTTAAAAAAAAAAAAGTTACACCGCTTAATGTCTAAAAGGCCTCCCGACCCCCTGTGAAGCTTTGGTGAGGGACCCCCCCTGGGAACTAGTGGTATAAACAACAGCATACTGTAAGTCTTTTGTTCATCACGCATTCACAGAGGGAAAAGCAAAATAGTGTGACACTGTTATAAAGCAGCAAAACACTGTCGTGGGAGCCCTCTGTTCATTTCCAGTCTCTTTTTGAAGTAGTTTTGATGCCTGAATCCTTTTTTTTTTACACTTTTATCTGCAACCCAAGGCACATTTTTACGTTTTATGAATGTAATGTACTGTGATTGTGTGTTGGACTAACAAAACACACATGACCTACACTTGATTCTGTCCCTGAATGCATCCTGTGTAGACTCCAGTGGTAGAAATATCATGGTGTGAAAAATTGCCACTACTCGTAAAGGTACAGAAATACTATTCGCAAAGACTGAAGAATCAAAAATAAAAGTATTCACGTTGCAGAATGACACATCACAGTGCTATAGAATAATATTGTGTACTGCTGGGTAGATTAGTAGTATAGTACTGCATCATATAATACATATATGATCATGTCATGTTTTATAACGTAAAACTAACAGTTTGTATAAGTGTCAAAGAAATGTAGCAGAGCAAAAAGTACAATATTCCACTCTGAGACAGAGTTGAAGTACAAAGTAGCATAAAATGGAAATGCTCAAGTAAAGTACAAGTACAGTACTTGAGGACATGTACTTAGTTACTTTCCACCACAGGCAGACACTGACAGAGGACCAAAGCTGCTGCTCTGCAAATATGCTGCATTAGTCAGTGTGTTACATGTGTTGTTTAGTATCAGGCTTCGATTATTTACTGTCCAGTGAGCGTGTGAGTTAATTTATCACACAGATTTCTGGAATACATATACTGTACATCTGAAGCAACGGGTAATTAGACTTTGGATGTACGCCGGCCTTATTGCAGGTGTTATTGTGTTGTCTAATTACTTTGTGGAAATTGGTCCCATGCTCATACTGTGCAGCAGCGCCCTGGATGCCTGGAGCCAAATGAAACTCTACAGAGAGCTAAGTTAGGAAATGAGGAAAAGGTGTGCAGGCGGAAAGCAAATGAAAACGTCATTAAAAGCTCACAGTGAAGCAAAGAACAGACTCAGACCAGGCAGCAGTTACATGCCAGCCAGTTTACAGTAAAAATGAGTGTGTGTGTACTCTTGGTTTAATGTTCACAGGATGCCCTGGTTCTTTCTGCCTTTACATAAAATTCGCCTCAGTGTACCAACTGTGTACTGTATCCTTTTGTGCCAGTGTTCCTGTTTCCTAACCCCCTCAGCTAAACACCATTAAGGAGCCAACATCCCAAAGAAAATAAAGTGTGACCTACATGGAGGAGAGGCTGAGTGGACTGTCAGTTCCCCGAGGTGTGTGCGCTTGTCTTGTGAGGCCCCCCTCCCGCTGCTTTACTGTACATTACACATCTAACCTCCTCCTTCCTAAATAATCAGTGAAGAGCACTCAAGACCTAAGAGCCCTCAGACCTCCAAGGAGCATAATTTATCAAATAATCATGGATTTGGTCTGTACTCTGCTCATGTTTCAATGCACACCAAAGACATATTAGATTTTACAGTAGCTTAGTCTGCATCTGTGTGGGTGTATGAGGCATTCACTGACTTGCCTTTAGCCTAACCTTTCCTGTGGGCATGTAACAGTGTGCATACAGCATTATCATTGATAACAGATTAGCAGACCACGGGCCGCTATGAATCTACGCAAGTAAACCCACCAAAACGAATGACACTCCAAGACAGGCTGTCTTTATTTTCACTTTTGGCAGCATGTGCACAAAGTGGAGACTGACACAACATGACATTCAAGGTTGTTTTTAAACCAGCAGACATGCAGTGATGTGAGAGATGTTAATTTCCTGACACATTTAGAAATTCGGACAAGAACTGAAAATTATGAAACAGAACCACAATTAGCTTTAAGTGGACAAAGTGAGCGGTAATGTAATTGCAAAAAAAAAAAAAAGTGCTGGGGCCAAAGCGAGGAAGATTTAGCGCTGAGGATGACATAATATTACTGTAAAAAAGAAGAGAAGAAGAAAATCTCATGGGCACAGAATAATCAGAAATCATCTTGCAGCACAGGACACAGGTCATTTGCATTTGAAGGAAGATACATGTTATTGTTGCCATGTGAAAACCTCCAGCCTTGGTGATTTTCATCTCTTTTCACTGAAGGATTTCACGCCGCTGTTTGGCTGCAGCTCAGGTAGGAGGTATTTGTAGTGAGGTGAATAGTACAAACATGGAGGTCAGGTGAGCGGAGTTCACCTCCCATCACAGACCTGCAATTAACGTAACCGAGTGTTTTGGCCGCCTGACCCTAAACGTATGTTCCTCATATTTCTACTGCCATGACCACAATCTTTCCCTAAATAATATCCATACAGTAGTTGCCATGAGCAATAGTTAAAAAAATGTTACGCAGAATTATCCATTATTTCTGTTTTTTTCCTTTTCATGCTCCACTTTTACTCAACCTTACTTTGCCATATTTTTCCGAATGTGTGTGCACATAAAAATATATATATATGTAAGCCTCTTTGGATAAATTAATATATGATCTAATGTAATGTGGGCCGTTATTCATAAAATCACAGGAGTCTTTGCTTCTGAAGAGATACAAGGTGTCAGCGGCGATGTTATGCGCCCACTTTTCTCACAGCAGACATCCTGACTTGTCAAACAAAGAAGTGGCTAATGGCATGAATAATGGCTGCCATGCCTTACTGAGACACTTAAATTGGACAGAGCCATCATCATTATGTGTTACGCCGGTGAATTTCGTGCTCTGACAAGTCAATATGACTGCTGTGTGAGAGGTGTGCACGCAGGTGAACTTAACAATCATTTTACTAGTTACTCCTTCGCTTTTTCTATGAGAAGTAAAAAGAAACGTCTGTCATTTAACGTTCCAATGACTCTGTCAAACTTGAATGCGGTGAAAGTAGCTGATCGGGAAGCCTGTTCTTTTTAACATGCCTATAAATAACAACCAAGTTGTAAAAACAATCAATAGAACAACCGTAAACTACTTGCGAATTCGCATTAATATGACTTCCCTGGTAAACTTTTCTCTCGGCCACCGCTCCACCCACACAGCAGTGATCCTCTTATAGTAAGTGTGTTTCAAGCTGCTGTAGCAGTATATTGCCTCGGCTCGTTTGCGAGTCATCAGAATTGCAGGAAACAGAAGCTACATTGCATGTGCTTATCAAATTTGTCCAATCCCCTCAGTTCTACCGAAGCCTCCTTTCCATATAGAGGAAACCGATGCAGCAAAGAAACCACGGACGCTGTGGAGGCATTATAACAGAGCAATAATCTCATGGTAGGAATATTCGCAGCATGGCATGTGGTGAATTAGCAGATACTGAACACATAGTTCATAGAACAGCAGCTCCAAGGCAACTGAATTTACATATAAGAGAAAATGTTTGCAGCTTCTGGTTTTTATTGATCCAAACACACACGACAGGCCTTGATTTGAACTGTTCAGATTGATATCAGAGTAAAAGAGTAAACAGCATTTTCTGGATAGCTGAAGTCATTTCACAGCTCCCACTGCTGAAATTCATGTCATGACATTAACGTACCTTAACCTGTTCATAACTATCAACTATTTCCTCTGTGGTATCAGGGATGAAATGTGAACATGTGCGGCACACTTATTATCACAGAAAGCTTGTTTCGGCTAATCAAAACCAGCTTTTTTCCTCCCTGAATTTTAGTGACGGAGAGATTTGTGTTACGCTCCACATTCCTCAGGTTAATATTTCATTCATGGCTTATGGCTGTGTAGACACTTTCTCCCATAATGTTGCACAATGGGTTGTGAAACCATACGCAGACGTGTGACAGCTGATGGCGTCACCCTGTTTATTGTCTCCAGTGAAGCAGATGCCTTTTTCAATCTAATTTAAGAGAAACAAAGTGCACAGCTCTCTGCTGAAGTTTAGTTTACTCAGACAAATTGAATCGTTCCTCACAGCCACTACTAAACCTCCTGGGTGAAGTCATAGTGACGGATGCATATATTGGTGTTGTACTGAAGGCTGCAATGAAGTTATTCACTAAATAAATGACATTTAGACTAAGTGACTATATTGGCTCATTACTTACCTGTAGAACTAGAAGATGCCTGGAAATCTGTCAATGTGACCATTCATTGTACAACAGTGTGATAAGTAGTAGGATTTTGAAGACACACCCTCAGAAGGAAACAACTAACATTTTTATCATGACACAACATTAAAAACAGCTTCCCATCAAGCTTTCAAGAACTGGGCTTACTTGATATTGTAATAGATCAATTTGGCATGTATGGAAGCTGCAAAAATATTAAGTATTATCATTAAAATAAAGCTCAAACTGGGTTTTTTACTTCTATCTACCTCTTCTTACACTTGCCTTGACTATTGAGAGGATCAGATCACACATGCACATGTACGTGAAAAATAACCACCGGAAAAAAAAATTGTATTTCTTTTCCTAAGCTTTGTCTATTGTTTCTTTTTTTGCACTCCATACTGGTGGGCAAACATAGAGGTAACTGTAACCTAAACAAGACTCAGAGTCTGCACTCATTCTAGCGGGTCTTTGAGACTGTACTTAGGCAAGGCTGTGGTTTTCAGCTAAATGCTAACATCAGCATGCTAACAGGCTCACAATAACAATGCTAACATGCTGATTTTACCATGTTCACCATCAGTTAGTATCTTTGCATGCCAATTTGCCAATTAGCATTAAACCCGAAGTACAACTTAGGCTGATGGAAATTTCATTTGCTGGTATTATGCAAGCAGAAACCTGAAAAATTAGGCCAACATGAAATTGCCAAAAAATTGCAGTTCCCCGCATGACCACTTGAGGCAATCCCCACAGACCCCAATATTAGAATGCCAACTTTGCAGCAGAAATAAAACATGAGATTTTTGACCTGATGATGGTGCTGCATGAAAAGTGATCATCAAAGTTGTCACAGTTCATCATCAGCATGAATGTCGTTATCTAATTTTAAGACAATCAATCTGATAGTTGTGAAGATATTTTACTGAAAACCACAAATGTGAACTTCAAGGCGGCACCAAAGGCAAAGTCAGGATTCATTCACTATGGAGGTCAAGGTTTATCAGTTGTGCAGGTCACTACTTACAAAAGCTGTCGTGTAATATGTGGTAGTATGCTACGTGTACATGTACAAATGTAGTGCAGTACATAAATAAGTAAACGAGGATGAGAGCGTTTTCATGCGACCACAGAAATCTCCAGATGAACTGTATCTGTAACTAGCCTCCCGTTTATGCTGCTGCAGCCCTGAGCCTGAGGCTCAGCATGCTTTATTTAAAATAAAAGAGGAAACCCATAGAAGCCAAAGATACTGTAATAATGGTCTCAGTAATTAAACGGCTTCGGCTTGATGTATCGGAAAATGCTCAGCTTTTATACCACCGGGCCCCGCTCGTTTACTAATCCATACCACAGGAAATGCAAATGTCGTTTCCTGTCTCGCTGCCGTGGAGGAGAATTGAGCGCTGCGGTGGAAACCTTAGCCAGGAAAGCAGCAATTAAATTACTCACATTATTGTAAACTGATCATGTGTGGAAAAAAAATGCAAGAGGGGAATTCAGCAGGGGAGAACACCGAAATTTCAGAGTCCAATTCCATGTGTTTTCTTTTCTTCTCCCTGAAAAGGAGCCCCACTGCTGGATCCATTTCAGCTGCTGTTCTGTAAGTGGGCAGGCCGGACTTCTTTCTGATACCAGAAATAGCCTTATTGCTATATTCTTTCTCATAGCACCATTATATGGAAACTCCCAGACTATTTATAATGCTTCTCAGCACCTGTTATGCTTTTCACTGTTCATGGGTTTCGTTGTCCTGGAATTTGCCCCAAAAAGAAATTCAGCTGAAGGACTGAGGTGATTTTAACTGCATAATGTCGACCGATGCTTGTTTACTTGTCCATATACGTTCTGTGAGTCAAAGAATGGTAACGTAGTTGCAGGAACAACACTTTCCACTCATATCTTAAGATGTTTGATTTGAAAGAGAACTAATTATAACTCTTCTAATCGTCTATTAGCTCCCCCTGCTCTGTCAATCGTTTCGAGCTGCAGGATGCCTCTCATTTTTCTATGACTCACTCTGTATTGAGCGTTTTGTCGGAGCGATTGTTACTTGGGGTGTTTTCACTCCCACTCTGCTTGACGCTCGGACTGTTACAGTGTGTCAGCCGTCCTCTCTGCTTCACACAACGGTCGGTTTTATGCTGTTTTTCAGTTGCATTCCCTCATGGTGAATATCAGATATTGTTCTGTTTCTGTGCCATGTGTGCATGTATCATGTACTGTGATGCCTGAGGTATGGACTGGTTGCTGATTCCTTGTGAGGTGGGCGTGTTTGTGCTTGAGACTACCGGACGGACACAGTGGGCATGGGCCATATCATGCAAAAAGGCGGCCAGTCCTATAAACGTGGAAGTCCGTGACTTACTGAGTGAGCGAGTGATGAAGTTATCCAGCTCTCTGAGGCGATCGCTAGTGGGTTAGCACTGAAGACTTTAATTCTCTGCCCAGGGGTATTCAATTGGTTGTAATATGCAACCTCACCATTAGCTGTCACTCAACCCTGCACACTGGACCTTTAAACTGTAAATGTTGGTTTTTCTAACATTCAAAGGTGCTGTGATCATTCATCTATTCATCAGCCTCCTGCTGAGCTCAACTGCTGCCAGATGCACACATGACAAAGTGTGTGTAAAGTATCATCAACCTTCCAAGACATAGCAGGAAATGCAGGGTGCATGAACAATAAGATAAGGATGAAACAGCTTTTAAAAAGAAAGCGATTATTTAGAATTTCTCAATAAGAAATACATGAACTGACTGAGATTTTTCCATTGCAGCGTCCTGCACCTGTGTGCAGTATATCACACAGATGCTTCCAAAAGTCATCACCATCAGAGCTGACACAAGTCACTGCAGCTGCCGTAACTTAACACACTTCACATTTTGCTTCATTAACACTGAAAATGCCACAGAAAGCAGCCCAGACAGGTTCGGTAACACACTCATTACCCGTGGCACTGACACTGTGAAAGAAGCCGTGTTTAAAACAGTAGAGCTGCATTTTTGTCCTCAAGTGATATTAGCTGCTGAGCTCTCAGCTATTCATCCACCGCAAACTTTTTCCTCATGAATTACACATTAAACACTGCATCTGCCATTCAAAGGACCTTGTGATTTTTCTTTTTTTTTTTAGGAAGCTATTATGTAAATTTATTTCCAACACTTTTGACCCGTTTATCATTCAGTGTAAGTGAAACTGCTTTGATTGGTCAAATATTGGTTCAAACTGTGATCTGTTGTTTACCGGCAGACTCCGCTGAGCTACTTTGCAGCCCAGCACTGCTTCTTCGCAGATAATGAGGCCTGTGATTACCATCTTAATAGGCATTAATAAGAAATGAGTGATGGCACAAGGCACATTTGCAAACAGTACACACAGAATGGAGTATCAAGGAATTGAGCACACTTGGGAAGGGAGCTATAATCTCATGAAAATTCAATTAGCCCACTTTAGAAATGGATTATGCACAAGAAATAAAATTAGCAAGATAGGATGGAAAATAAGAACATCTATAGAGCATGGAATCAGATACCAGTTGCTACTGTGACATTCACTTATACATTTTCACAGCTGTATTTCTCTTATATTTTCACATTACACGCAATTCAGAGTCCTGTAACAGCTGATGCGACTCCCTCTGTTGTCAGTTTGCCTTTGGAAATGCATCAACTTGACAAGCTTTCCATTATTAACTTCTCATAATTAATGAAAGAAGTCCCGTTCATTCACTGTAAACGCAACACTTACACAATATTTCATTAAACTGGATCCGACTGATGCCATCTTCAGAATGACGATAAGTGCTTGTTGCATGGAGAATGCAATATTTTGTCCTAATATCAGCACATTTAACTGTGATAAAAGAAACTGATAGTCCTGACTGGAATACCTCAAAATATACTTAAAGCCATTGCCATGAAACTCATGGCCCCCAGGGGATGAAACCTCTGATACTGTACCTCCTAAAACATGTTAGCATTGTTATAATAAGCATGCTAGCATTTAGCTCAAAGCACCACTGTGCCGAGGTACAGCCTCACAGTGTTGCTATTTCGGCTGCAGACTCTGAAGAGGCCAGCACGCTTCTTCAGACTTCCTTGGATAGTTGAACAGCTTCGGGAGCCCCCTCCCTCCACGCCTTTCTGATGTCGGATTACGAGATGCTGCGTCTCACCGTTTACTCACCGGTAACTTTCCTAAACCAACCTGACATTCACACCCACACCACGACTTCATGGATCACCCGTGCGAAGGGGAGAAAGAAGGCTGGTTTTGAGCTTCTCTTTCTAGCTCACTTTTTTAATTTGTTTCACAACTATTTCTGTCACTTTTCATGCGAACAACTGAGTGCAAAACTAGGAATGTCTGTCTCAAACGTGTGCCATCATCTCACTTCCCCTCCAAGTGTGTCTGTTCTAAAAAAGCTATAAACACTTTTGATTTTTGACAAGGTCGGACCACACGTCTGATAAGAAGTTCTGATCAAGACGAGAGCATACACCTACCCTTAGACTTTAAACAATTCTCCTTTAGCTTCATCAGCTACTGATCATTAAAGTGACACAAATCTAATCTTCCAACATTTACTGAAGTTCAGAGTCAGCTGTCGTACTTGTGCATTGCTTTAATTTAACTTTATTAAAGTAAAAATAAAGCAAAACTAACTTTGTGAGGCTTTAATCCTCAAAAACAAGTTAAAAGACAATAATTTCTATTGCAGTCAGGAAAATGTAAAACTGATGAGAGGGTTTCTCTTATGAAAGTATTAATAGATGAGTGTGAAAGTCTTATGCTAGTTTCTGTATGTGAGGATGATATATGCATAAAAATCAACATTTTAAGACTTTACCATATTAAAACAGTTCATCCAACGGGGAGCATGAATGCTTGCGCCATATTTTATGGCATTTCATCCAATAGATGTGCAGACATTTTGCTCTTAACCAAAAAAGTTTGTGGTACAGTGGATGAAAAATCAGTGGATCGACAGTTAGATTCATCCTCTTGGGAGCACGAATGACTGTACAAAGTTTCAATCATCCTGGAGATGTCAGGATATTTTACTGTGTAAGTGAAAACTTTGATCGGCTGGAGGTGCTGGATAAAAACTCAAGAGGATCAGCAAAGTAATTCATGAACCATGAATATATACCAAATGTTATCAGGGGCGCTCAGGCACAAGACTCTGAACTCAAATGCAAGACTCTTAACACCAAGGAAGGGAAAAAGGCTCACGGCCGTATTTAATGACACAAAAACTCTCAAAAATACAAATGGACAAAACGTGGTAGGATGATCAAAGTACAAACAAAAGACTCTTAAAAAATACAAGGATGAACAAAAGGCGGTAGGATGATCAAAAGTACAAACAAAAGACTCAAAAATGCAATGAATAAAAGACGCCAAGGATATTTTCTCAAATCTCAAACTCAGAAGCAAAAACTCACAAGGCAAGGAATACAAAGCAGCACGCTGGACTGACAGGGATCACAAGACAATCCGGCACAGGACAAAGGGAGACGCAGACTATTGCAAACAATCAGGGCGGGGCGGACAATCAGACAGGCATTGCTGGTATATTTTATTGTTTTAGTATATTTTCATTTCTGGTATATTTTTTATCTGCATGTTAGTTTATTTTATTCTAGTATCTTTATTTTATTTTATTATCTTTGTTATTGTTTCTAACAACAATGCAATGCCAAATTTCAGTGACAATAAAGACGATCTTAAATCTTGAATTGCAGTCCTTCCAACAGTTGTCAGTATATTTTACTAAAAACCAAAAATGTCCTGCAGGAAAAGTAAGGGGATCATCACAGCCATTAGGATCTATCCTCTGCAGAACGTGACCGTCAATACCAAATGTCACATCAGACCATCCGATAGTTCCTGAGATATCTTCCTCAGTGTGGTGGATTAACTGACAGACGACAGAGCCGCAGTTCTAGCGGTCTAAAAAGGCACAAAGATGATGTAACTTGCTTATCACCTTCAATCATGTTATTAAATTACCAGCCTCTGCCTCTTATATGCTTCACATATTTTGGATTATCTGATCTAATACAGGCGAGCTTCAGTTTTTAAAAGACACTTCTAACAGTTCCTATAACTGCAGCGGGGGGAAAGTGTATCTGAAATGAGTTGAATCATTGACCAGACATTAAAGCAGAATAATGATTCTTTCTGTTTGGCTGCAGCCTCTGTTCCAGCAGGCTTTGTGGGGAACTTTCAAACACCTTCAGGAGAGAATATAATTGATCGGTTTCAGACAGTGAGATCAGCGTGTTCCCTCCAGGTCTTTTCTTTGTTCTTATTCATTCAGTGGACTTTAAATTTGGAAATGATCGTCAGCGTAGTCATGAAAGAGCAAAAAAAAAAAAAAAAATCTTTTCGTACGGTTGTGGATTTTGTCAGTTGTTGCTCTCGTATTAACCAATCAATGATTCCCCCAACATGCTGGTAGTTTATCATCTAAACCTCCATAATGGATGGATGGATGGATGGATGGATGGATGGATGGATGGATAGATAGATAGATAGATAGATAGATAGATAGATAGATAGATAGATAGATAGATAGATAGATAGATAGATAGATAGAGCTGAAAAGAATTAGGCCATTCGTGGGTCAACCTTTTCAACTCAGAAGGAGAAAGAAAAAAGGCTCCTGCAGTGAAATTAAAACAGACTTCAAAGTAAGGAGTTTGCATTTGTGTGATAATGATGTGGACTGGGCTCTTCACCAAACGAAGGTGGCGGAGTAGCGTACAAAGAGGGCTGTGGAACGTGACGTCGTAAGAATTCTGGTTTTATTAGCGTGTTTTGTACCCCGTGTTTGTCGTGGTCTTACGATCATATTCTAGTTTTAATCGTGTTCTGCATTTTCAGTTTGTCTCTTGTCCTTTGGCTGGTCTGGTGTCTTTCTGTTAGTAGTCTCATTCAGTCTCTTGTGTTTTTTTAAATAATTTCTTGTGTCTTGTCTTTTGTCCATTGCCTCCTGTCTTTGGTCTTTTTTTATGTGCCTCTTGTATTTCTCTTATTTGGTCTGTTGGCTGTTTCCTATTGTCTCATGTCTTGTGTCCTTTTTCTGTTGTCGTGTCGTGTTTTTCTGTTCACTCTTGTCTTTGTCCCTTCCTTGTCTTGTCTTTTGTACCTTTTCTTGTCTTGTCTTTTGTCCATTGTCTTTTTTCTGTTGTCTCTGTTGTCTCTTGTCCCTTTTCTTGTTTTGTCTTTTGTCTCTTGTCCTCTGTCTGTTGTCATGTCTCATCTTTTCTTTCATTTTATGTCTTTTCTTATGTCTCTTGTCTTGTCTTTTGTACCTTTTCTTCTCTTTTGCCTGTTGCCTTTTATCCGTTGTATGTTGCCTTGTCTTGTCTTTTACCTGTTGTCCTTTGTCTTTTGTCCCTTATCTTGTCTTGTCTTGTCTGTTGTTTAGTATTGGTCTAACTCTGAAACACACTAGAAACCTTAAAAAGTGCTGACTGTGAGACAAAAGACCAAAGACGACACACACAGAACTCAGATCTCAATAAAACCATAATGTGTGAAAGAATTTCCTGCTTTGACATGTGATCTGATCACCAACCACCGTCTTTCTGCCTTTCAAGACTAAAATGATCTCTGTATGTTGATGTGGTTTGTCTGCACAGTTTTAAAGCAGTCTGCCTGTGCACAATACAAACTTGTGTGTTTTTACTGCCCGTGGTGACCTGTCCTACTTTCCACTGACAACCCAGACTCTCCTCAGTCTTAAAAATCAATCATCATGATGAAACTCGGTTTTAATCAACCTTGCTGATATGCACTGTGTGGACTTTTAATTACAAAAAAAAAAACATGATTTTAAACAGAAATATGGCCTAAAAATGAAAGAAATAACTGAAGGAACTATTTGTTGTAACATCTTACACGTTGGGAAAAATGACCCGAGTCTGTATTCCTTCCTTTGGTGACGGAGGTGCACCAGAGATGGTATAAAATCATACTCTGCCTCTCTGAGGACAGAGAAGCTGCACCTCACATGATTTCCAGCAAACATACTTCCGTTACTGTCATCCTATCCAGCGAAACAGCACATTGATGAGAGAGGAATTTTGTCCATGCTGAGGTATGTAGAGTCTGACAGATCAGGAAGAGGATGCTAAAATATGTATGCTTTGGCCTTTGGTCTGAAACCTATGGAAAGTCCATGAATAATGGATGGGCTATAGCTCCTATAGATTTATCTGTTTATGTTGGCTTTCTTTTGAAAGAAGCAGCTTTCTGAATTTGACATTGTGGATGCAACATCAAACCCTCTCTAATATCCTCAACCAGTGCTTATTCCTGCTAAGAACATGAATTTCTCCAGGGTGAATTACTGTAGCCTTGGCTAAATCTTAAAGCCTATTAAAAGTTGCCATGATTTCAAACAAGTATCGTCTGGTACTGCTTTATAGTCAGAACTATTAAAAGTTATTTAGCTTCTAGCTGCTTTGGTTTGAAACCGAGCTGCTCTGGCCTCATGTCTCCATGTACAGCTGAGGGAAAATGGATGTTAATGGCTGACTGCAGTCACATAAGTCGTCATCAATCTTTCTAGTATTTGGCCCGACAGTGTTTTCCCCAGTGTTAGATTAGTTTTTTTTTTTTTTTCATTTGAATGCCATTACGCCGGACTGCAAATTGGAGAGGTTAAACTGCCAGTCAAAGCGATACCTCAAAGAAGACCTTTCCCTACGGGGGGGCTACACTTTCATCTTAGCTGAAGCCGTTTTCGAAGGAATTACACATTTCTTTATTCGTGGTCAACATGCTTATTCTTCTCTCTTGCGCTGAAAGATGCCAGTGGCGAGCCATCTCAGGGGATCTTGTTGACAGTCATCGGATTTCAGGCTTGCTGAGTCGGCAAAACGAGGCAAGTCAACCGTGATGGTGGATTCATGAGGAAAACATGAATCAAGAGAACGTACGAGTGTGTGAGAGAGAGTGTGTGTGTGGTACTGAGGCCGTTTTCAGGAATGTGTTTCTTTTTCAAACAAAAGCCTCCACAAGACACCTCTGTCTCGCTTCAGGACGGCAGATGCTGAGCTTCAAGTTTTAAGTTTAAGTTTTCTTAAAGGAGCAGTTCGATGCATTTGTTTCCTTTTTTACGCCAGAAGTTGGATGAGAAGCTTGAGACCACTCCTGTCTGAACCCAACCCGAGTCTGATGCGGTTAAAGTAAGCTGATGCAAGCTGCAATTGTTGTTACCATGGTAACAGCTTGCCTGTTTACCCTGGTTACATGTGTGGGCATCTTGTAAATGATATTAAATAGCCTATAGGTAGATTGTTTTAAAACACGAACGTTATGCAATGTCATCAGCAGTTATAACCATAATAAATAAAAGTGTCTAGTCTGTACCACAAACATCATTTCTGGTACAGACTAAAAGGTATCCACCTTCTAGGCTTTAGGTTAAATATGAAGCTACAGCCAGCAGGAAATTTTGCATATCTGAGCATAAAGACTGGAAATGGGGAAAAAGGTAGCCTTGCTCTGTCCAAATGTGCCCATTAGCACATCTAGAGCTCGTCAATTAATGCTGTATATCTTGCTCATTTATCCGTAAAAAACAAAAACAAAGTTCGAAAACAACTAGTTTTTGTTTTAAGAGGGTGGTTGAGTAATTTTTTGGCTGAGTGCTGTGACTTCCTGGAGTTTTGTTGTCACTGTGACAACAGAGCCTCCACGATGTCAAACGAGAAACAACGTGCTAATTAGTGAGTGTCTGAGACGCTGGACAGAGCCAGGCTAGCTGTTTCCCCCCTGCTACCAGACTTTATGCTAAGCTATGTTAACCAGCTGCATGAAGAGTGGTGTGGAAAGAAAATAAGTTTACTTCAGAAAAATTCAAACAAGTATTTCAAAGGCTCTTTAAAAAAATCCAAAACACTCTTGGCTTTCTATCCAGCTTTAAAAAAAGACAGTAGCAGGACACCTGCACCAAAATAACAGACTGCAAAAGGATGGCAGTGAGCTCTGAGGCTGGCAAACAAAGCCCTACACGCTGGCAGTGGGTTTAAAGGGAAGTATTAATAAAATATCTTGAATTACGCATTCTGTTAATACGACCTCTATTTTCACTTTGTTATGTTTCTTGGCCGCTCATAACTCAGCTGTGGTTTGTTGAACAGCCAGATGTGTGTGTTTGATTGAACAGACACACTGAATCCTGCTTTTATCCGCCGCTGACCTCGTTCACATCCGTCCTCTCTGTCCTCTGGCCTTCACCTGCAGCCTCTCTCAGGGACGAATGATTCCCGATGAGATGAGGCTTTACCATCAGATGATCTCCAGCAGATCCCTTACAAGGTGCAAACAGGGTGCACAGTTCATCATACTCTTCCTCAATAACACCACTATCCACACGTCCTTCCTTAGCCATCAACTGTTTATAGGCCACAAACTGAGAAAGAAATGGACCGACATGCAAAGAGAGAATGATAAACACAGTCGGGGATGGAGGAAAAGCTGGAGAGAGATAAAAGTGGTGTCCGCTCAATATTTAGAAACTTATAAAAGCAGCCATTTCAAAGAGTGGAAAAATTCCCATGAAGCCAGGTGGTAAAAGCTGGAAAACAGATCAGGTGGATGCATGGCTGCGAATATGAATTCAACTCTCTTGTAGAGCTGTAAGTTATACACCCGTGATCATCACAACCTGACGTGATACACTATGGCCAAACCACGCCGTAGCTTCAAATAAATAGGCAGGTGTTTCTGAAATAATCAAGTGAGTTGCTTAACTTGATCGGCCAGAAAAGGTGTAAAAGCAAACCTCAGGAAATGAGAGAGGCCAAACCTGATTAGAGATAAAATGTATAGTGCCTCTTTGTGCAGCTGCAGTCAGATAATAACTCCATTCTGTCTTTGTCTTTAGCCAAACACCACCTGAGCTCCAAGACCTGTGCTTTGTTAGCACTAAGAACACACAGATGTATTTAAAAAACATATTCTCTTCCTCTGGAAGAGAAAGCTGTTTACTGAGCAATTTGCCTTATGAGGAGAAGCAAACTCGTCAAGAACGAGAACCTGCAAATTTTCTCCCCTCAAAGATGCTTCCTCTTCAAATTGCAGGTCAAGTGCTCCTCCAGGAGCTGAATCCATTAATAGTAATGTATTATACAAGAGGCACTCGAAAACGCAGGCAAACACAGCAGGTTTTGGGAAAGTCTTGATTTCTAACCTCCAGGGTGTATTGAATGAAAGCACAGAGGAAACAATAAATAATTTGGCTGTTTGTGTGTGCAAAAAATGAAATGAGAGCCAATGGCAAAATCTATATAATTAGTACATTTTGGCACTATTAAACTGTGATTAATTTAAAATATGCCTTAGAGACATTTAGTTAACGTGATTCCTGTGAAGCTTTTCCCCTTTATTTTAAATTTCCTTGTGCTTTCACTAAGTAATGATAAAAAACTTTTTGAGATTTTGAGGGGCGGATAGTGCATTTCCTCCATTTCCTCTGCTGACAATCGGAATGAAAAGAAGAACCTTGTCAACAAACTCATAGAAATGTGTCAGTAGTTTTTAGAGAGCATCCACGGGAGGTGTTAAATCACCAGGGAGGAGACACAGTCACTTTCAGTAAACTGCCTCCCTCGTGCTCTAAAATGCAGATGGAGAGGTGCATCATCTGGGAAAAAATAATATATGGTGGTGTGACAATTTAAAGGGATTGTACAATAACTGCAGGAGTTACATATGTAGCGGTGCAGGTATAGATTCAACTTGGTGGAGGCTGACATGTACAAGGAGCACCCATCTACTCATGCATATTTAGGATGCAGTCTGTGTATGTTCGCTATGTGCACACAGTCATGGGCGAGGTTGCTGCAGCACCCTTTATTGAAGTGGTGGAAACACAGTGTGTAAATAAACTATTATACCATAACTAGTTGGCTAGCCAAAGATTTGTTTTAATGTTTTGAACAGCATACAATGTGGTGCCTGTTGAGTGTTTAAAATGTGTGAATGTAATTAATTCCTCCTATCTGACAGGTCATCACATCAGGTCAAGGGATAAAGGGTCAGGGTCAGCTCCACTTGGGGAGAAAGCTGGTGGTAGAGGAAGCTAATCAATGGCGCAACAAAAGAATATCGGATTTTATTTCACATATATAGCAATAGAACAAGAGGATGCAGTGTCCAGTTGCTGCATGAGTGCTACACCTGCTCTATCTTCCTCCATCATACCAATGTATTTATACAGTCTGTCATCAGAACAGCTGCACAAACACCAGCAACTAACAAGTCATCTCACCATGGATGCATTACACATCCCTGCATCTCACTGGCAGCTGCCACAAACCGTGGTACTTGTCGTGGCATCTGAGGTGTGCCACCAGAAGTGCCGTTGTTAGCTGCCACAGCCATTATTTGAGCCAGGCCCCTCTGACGGAAAGTGTGTACGTGTGTGCACACACATAAATCATGCATGCACATATTCTGTGCAGCACCCCTCAGCGAAAAAAAAGTCTGAATCTTCACGTCCTGCCTTTAGAAGGGCCCTTTATTTAGTCAACTTGTAGCAAATTGCCTTGAGCTAAATGCTAACACTAACATGCTAACAATAATCCCAGCATGATGTTTAGCTGTGTAACATCTTAGCGTTAACATGCTAACACAAGTGTAGCTGAGGGTGGTGGGAATGTTTTTTAGCTTTGCAGGTATTTGGTCATAAACCAAAGGATTTTGAGCTGAAGTTAGCACAAGGTGAAAGATCAGGGGGATCCAGTCTTTGACTCTGGATCACATATATCAACCTCATGGTAGCTCCACAGGCAAAGTCAAGGGGTCGCCAGAGTCATTAGGATTCATCCTCTGGGGATCATAAATGTCTTCACAAAACTTCACAGCAATCCATCTGTATCAGCTGTATAGATATTTCAGTCTGGATCAACCAGCTGAACAAGCGACAGATTGATTGCCATCCCAAGAGCCACGGTTCTAAAAATAGTCCATTATCCCCAAATGGGGGAGGGTGTTGAAGGGTTAAACCCTTATTCCAATGGGAAAGAAGTCAGACACTGGAAAGGAAAAGCATCAGAATGGATCAAATATAAAACTACAGTAGTTTAAATTATGGCAAATGATTCCTATTCAGGATTGATGGTATTTATTAAAACGCAGAATATTAATCCCTCTTCTGTGTACTACCATCACTTTAGAGTCAACCCTGTAGGTATATTGTTTGATTTAGGAAACGGTGAGCATATGTGTGTACTCCCTCCACTGAAAGGACATCTTTGGTGGAGGACTGAGAGAATAAAGACCCTTTGAACATGCTTTTAAATATTTCAGATAGCACTGATCAGATTAGAAATGAGAGACAATGTAGGTCATATAGATCCCAGGTTGTAACCTCACACCAAATCAAAGCAGCATGAGACAGACTTTGAACCTCACACAGAGCCATCCGGACGACCTTAGGATCACATTTGAATGGCTCCATTGTTATTGAACATGCGGCAGAGATAGCACAGACGACGACTGTTTGTAGTCTAATCAATGGCAGGCCTTCACCGGTTTCTCCTTTCTCTGCCATAAGGCACAGTGTTTCGCTGCGGCCGATTAAAAAGGTAACACGCACAGCCGTGTTTGGCAAATCTCAAAAGGCGTTTGCAGCTACGGATAAAAGATGTGTGATGGATTGTGAGGAAAGAGGAGGTGAATGTGAGCTTTGCAGAGCTGGAAGCTAAACAGAAACCAGTTTGGGATATATCTGCCTCAATGAAAAGGTCCTGCTTTAAGTGCCAGTAGTGATATTCTGCCTGAAGCTCTGCCTTTTACCCACGAACAACAGGACTATGTTAATGAGACAGACATCACACAAGAACTTCTATGTGCTGTCCAAGAGTAAGACTCTTAATCCCCAACTTCTTCAGTGGGAGTGCTCAAAGCCAGACAGAAGAGGTTCATCTAGAAATGCAGTGCAAACAGTTTCAACAGTCTGAACAGAGCTTAACAACCGTAGCTCGCAGTGTCAGCACTAGAGCAAATATCCAAGGTAGGCACTCGGCTTAGAGCAGGGGGGCATCAAATCACTGGCAGGTGGTAACAAAGTCGTGCATAGTGAGAGTGAAACCGTTCAGTGGTTGAAAGGTTAAAGAAAAATGTTGTATCCCTGTCGATTTCCTAATAAAAACTAAAAACTCGAGGTGACATTTCTTGGGCGGCCTATACGGACACGCACATCTTGCGTCGAAATGTGTTGCTCAAAACCACAGACCCGGGTGAATGTGGGTGGTGAAGGGCGCTGCAGCACCTCCGAAAAACCATCAACTGATTGAAGAAAAAGTGTGATGCAGCAGGGAGGGAGTGTGGGAATATGAACAGGAGCGTCAACATGATATAGAAACTGTTTGATCATGATCATCTACAGTTCTGTGGTTTATTTATCAGTGAAGTGTATGAAGTGCAGACTGGAGTCTCTATTACAGCCAATGCTTGTTTTCCTAAACTTAACCAAGTCTTTAAGCACGTGAGGACGAAGGTAACGGCCTGTCGCTGCTGCTCTCCAGCCCCGATATATGTGCTGAAAACAGTTATGTTCTTACGAGTTTTCTTTATTCCACTCTATCTTTTTGAGCAGATGTCTCATTGATATATATATATATAGTTGTTTTCAGGACTTGGGGACAAACCCAAAGACAGATAATGAGTTGCTAATGAACCCTGTGACAGCAAAACAACAAAGACGATGTCTCATAATCAACCAGCGATGAGATAATTACTTCCTCTTAATGAACAACTCCTTGACCTAATTTGCTGTCCTGGGGAAAACGATCAGACACACCCAGAGCATCTCCGCAGCACCGTTTTCATAGCAGATCAGGAGTTGTGATATGTTTCATGTTGTGTAACCGATGAGCCCCTTATCGCCGGGCATGTGTGTCCTTATCTCAGCATCGCTCAGCCACAGTGTTTCTGGCCCTGGGACGTCAAATGTGAACGGATTGCATAACGAGCATGACGGCCCAAAGGTAAAAGCTTGCAAGACGGAGTGAGAGGGAGGACTAAAGAAAGGGCCAGCGCTGAACTCGGCAATCTGCTGACCTTGGCTTTCTTGTAAAGACACGCTGGAACACAAACAGACATTAATGGATAGTCTCACCATAGTAACACTGCACTCCGTCTGTCCATTTGACTCTCACTTACTCTCCTTTTCTGAGCCTCGGCTAGAAAAAGACATTTCCACTCTTAATACAGACGGAAAGCCCGAGTCTTAGCTTTAATGAGGCCCCTGAGGATTTTAAGTCAGGTGCCCGGGGGGTCCACCTGTGCCCCATCTGGAGCACTACACCCCTCTGTATACAGAGCACAAAGGGCACGGACTGTATTTCTGTGTGTGTGTGTTACCATAGACATGCAGTGAATCAGACAGGACAAGCAGAGCAGCAGAAGCTTCAGAAAAATTTTATTCTAATTTAAAAAATCTATCCGCACATTTGTGAATTTAAAGGAACAGTTTGACATTTAGAGTTAGATGAGAAGATTGAGACCACTCTCACCTGTCCGTTAAATACAACCAGCAATCCAAATGATATGACTAAACACATCACTGGTCCATGCTCTCCAGAATGACCCATGTAGGCGTTTTATGATCTGATGCTTCTATAAACTATTTTCAAAATAAAAGCTCCTTTCATGTGACACCCGTACAGTTAGAGTTTGGTCAGGATTAGACACAAAACAAAACAAATTTCCAATTTTGTCAACATGTGCCGTTTTCCCCAGTGCTCTTGGGAGGGCTGTGAAAGCTAAGACCAGCAGCTGTTAGCTTAGCTTAGCATAGAGACAGGAAAGGTAGCAAAGGCAAACAAATCCACCTCCCAGCACCTCTTAAGCTCAATAACTATATGTAACATCTCATTTGATGAACTTGTACATAAAACGTGTAAAAATAACAGTGTGCTTCTGCAGGGGGTTTATGTGCAGGAGCTTTAGGGGTGCTGGGAATCTGCTTGAAGATGGTGACTTTAAGGCGTTTTCTAAAGGCAGATCTGTGCCATGTCTTGCACATCAAAACAACGTCACGCTAATGTGGCAAAAAGCTCCAGGGAACAAAAGATCACAAGTGCCAGTATGCTGCGTATCCCGTGTCACGCCAGCCTCAGTTCAACGCCGAGGACGCTACAGTAAGGCACCGAGAATTAATGAAATGAAATGCTTTAATCAGCTTGAGGCTGTGGAGAAATCAGTTTTAATCAATAGAGCGCTGGCTAATTATATATTCATTACTGCATTCAACATTGATTAAAAGTTTCTCGCAGACTGTCAGGTGTGGATTTTATCAGGGCGACACTTGCGATAGTACCCTTTTCTGTGTTCTGGAAATGGTTTTAGTTCTAATTATGAAACCGACCGCTAACATATTGACTCGCTTCTTAATTAGAAATGTTATAAACCCCATGAAGACACAGCTCCCCGTTATTTTTTGGCACAGATATGGCTGATTGAACAGAATAAATCAATGTGCTTCTGTGTGATGTTCATGGCGGCGCTCGTGGTTGTCAGGGGCAACCATCAGTAAATGGCAAAAGAGGCAGTGGCGGGAGAACGAAACACTTGCATCATCCGGAGAAAGGACTTTTTTTTCTGTCGCCTTTTTTGGAAAACAATGAGCAGAAGCATCTTAAAAAAATCTCAAAACTTTAAGAATATTCCAGCGTCTTTACAGAAAGTTGCCTCAGAAGTAAAGACAGGAAAACATTTTTTTTTTAACCAGAGGAAGTCAAGCTTACGTAAGCAGATGCAGCTCCAGCTTTACTCAAGAGTTTCAATGAAAACTTCCACATTAACTCTGGTCTCCTGGGCCTCTCCGTCTGCCTGTCGCTCTTCCCTCCGCATCAGAACGGAAGATGTCGGCTGCTGCGAACTGACATGGTAAGCATGTCAAATCAACGGGCTATTTTTATCCCAATAGTGAAGTGCAGGGGAGGCGACGGAGTCCATTTATAAAAGCCTCGCCTGAAGGTAAGGCTTTCAAGGGACAGATAATGCGACTGTTTCCTATAGGAGAGGTTTAAGCAGCGTTTTAGTTCTTTATTTATTATTTGAGCTTTGTTGTGTCAGAGTTGAACTTGGACTCAAGGTTGGCTTAGAAGTCAACGCAGAACTGCCTGCAGTTCTTTATTGCAAAGTCAATATAGCAAGTCTTCCAAGACACTGGTTCACCCATGTGTATGCTTTCAAGCTCTTTTTTTTTATTATTGATTTACCCTTTTCAAAACATGCACTTCTCCTTTGATACACATATTAAAAAAAAGGAAAAATAAGGCTCCAGATCAGCAACTTTGTCCATTTTAAGTTCTCAAATAGGAGGCATATTTATTGTTTTCCAAATATTGGAGTTTGCATTCTGTGCAGCACTTTCAGTTTATATTATGTGGAATTATATGATTATATGAAGGGGTTAATTTTCCCACGCCCTCAGGTATGTTTCCTCGCTCATATTAAATATGGAAATAAATGACTTACACACGCTCCTAGATTAAACTTAAGCTCATTATATGCTATCGCTGAAGTCTGGAGTCACCTTGAAACATTTGCTTGTGTGGCACCTCATTTTTAATGAAATTCAGAGCACTTTTTGCTCACACTGTATGGCTCTGCAGAGGACTTGTCAACGCTCTTTCTAGGTTGTCCCTCCGACGACCCTCTGTTTTCCTAACGGAGCATATCGGCTGTCTGAAGGAGCAGGTCAAATATTCATAAGCCTTCATAGCAGGGCTGAGATGTCAGTGACGGGAGGACGCTCTCTATGTCCAAGTGGGGATGTAAATAAAAGAGCACTGACAGATTTACCATCAAATCCATGAGGTGGAGGAAGTATTCAGATCCGTTACTTAAGTAATAGTACCAATTCCGACAGTGTAAAAATACTCTTTTACAAGTAAAAGTCCTGTATTAAAATGATATTTAGGAAAAGTATTGAAGTATAATCAGGAAAATGTCTTAAACGTTTCAAAAGCAGTAAAATGTCCCCTGTGACTTACATTTTTCTATATTAAATTACATTATTTTGACTCATGAAGGAATGTAAAAGCAGGATTTTATTGTAGTTGTTTGAGGTGGAGCTCATTTTTAACTCTTTCATATAGGATGTCAACTATTGAGTGTTTTCTTTGTGGATTATCTGCTGGATGTTTTCTCCATTAACTGGTTGTTTAAGAAAACAGTGATAATGTCGTCACAGGCACCAGAGCGCAAAGTGAAACCTAATAAAATGATGGCAGCAGCGGTTTGAGGGGCACTCTGAGATGATATACCAATTATTTCACTCACCTGTGGCTGCTTTTGATTTTTCATTAACAACGAAAGCCAAATCAATACCATAATCACCGTTCCCTGAATTTTAGGGAAGCTGAAGCTACTGGCCATTTAAATTGATCAAGTTTGGCCACTTTCTCTGCAGCTTCTCAGCCAAATAACAATTTTGTCTGCATGGAACCCCACTGGTTGTGTTTACAGAGCGGCATTCAGGCTGTAGTGTGCCGGCAAAACACAACCCCACTGTGTTTAAATGGCCGTATCAGTGGACGCTGCCACCCCACAGATCTGTAAGGCTGATTAATGCACAGACATGCTGCCAGGCTGCATTTGTACACGCGACTGATGTTGTTTTAATATCTGCATTTCAAATGTCGCTTTATCACCCTGCCAACAGTATAAGGCACATCTCCTCCCCAGGACGGCTGACAGCCAGCACTAAGGAGGATGTAATTTCCTCTGGTCTCCAACTCGAGTTTAAATGAGCCTGCATGTCAGAAAACCAGACACTTTAGAAATCTTTCTATAAAAGAGAAAACTGCTTTGACTGATCTTAAATGTCACAGTTAACTATTGCAGACTTTTTTTTTTGCATCTATAGTATTCAGAAAAATGGGAAAACAAATTCTAGCATACACAGTTTGCAATGAAAAGAGTGCTGACAAGACTAATTCAGGTCCTGAATAGCAGCTATAATTTAGGTTGGGTTTTGAGTGAGCTGTGTGTTCAATCTGGAAAACATAAAATGCTGCAACTTACATCCTAAACCCACTCAATGTTTGAGTGCAGCTCACTTAAAAAGCATCAGTTCTTCAATTTGGAATGAGGGAAAACAGCCAAAATGTTAATAAAGGCAGCACACCGATAAAATGCTCAACATAGACCAGCTGGAAATCTGGCTGATATTTATACACGGGAGCTTATTGAGGGACAGGTGTGGCTTGATGAGGTAATGACAGACAGGTGTGCAGGTCAGGTGACTGTCAGAGGTGGGAAATTCAAGAGGGTCGACTGGTGGACAAATGGGGCGCTGCATGGCCTGGAAAGTTCTGGAAAGAAGACAGGACCGAGGGGAGGAGAGGCTGTACTGGAAACTACCTGCTGTCGAGATAATAGGTACTGACTGGGCCAAAATGTAGCATGAGGTGTGCAGAATGCAAACAAAAGCAGAATCTGCAGCGTGCCGAAAACACCTGAACTGATTCGGCAGAAATCTCTAGTGTGCATCAGACCAGTCAGCCTCGCCTACTGTTTCCCACAATGCAAAGCGCTGGAGCGGCCACAACAACAAGACACTTCTGACTGCTTCTGAGGCAAGAAATTAACAGTGTGGATTTTTAATATTGGCAGTTTTATGAAATTTGATGTTGTTTTTCAGAGTTGAGAAGTGCCTGCAGGGGTAGTCAGCCACTCAGCCAGCCATGCTCACAGACCCCTCTGACCCCACACTCACACAGACCCCTGCAGCCAGCACAGCAGACTGCAGCTACAAAGGCCGATGAAAGCCAGGCCCACGACTGAGGGACTGCAACTTTTGTACCTCTACTTTCCTGTCACACCATTCAAATTTTGATGTATTTTATTGAACGTGTGCAGTTTTTGTTAAGGGGGAAATCTTTACAATATGACCAAACCAGCATAGGACATGAACATGAACAAAAACACCATCAATCAACCAGTTCTATTTCATCCTTCCTGACCGCCAGAGGCGGTGCTTTAAGCACTGAATGAGTCCGTCTCGCGCATGCGCAGGTCGAGAAGTAATACCAACAAAGTCACCTGTGAGTGACCCCCTGACGACCTCGGACAGGCTATAACTTCCGATGTCGCCAGGGGATCTGTTCCTTTTTTCTTCTCGCTTCGCAGGTGTACTACGGTCATAGCATTAGCTTAGAGCTAGTTATCACCGCTACGTACAGCAGTCTTGCAGCTTGTCGCCGGTAGCCTTGTGACCGCTCATTGCTGGTCGGAGCTGCGAGGTGCTCGCCCTCCAAGGGCTGCGTCAAGCTGTCACTCCGGGAGGCGGTGTATGCGGTTTCACCGGCATCGCCCCGGGCAGTGAGGCGCTCCATCCTTCGGATTATCCTGCATCACACGGCTGGATCCGACTGGTAAAGTACCGCTAATCAGACACATATTGTACTTTGTTGGTGACGGCAGTGTTTTCGCTCCCTCTCCCGGCTTAGTTGTGCTCTGTTACCCTCACAGTTAGCCGCAGTGTGTCCGCTTAAGCTAACTTTATTAATTGGCAGCAACTCTGGTTGCACCTGTTTTATTTAGTAGCTTTACAGTTACGACTTGTTGGTGACGGCAGTGTTTTCGCTCCCTCTCCCAGCTTAGTTATGTTCCGTTATCTTTTCAGTTAGCCGCAGTGTGTCCACTTAAGCTCACTTTACTAATTGGCAGCGACTTGGTTGCACCCGTTTTGTTTAGAAGCTTACAGTGACGACTTGTTGGTGACGGTAGTGTTTTCGCTCCCTCTCCCGGCGTAGTTGTGCTCTGTTATCTTTACAGTTAGCCGCAGTGTGTCCGCTTAAGCTAACTTTATTATTTCGTGGCAACTTTGTTTGTACTTGTTTTGGGCTAGTAATCTTGCAGTAGCGACCTGTTGGTGACGGCTGTGGTTTCGCTCCCTCTCCCAGCATAGGTGTGTTTTTTTCTTCGGTCTCGTTATGGTTAGCAGCAGTGCTTTCGCTCGAGCTAATCTGGTTGTTGTGGCAAGGACCTCGTACTTCGCAGCGTCCCTTTTGATTTAGAGTTGGCAATAGCAACTCGATCGTACCTATTATGATGAATTCTCACTCCTGTACCGCCTGTATGGCGCCTCTGCAGCCTGAGGACGGTCATGACCTTTGCCCCTCATGTCTTGGCATCGAGCACCTGAAGGAGGGTCTGTCAGAGGACCCCTGCATGAATTGCAGCTTCATGCCCCGGGCAGTGAGGGTTGCAAGACTGGCTGAGGTGGAACAATTTTTTAGTGGTGTCCCCTCACCGGAAGTCCTAACTGATACTCGCAGGCGGTCCCCAGCCCGACCTAGCCGGCCAAAACGTCGGGCTCCGGACACTGACGGTGCTTCCTCCAGGAAGAAGACAAAAAAGTGTGAGCTTGCTTCCAGAGTTGACCACTTGACAGCAGAGCTTAATCAGATGAAGTCCATCTTTTTAGCCCTCCAGACAGGGACTGGTACAGGGAGTGCGTCTGCATCCGCTCCTCGGGTGACCTTGTCTGGTCCAGAGGATGACATCCTCTCAACGGCAGCTTCAGCCACTGAGTTTGGGGAATATGGGACAGACACTGTCTCTCATGACACTGTTTCCCATCCCTCACAAGCAGGCTCTCGTTCCTCGACCCATAGTTCAGGTGGTTGCTCAGAGGGTAGCTCCATGGGGGCCATCATACGTATGGCCTTGGCGCGCCTGCAGCTAGATGCACCGCAGGCCCAGTCGGCTCCAGCGAGCGCATTTTTTAGGCGCAGCACAGCCCCTGCCGCATTCTCTGTGCCTCCTTCAGAGGAGTACCTAAAGGAGTTGCATGCATGTTGGAGAGATTCTAAGGCTCTTTCTCATGCAACGTCTGATGGCCGAACACTAGCAGCCATGCAGGATGCGGCCAAGTCTGGTCTTGGCCGCATGCCGGCTGTTGAGCCCACGGTGGCCTCACTCATAGTCTCTCCTGATGAGGCCTTGAGGCCGAATGCGAGGTGTCCTTCACCCCAGTGTCGCATCACGGATGACTTACTTTCTAAGGCCTATGATGCAGCGGCTCGTATGGGCCGCATCGGGAACTCAATGTCTCACCTCATGCTCGCCCTCTCAGCCTGCCTTCAAGAGATTACACAAGACACATCAGCTCATAATTTTAGTGATGCGTCTCTGCAGGCCTTCGCCCTGATGACCAGGGAGCTAGGGCGTGTGATGTCCACCCTGGTCCAGGCTCGCCGGCAGGTTTGGCTGGCTCAGTCACCCTTCTCAGAGGCATGCAGAAGGACCCTTCGCAGCATCCCGGTGGAGCCAGGAGAGTTGTTTGGGTCGGCTGCTTTAGAAGCACTGGAACGGACGGTCCAAGCCAGACAGACCAGACAGCAGCTCTCAGGTCTCCACAGGAGTGTGCCCCCCCCTGCTCGACCTAGAGGTTCTTCAGCAGTTGTGCAGCGCCGCTCTCAGCCACAGCCTGGCTCTGGTAGCTACCAGAGGCCTCGGCAGGCAGTGCAGCGACCAGTGCAACGGTCAGCGCTGCAGCCTGCTCGACGGGCAGCTCAGGATGTCCGGGCCCCTGATTGGCAGCCCTCTAGCCAGCCTCGGGCCTTGGATGTTAACCGGCGCCCCCCCAGAGCCTCCAAAGGCCGGGGGGCCAGGAACTGAAGTTCCGGGGCCGGTCGTCGGCTGCTTTTCCCAGCAACAGCTCAGTTATTGGGCTGCTTACACCTCGGACCCCTGGGTGATGTCCACCCTAGCCCTGGGGTACAAACTGCAGTTCCGACGCCGGCCCCCTGCCTTCAGCCGGGTCAAAATGACCATCATAAGCAACCCGGCAAAAGCCTTAGCCTTGGACCAAGAGCTGTCTGCCCTCCTGGTCAAAGGTGCCATCGAGCCAGTAGATCCCCTGTCACAGCCCGGGGGATACTACTCGACGTACTTTCTGGTGGAGAAGAAAGATGGCGGATTTCGCCCCATCCTCGATCTCAGGGGCCTCAACAGATTCCTGAAGGTAATGCCATTTCACATGCTCACCGTTGCAGAGGTTCTACAGGTGGTTGCCAGAGGGGAGTGGTTTACTTCCATCGACCTGAAGGATGCCTATTTTCATGTTCCCATCATACCTCACCACAGGCAATTCCTCCGGTTTGCCTTTCAAGGCCGTCATTTTCAGTTCAGAGTGCTGCCCTTTGGTCTCTCCCTCTCCCCACGGGTGTTCACCCGCTGTGTGGCAGCAGCCCTCTCTCCCCTGCAATCACGGGGCATAAAGATCCTTCCCTATCTAGACGACTGGCTGGTGTGTGCGCCTTCCCAGTCTCAAGTGGTGCAAGATACGGCTGCTCTTCTGGCTCACGTGGCCCGGCTGGATCTCAGGGTGAACGTCAGCAAGAGCTGTCTGACACCTTCCCAAAGTATAACCTTCCTAGATGTGGCTCTGGACTCTGTAACCATGAAGGCTTGCCTTTCACTTCGGCGGGTGGACGACATCCTCCACCTCCTTCCCCTCTTCCGGCAGGGCAAGTGGTTGCCCTACGTGCAGTATCTACGCCTCCTGGGCAAGTTGACAGCTGCTGCAACTGTTGTTCCTTTAGGCTTGCTGTCACTTCGCCCTCTTCAACGGTGGCTGAACAGCCTTCACTTGGATGCCAAGTGGCACAGGCACAGGAGGATCAGGGCATCATGGCGCTGCCTCCTTGCTCTGTCTCCATGGAGGAAAAGGGCCTTCATGTTACAGGGTGTGCCAATGGGGTCTGTTCCGTTCTGTCGGGAGACTGTTACAACGGATGCTTCCCTCTCAGGGTGGGGTGCAGTGTGGCAGAACAGAACGGCTCAGGGACAGTGGTCTGCTCAGGCTCGCACGGAGCATATCAATGTACTAGAGCTACGGGCTGTGCACCTGGCGCTCAAGCACTTTCTCCCATACTTGAGGGGGAGGCACGTGCTGATACGGTCGGACAACATGTCGACCGTTTCTCAAATAAATCATCAAGGGAGTACCAGGTCAATGCGGTTGCTGCAGGTGACCTGGAGCCTCTTGACTTGGACAGCCCACCGTCTGGCCAGCCTCAGGGCAATGTATCTACCGGGGAAGCGGAACGACGTAGCAGACTTTCTTTCCCGCCGCAAGCCTCCCCCAGGGGAGTGGCGGCTTCACCCGGAGGTGGTGCTCCACATCTGGGGCCTCTTTGGCAGGGCAGAGGTGGATCTCTTTGCCTCAGAAGAGACTACCCATTGTCCTCTTTGGTTCTCCTGGATGGAGGAGACCAGCACTCTGGGGCAGGATGCCCTGGCACACGAGTGGCCAGAGGGTCTCTTGTACGCATTCCCGCCAGTCCCTCTGATGGCAACGCTGCAGAGGGTTCTTCAGCGGGGCCACAGACTGCTGCTGGTGGCCCCCTTCTGGCCGGGGCGGACGTGGTTTCCTCTCCTTCGCAGGCTCTGTCACGGCTCACCATGGCGCCTCCCCGACAGGAAGGACCTCCTGTCTCAGCTGGGGGGCCGGGTGTGGCATCCCAACCCTCGTCGTCTTCAGCTGTGGGTCTGGCCTCTGCAGGGTCCGATCCGCTGCTGAATGAGTGTATAGGTACCGTCCGCAATACTGTCCTGAACGCCAGGGCACCGTCTACCCGTGCACAGTATGAGAACAGGTGGCGGCTGTTCTCTGGGTGGTGTTCAGGAAGGCATGAGGACCCTGTGCACTGCTCTGTGCCTATTATTTTGGAGTTTTTGCAGTCCCTCCTGGATAGCGGTCGGTCACCCTCTACCCTGAAGGTGTACGTAGCCGCCATTTCATCTCGGCACGTTTTAATCAATAACAACACGGTGGGATGTCACAGGTTGGTGACGCTCTTCTTGAAGGGGGCTCTGAGACTACGTCCCCCACGACTGCCGAGAGCTCCAGCGTGGGACCTGCCTCTGGTGTTGGATGCTCTGTGCTCGCCACCCTTTGAGCCCCTGGCACAGGCAGGCCTACGGTGGTTGTCAGTGAAGACTGCCTTCCTACTTGCTATCACCTCGGCAAAACGTGTTAGCGAGCTTCATGCTCTGTCGGTCAGCAGTTCTTGCCTACGCTGGAACTCAGACGGTTCAGGGGTCACCTTATGGCCGAATCCTGCATTCTTGCCTAAGGTTTTGTCAAACTCGCACCTTAATCAGCCTATCCACCTGGCTCGGTTTGACCCACCAGTAGGGGAAGGGGATGGGAAGTCGGTGCTGTTGTGTCCTGTGCGTGCTCTGAGAGCCTATGTGGACAGAACTGTGGGTATACGCCAGTCGGACCAGCTTTTCGTGTGCTTTGGCGGTCCAAAGAAAGGTTTTCCTCTCTCCAAACAGCGTCTCGCTCACTGGATCGTGGAAGCCATTTGTCACGCATATAAGGCAGGTGGTCATCCTCTGCCATCTGGCGTGAGATGCCACTCTGTGAGAAGCGTCTCCACATCATGGGCTGCGCTGAGAGGAGTGCCTCTGGAGGCAATATGTGCCGCAGCCTCGTGGGCATCGCCAAGCACTTTTGCAAGGTTCTATCGGGTAAACATTGCCTCTCCTCACCCACTGGGTGTGGTCCTCCTACCAAGTTCTTCTGCTTCCAGTCAATAAGGTCTGTATTTCGGATTCCTCGTGACTTTGTTGGTATTGGTCATCCAGTGCTTAAAGCACCGCCTCTGGCGGTCAGGAAGGATGAAATAGAACGATAGTTACGCATGTAACTACGGTTCTATGAATCCTGGATGACCGCCAGAGCGTTCAGTCCCTCAGAATCCTTGTGGCTTCGCAAGAAGATTCTGCAGGAACAGATCCCCTGGCGACATCGGAAGTTATAGCCTGTCCAAGGTCGTCAGGGGGTCACTCACAGGTGACTTTGTTGGTATTACTTCTCGACCTGCGCATGCGCGAGACGGACTCATTCAGTGCTTAAAGCACCGCCTCTGGCGGTCATCCAGGATTCATAGAACCGTAGTTACATGCGTAACTATCGTTTTATGAAAAGGCTCCCAGTTTGATTGAAGCAAGGATAACAAGGATAATGTTACGCTTCCATAACGGTGAATCTAGTTCCTTCCAATCAGCAGATCAGACGGCGTGACCCATCTCTCAGGTTCATCTTTTGAAAAATCCACATTTATAATTTATTTTTTTTAGAGCATAAGGGGGATGCTGCACAGCGGTGGTGGTTTGCCACAAGCCGTGTTATTGTTTACTTTAGCTTTCCAAAACCAGAAACTAGCCAAGTCTGGCCTAGCAGACTACATCATAAATCTATTTTACAGTTTCATGCTGCATATTGTCATAAAAACAGCATGAATACAGTCAGAGTCTGACTGAAAATCCACCTGATAAAGCCAAGAGCAGGAGGTCGTAGCCTGCAGGAGCTAACCTGGCTAGCAGGCTAACAATTTACATGCAATTTCTGCAGTTTAGTTCGAATCCTTCCATTCACTGTCTCGCCTGCTTTTAGCCACACCAGGTGGGTGAATTTCACCTGGTGGAATCCAGTCTGACTGCACACTGAGGCTGAAGAGCGAGCGAGAGATGAACGACACCGTTCCACAACACAAACAGTGGCGTCAAAGAGAGAAAAATCATTACGCTTACAAGAACCATCTGTTCTTAAAGAGAGCGATCTTTGGTGCTCAATCAGATGCTTCTAATGTGGATTTCATTATTTCAGGATTCTGCTGCTTAGAGGTGCTTTCTATGCATTTTGTAGTTTCAGATAATGGACTTTTTTTTGCACCCTCCTGCTGTGATTGAGTAAACGCCACTTTGAACGGCTTGGTCATATATATCAGAAAATATATAGATTGTAGAATTTTCATGAATAATCAAACCGTTATTTTAGATTTTTATTTGTGGACCTAAACTTGGAGGAGCAGCACCAAAGACACATTTCCTCCGGCTGAGATTAAACATGAGCCTCTGAAATGGCTTTAGTTTATTTTTGCTGATAATGAATTACTCGAGCATTTGCGGCGGCCTAAGTGGTTTTCTCGCAGCAGCAGCAGCAGCACAGGACCACATGACGTCCAGCGGCTCTCGGTGCAGATTCAGCTCATTAAAAGTACAGATTAGAGACAACGCCGGCATCTTTGGAAGCGCAGCTCAGTTCCGAGTGAGTGCCCGCTCGTCCAAGTTTTATTTCCAATACTTAGTGCCAAAGTTTCTGCTTTTGAGCCATGCATTCATTCATCACATCTCCCGCTGAGTGTGTTTTGCTTCATTTAAATGTCATCCTCTGATTACAAGTGTTGTGTTCTCACAAGGAAAGAGTGCCAATCTAGCAGCTTCCTCACTGTTACTGGGGAGGATCGTTTGTGGTGGCTTGGCCTGAGTAACTGGAAGTTTTGCTGTCACGCTCACTGAAGAAAACATAGTTTGATCTTTTACCTTTCTGACTAAACAAGAGGTGCTTCCAAGTGTGTGATCAACATTTCAACAGCTTGTCTTGGAGGTGTGCAGCTGCGGTAGCTCTGAATTCCTTTTATCAGCTGGCATGAAAGACAACAACATGGTTATTTACTCCATGAAGTGCAGGAGGACTAATAAAACAACGTGGAACAGTGTGGGTTTTCTCTTCAGCCCTCCTGCTGAAGCTTTTGTTTTCTTATTTATCTACACACCTTCACATGTTTAAATTAGCTGTTTATTGCGACTTTGTATTTTGTTAGTAGTGACAATTGCATGTGTAAAACATATAAAAAGCATCTTAAAATGCGCACATCTCTTATGAATGAGAATAAAAACAGCACTCAACATTATGCAACTGTCCAATGAAAAACATTGGACATGTTGGAGATACATGGTTTTCCTAGGACAATGACATAATATAAATAATAATGATTTCATTAGTTCCCAAGGGAGAGTATGTACGTCTAAATATTCATGGGTTATCTACTGCAAAGCCTTATGCCTTCAAGTGCATACTATATATGCATTTTCTGTGGTTAATAATTTGGCCTGCATGTATGTAACCGCCACTGATTCCCTGCAGATGCAGCAGACACACACTACTAATTTCTGTCCTTCTTGCTCTGGTCACATCAGGTTATTAAAAATACATTTTCCATGATTCAGAGAAGCAGGAAAATGATCTCTAGCGCTTCACCGGGACTGCTAATCTTTCAGTTTTGTTCCTCCAGATGAACACGCTCCCTTCACCGGATGCAAGCAGGACAAATAGGTATTGAATAAGAGTCCCCCTGGGACCAGGCAACACGTCTCCTCTCTTGTAATGTATTGTGTAACTGTGTTCTTATTCCTCTGCTGTCTGTCTCTTTGCACACAGATTGTCTGGTCTGGAATGTGAATGTACAGAAAGGTTGCGGGAACAGTCAGCTGTGAGTACGCTGTTACTCATAATGAAAAAAACCTGATACGACAAGAGTTTCGACTGACCCTCATGTTCAGCCGTATATTCATGCCTTCTGTTTTTAACTGTCAGAATGTCCATCGACATGTTAAAAGTTTAGAATAAAACGCGTGCAACCTGTGCAAAACTTGTCAGCAACACAGTTAATACAACCATGTCAGCCTGTCCTCATATTGTGATATAAAAATGGTTGCATAGGTCATTACGACCCATATTTCCGTTTATTGTCAGGCTGCGACCTCTAATGGCTGTAGTAGTTATGACGAGAGCAAGGGAGGAAGTCAGGTGACGTAGTTTAAACGTGTGGCAACCTCCAGGGCTGGAAAATGAAGCCAACATGGAAGAGCCAAAACCTGCAGTTCCTCAAATGTCCACTTGAGGCTGGCCCCAAAAGTAGTCAATCCCCATAGACCCCCATATTAACCAACTTTACAGCAGAAACATGTTTACCACCTGGTACAAAAAACAGTTTTGGCCCCTATGGCTAATTTCCGTTTATAAGATAATAGAGCTAATTACTTATGCTAATCATTAACACTAATCACTAATGCTAAACTTAACGTGCACTCACCGTGTTTCATACACAAGCACAGACACACATACGCTGTTTATCTGTTTGTCTCTCAGTTTTGGCTTCTGATATGCTTTAAAGGACCCGTGTGTAGGATTTAGTGGCAGCTAGCGGTGAGGTTGCAGATCGTCTGAGCCTCCCCTATGGTGGCTGCTAAAAACCTGAAAAACAGGAAAGGCCCTCCTTAGACTCAGTGTTTGGGTTGCCTGTAGAAACATGGTGGTGCAGCATGGCGGACTGTTCTGTTCATCGCATTTGAGCCACACAAAGAAAGACATGTTCCCTAAACTCTGCAGTAAATCACCTGCCAGGATTCCTTGTGACGCTGTTTTAACGAGCTCAGATCTTCTTGTCGCTGAGCTGTATGAAACGACCGTAAATGCAGCCTAACCCATGTGAACACACGTTTTACATCTCTATGACTTTAAAAGGCCTCTGACAGCCGGAGGACAATAAGTTCATGAGCAGCAATTTAAATTTCCAATTTGCTGAAAAATAAAGATCCTGCTGATTCAGTGACTCCCTTCAATCAACATTTGATTGAGAGGTTTGCCTCATTGATCTGATGGCTCCCGGAGGAGACTTTTATTTCTGCTGATGCCAAGGAGTTTGCATGTTATTAGCTGTTCTGTTTGGTCGCAAATAAAAAGCCACTGTTTATGCGGGCGGGGCTCCAGTTTACAGCTTTTATATTAAAAACTGGCAGAGATGACCGTATCAGTGTGTGCAACAAACTTTATCAGCGCAAGAAAGGGACGGAAACCACGTACATGGAGTTTTCTGACATGTTTACAAAATTGACACCAAATAAAAAAGATTCATAAACCCCCACACACACACAAACACACACACACACAGACATGAAAGCTGCTTTCCCTGAGCTCAGATTCCTTGTGTTTTACTGCCCTCCATTGCCTCACAAGTTTATACAGCCAGTAATCCAGACACAATTCCTCCATTATACTGCCTCCATAACTATGATAGCAAACCATGCTTGGGAGATACACATAAAAACAACCTTACTGGAAGCACCTTTGACCTTTATCAAACACCTCTGTAGGGTCCTCATCATTCTTCACTACCACTACCATCCTCTAAGGTTGTCTGCAGCATTGCCAATAACATAATCAATATATGAGGAATATGTAGTGACATTAAGATCACGCTACTCTACTGCACATATTCTCATGCGGTACATATCATTGTTATATACTTTTTCAGATCTCCCAGTGTCATACTGTTCGATTATAAGAAGGTACAGCTGAAGGTAGTGCTGTCTGTCACCCGTCTTTCTTCTTAGCACGACTGTTACAGATAAAATGTTTGAGATTTTACGTAGTCTGACATATTGCAATTCATCATATTTCAGCTGTTCTCAATTTTTCACCCCATAATGAGGTCACATCACCATTATAATACAATTCCTGCAAATAAATCACAATAAATAAACCGCTTCGAAAAAGCATATTTTTATTTTTGATTCTTCTCAGTATATGTTGCTTTGTTTACACGTTCTTGTTTACCACACACACGTAGCTCTATATGTGTTATTTCATAGTTTTTATGTTGCTAGAAAATAGTAAGAATAAATAAAAAGCATTGAATGTGCTCAGACCTTTGACTGGTGCTGTATATATAGCTCAAGCTCTGCTGCATTGATTTTGATATAACTTTGTTCTGTAACTGTCAGTCGTGAGTATGAGCACGTCATGGAAGAGCAATGCTAAATCACTGGCATACTCTGTGTTGCAATGAGGAAATCTGTGTGAGAATACAGGTGAAAACTTGCCTTTTGGACACTTAAATAATAACTCCCATGATATGAAAGGTGTTGAGATTCGAGATAACAGGTAGATATTTTTGTAAAATCATACGTGTTCCTCATATGAGGGCAGACTGGCAGTTATATTTCATTTTATCTGGAAATGAATAGATGTAATATCTCCATGTGTCAAGAGAGCTGTGTGATGTAAGCTGAGATATTTTGCAATCTGAGGGCTGCAGGCTGCAACATCTCAGAATCAGTAATGTGGGTTCAGCTACAAGCTGTAACTGTTGCAGGTGAAGTGCAGAAAACAGAACTCATAGAGGACTTTGTGGCATCTGAAGTTTGAATGTACCCCACGGTGCACTTCCTCCAGCGCACATTTCAGGTAAACAGCAGCAGAATGTTTGTGTTTCCTCCTGTATCGCTGGGGCTCAGCTGCACCTTTGCTTTGGGATATTTACCTGAAAAAGACACGACGCACACGGCTCGTTTTTGTCAGGAGTGACTCTTCTGACCAGCTGGGAAATCAGAGTGATTGAAGAAGCCAGAGCTCAACAACAAAGAGCTGCTGAAGCACCAGTGTTCAGTACACTTGAAAACTGTAACAAGCAGCTTCTCTGTGCTCTTCAACTTAAAAGCACACATATAAATCAAGTGCACGCGGGAAAACATATCATACGCTTCAAATGTGTGACCTCTGGTAGCTTTTTACTCACTATTCTTCAAGCAAAATGAAAGGCTGCTGGTGTGACTTGCATGGAAATGCTGGTCAGGTGTTAAGCTGCAGAGGCAGCCCCCAGGGAGAGACAGACCTTTCATTTGACCTGGATTAAATATTGATGGCCTCCAATAATAGAGGATAGAGCACAAATGTCTCTGTCACATCACAGTGAGGGGGGTTCAATCCTTTGTTAATGAACTTTACGAGGAAGATTTATTCATGTGCGTCTTCGCAGGCCCTGAGATGAGTCATAAAATGTCCATTTAGAAACGAAACGTTGATTGATTCTGATGCATCTGTGTATTTCTTTCACCTTTCCCACACTTCCTATATTAGTGTAGGCTGTAAAAGCATGTGGGCCACACTTGCACAGCTGCACTAAAAGTTAACCTTCAAATTTAATTAAAACTCCAGACAAGGGGAAAAAAAACGCTTTCTCCATTTCAGATGTGTGATTAGTTGCTAAAATCTGCGAACAAATTAATCAAGTGAACCAGACAGCCGCATTTATTCTGCGTCCATGCTGCTTGTGAAGACGCCGTGATACTGAATCTGATAGGATCACAGCAGCCGGACAAACATGATTCATGTGCATAAATGAATAATCTACAAGGAAATCAGGATTTAAGGATTATGTAAATGAGGTGGTTTGAGTAGTTTGTCCCAGCTGTGTTTTATTTTGTTTTATTGAGGTGGCAGTAGGCGTGATTTTAGAGAAGCAGGATGACTCTACCCAACAACCTCAACATGACATTCCTGCAGTGATGCTGCTCAGCGGCTAGAAGAACAAGGTTGTACCAAAAGAGCAGAGTCTTCTTTCCCTGTGTTAATAAGAGCTGCTGTGACGGGATTAAAAAAGTTGCAGTCTTATGCTGACACCTGGTGGACCATGTTTGGCTTTGCAGAGTATACAGAAGAGACAAATTATCCCTCTGTCAGAAATGTCATTAGTCAGTTGCACTAGATGCATGTAATGCAATTTTCCATTATTTAACATTGTGATCAACCGGTATGGACGTCTGCGCACACACACACACAAACACACACACACACACACTCTAGATCACAGTGGTGCACAGCATGCACGCATGCAGTATGTGGGACCTTAATAAAACCAATATGTAGTGGCAGTAAGTGGTAACCCTTCCTTTCTCCACAAACTTCATTTGCATAAAGCATTTTTATTACGCCAAACAAGCAAATATTTCTAATATTTTATGCTATATTTGCAATGCATGAATACATCTACTATTCATAGTATGTTATCCTGCATTGTGACTTAACTGGTGCTTGTGTTTGAGGTAGGTTAGAGCTGTGAGTTACACCAGCACTGGTATAAAATTCCAGTAGGAGAAGACAGATAGATGTTATGGAGAGGCCAAACAGAAAAAATGCATAATAATTCATTTCCTGCAACTGTTGTTCTATTTCAAAAGTCTCCAGGAGCAATAACCATACTGACTGTGATTTCAATTAGAAGTAAAATAGTTGCAGAATCTTCTCACCTGCAAACGAATCAGGATTTAAAGAGTTCATGTGGTTTGTGCTCATCACTGTAACATCTGCATCTGTAACATCACTCACACAGCCTGCTCTCTCATTTAGGTCACGTTAGAGGTCGCACGGCTCTGAGCTTTGAACTCATTGAGACTTTTAATAGCGAACTGCTGCTAAACTCTGGGGCCGACCTTCACAGGGTGTGAACGAGCCGGCGCTGGGAGCGACGCTCTGCTGAAGGTTACACAGCACTGTGATGAGCGTGGAGTCTGCGGGGATCGTAATCGGAGGGTTTTTCCGCTGAACAGGTTTGATTAAAGATGTAAAGATGTCATGTAGATGAGAAACTCAAAAAAGACAAACTGGAGGGGTAACGAATTGAAGTTTTATTATCTTCTCTTTCATGCACATGTTCCTGCACAAGGGCATTCGGCAGCATGCTGCAGGACCATACTTAGCATCTTTAATGCTTAAAAAAGACTGAATATACAGTGAACAAACTAAGGGTGCTGAGTCTAACATCAACACTGTACTGCAGCAAAATAAAGCAATATCTCACAATAAAGGAGGAGTGCAACCTCAAATACTTCTAATACAGAGAGATCTAATAAATTTGTAATAAATAAGATCTACCCTTTAGGATTAAGATTGAGCAGTTGATATTTTTCCTTCAGTACACTTTGTTTCTACTAAAGGAAGAGAATCCCTTCCCAGAATGCCTTTTGATTCTCCCTAAATGAGAGGAGGAGACTCTTTAGTAAAAATATAGAGGAAATGGTCAGTGGATCATTGTAAACACAGTAGAAATACCTTCACGTATGTTTGTGAACTAAAGAAACACAGCATTGACAGTGTCTACTCTTGGCTACTGATTTTGTATCTATAACGCATCAAAGCATTTCTCATCATATATAATATCGATTCTAAGAGCTTTGAAACAAGCTGTACAGTCTGTACAAACACTGAGTCGCAGCTGTAACAGTGAAATATTTCCGTTTTCAGTCAGAATTTTACTTCCTGTACACACAAGTCCCTTCTGTGTTCATATATTCTGTCAATGTAGAAAAGCTATCAAGTCACACTTCAGTCCAATAATCGTCCTCGATAAAGGTTTTTCAGTTTCACTTTTCAGCCGTCTCATCTTGTAAGCATCTACTCATGTTCACTCACTGCAGGTAATCACTAATCTCTCACTGTTCCTGACTGATCATTGTGCTCACAAATGAACTCTTGACAGTAGCTCAGCTGATGAGTGGCCCTTCGCTGCGTGTCACCCCCTCTGTTTCTCTCCAGCCAAATAAAAAAATCATCTTTATAAACTGAACAAATGAACACTTGACCCGGTCGTCAGGCCTCGTCTCACAGCAACAGATTTCGTCTGTGAATCTCGTTGAGGACGACGTCGCTGTTGGAGCCGTCAGATATTCCGCTGTCCGCAAACACAGAGCCTGCGGGGGGGACCAACACAGTGATGATGTGATTCTGTATGATATGAGAATGCAGGTGAGACACTGCAACCTGTGGACGTACCACTGCTGTTGGTGCCATCGCTGATGACGGACGAGCTTCGAGAGGTGAATTGTGGTGCTGATGTGGTTGCCGTGGCTACCGACATATTCCTGTTGTTGTGGGTGGCCGTCCGACTCCAATCTGGAGTAAAGTGCACAAGACCAACTCATTAACTAGTTTAATTTAATATCTATTAATATTAACAAAGAAACAGAAATCATTTTAGCCTACATTAGTTTCCATTTTAGCACAGTGGGACCATTAAAAACTATGCTGAAGTGGAGATTAACACTTCCTGTTTGCAGTGTATTCATTGATGTCCACACAAGTATCACTCAATTGCTTTAATACTGCAAAAAACTTAAAAACATGACAATTCTCCGGCAAGTTCTGGACTTATGAGGAGTGTCATTTTTTTCTGATTTCTAATATTAATTTATGCATATCTGTTTCCCATCGGACATCAGAGATAATGTTATTCTCAAAAAGTGTAAATCACACTGAACCTAACAATATGTGTTTCATGTCTGTGTGTTCAGGTTAGACATCAGACAAACTAGAACTAAACCTTTATGAGGATCTGAAACTAAACTAAATGAAATCTAAAAGTCAAACTAAAATAAATAAAAAGTAATGGAAAATTCAAAACTATTATAACCTTGGTGTGCACCTGTACCTGTAGTGCAGTATCTTGTCTCACAGTTTGAAAACCCTTAACCTGTCACATCATCAGAAGTATAAGGCCACATTTATGTGCCCACCTGAGTTTTCAGCCAATCGCAGTCTCCCACAGCAAAGATACGTTCTCCACTGCCGGCGGACGTTCTCCTTTACAGCACAGTGGAAAACAAAGATGAGGAAACCTACAAAAGACAAATTAAATGGTAAGAAATTATGATTATGCTAATGTGGATAAACTCACATCATGTTTTCTACAAGCCTCACCTTGCAGAGTGTTGAATATAGAGAAAAGGTAAATGAAGGGTAGGTAGAGGGGCCCCCAGGCGAACAGGGCGAACCCCCAGGTGAGGCCGAGGAGGATGATGAGGCCGACGATACTGCGCAGATCTGTCAGCACTCCCCTGTTGGGAGACTGGTTCTGGGGGTTCTGCTTCTTGATCCGGGCCAGCTGGACCATAACCATGATGAAGACCAGCAGGCACAGAGCAAAGATCAGGATGAAGTACGCCACCACGCCCACATAGAAGGCGATGTCGTTACGCAGCCAACAGCTACAGGAGGATGAAAAAGACGTTAAAGAGTGAATGTTGCAATGAAAAACACTTGCTCTCTTCTTCAGGGTTGATATGTGGCTGCTTGGGTGCTGCAAGATACTTTCCCCAGTGTTCAGGTCAAGTACATGGGTGTCACTGGTTGATTTAGTGATAGAGGTTCTATGAATCTGGGCGACATATTAGAAGTGCCTTAGCACCTAAATGGACTGCAGCCATCATTACTCCAACAATTACTGCAAAACTAATTCAGATTTAGTTTGAATGATTCGGCGCCATAGAGAAAGCACAGTGACGCCCTCCAGTGGCCAAATGTGTTGATGTTGCGAATAAGAGTAAGAAAAGGTTCTAATTTACTCTTTTTCAGTATTTCAGTATTCCTGTAAAACACTTGTAATGTTCAGAAAATCAGAATTTCATGTTGATTGAAGCATTTTTAATATTTTACTTAAGTTCTGCATTAATTGATAAGACGTCCACTGACTACACTTTCAACCAGAATGAAAACAAGACCTGTAAACAGATCCAATATATTTGCATGGTTGAAACCAACTTACTGACACACATTCAAACTACAAATCTATTTTGAATAGAATTTGTGTTTAGAAAAAGTTATTAAGATTTAGCAGTAACTTACAAGTCATCTGAAGAGCCGTCTGTGTATTTTCCATATGTGACCAGACCATAGTTGTCTTTGTCCACTGATATTACAACAATCACCACAATAAGAGGAATTCCTGCAAAGACAGGATGTCAATGAGCAGAACAATCTCAGCTTTTTATCAAATTGGGTGTATTCATTCACTGTTTATTCCTAAAGTCAGTGTTACTCACCCCAGCCCATCAGTGAGAACCTCAGCATGTATCTGCTGAGGTAGGGCGTGAACACCTGGATGACGCTCAGGTACATGTGTAGGGCCTCGAGCCCCGCCCAGGTGAATGATGTCAGCAGGAAGTAGTGCAGGAAGAAGGCGGTGCTAATGCACAGACCGACCGCCGGGTAGAGCGCCAGCCAGCCATCCAGCAAGAAGACCAGGTTGAGGAGGAGCAGGGACATGCAGAGCTGAACCAGGATCTTGGCAGGAATGTCTCGGAGCAGCTTTCTGTGTGGAAAGAGTTTGTCGGGAGGATTATTAATAAGCCTGATTAGGAAGTTTCCTGAATAAAGCTCAGATTTAAGTACAGTACTTTTTAAAGACAGATTCTTACTCAAATGAAAGATATGTCAGTAAGGTGACAGCGAGAAAAATGGCGGAGATTCCACAGCCGATGTAGGTGATGAAAGTCAGGATCTGTGCCTGCTGATGGTCATTTAATTCCTCTCTGGACAGATCCTGGATTGAGGAAAGGGTGTTCATTTAATTCCTTATGCACATGTTAACAGCAATTTGAAGGACTTTTTTGAAACCATTATTATCAGCATATGGACACAAACCAGCAGTATTGCGAAGGATGTGAGATGGTTGCAGCTGCAGGTTGTGTCTTCCGGCGTGGCGTTGACGAGAAAGCAGCCTGCAGAACTCCACCCTCCTCCCCCACCTTAACACAGCAAACAGGAATATTAACACCTGTGGCAATTTGGACCTTAACCAACCCGATTTGATGTACATGCACTCACCGTTTAGAGTGAAGTCCCAGAATGCACAGGAGGTGTTATTTGCCTGCAAACCACGAAGCAATGAGAAGAAGAATGCTGATTTTTAGCCCTTTATTTGAGGGGAATTGAGGACAAATAACCTTTTATTTTGAAAGGTTTTTTGTCCTGTTTAGAAATGGCAAAAGGTGTTATTGTCATTACGTCTTATTGTGACTTTATGTTGTTACATTATTTGCGGTGGCCACAAGGTCTGTGTAAATAGTAAATAACACAAGGCTGCCAATAAGGAATAATCATTGTCTGAAAGTGCTTTTCATCAGAATACTGAGCTACACACCACTGACCTCAGCTGACCAATGAAATGTTGGCAGTTATGTCTCTTTCAACTTATGTGTGATTCTTTTCTGGATGGATTCACAACATAAAGTTGGATTTTAATGCGTGTGCACACTCACATGTATGGGGTTGATGTTCCGGATGGTGAACTGAATGTTCTCAGACAGGTTGCTTATTGACAGATTGGCCACACTGGATCCCAGGACTGGACTGACCAGGGTTCGGTTATCTAGCGTCGCATCCTGTAAAGAAAGGAGACATAATCATTATGTCACATCTGTTCTCTTTTCTACTAAGCCATGAAAACACCAATAAATGACAGATGACAAATCCAGATGTGACGATGAGAAAGTACCTGGAAGAGGGTGGATTTGGTGTAGAAGGTGAACTGGACCCTGCTGGCCTGCTGTTGCTGCTCAGGACTGAGACACGAGGTGAGGGAAGAGGGCAAGAATACAGACCCCAGAGCAGGCCCTGACCTCTTGAACCAGGATCTGCTGAGGGCACGGAGCTGGAAACGCAAAACATGTCACAGTATGTGCGTTTGAAGACACTGGGCCTAGCTTACTTTTTTTAGTTCAAATATGTTTCGAGTCAGATTCACCAAACTCTCATAACTTGTATTAAATCATGTGTTTCGGCTCGAGTGGGTGCACATGTGTGTAATCTAAGCCCCTCGTACTGAGGCCCTTTGAGGCTTCCTGATTGTGGGAGAGTTTCATTCACAAAAATGCTACCAAATAGTAAAAAGGAGAATTTGAAACCTGCTGCTGGAAAAGAGGAAATTTAGCAGTGTGAGTATAGCTGTAACAGAGGACTCAAAACAATTATTATATGAATAATACAGCTGTCAACAACGTGCCATCAGAAGCTGCACTGACAGATATAAAGAGTGAATTTGGGAAGTCTTTCTCTCTGAAATCACTGGAATTGAGTGAATCTTTTTGTTCGGGTGGGTCTTGCATGAGGCCCATTGTGTCTTAAGAAATGCTAAATTCAAATCTGGGCTACCTGGACGTTATCAGTGTTGAAAATGTCAACAGATGTCTCTGAAAAGTTGGTCCCGTCAACTGTCCTCACTGCCAGAACCAGCGAATTAGAAGAGACGACCTCTCTGTCACCAGCGACGACCAGCTTAAGCCCCAGATCATCCACCACCCGAATGAGCCTGTCGACAGGAAATAAGTCAAAAACGCGCCAGAAAGGTCAGCTGTTTGTGAATGTGTGTCTCTGTGGGTTGTGTGACCTGTACCTGTTGGCAGATGCAGAGAGGGCCTGTGAGTCGCCCTCCATCAGGTTGCTGATGATGCCGATGGCCCTCTGTCCCACTGCCTGAGACACAGTGGGGCCGTCCAGAAGCTTCTCTAACTGCTGCGCCACCTGCTCCACCTGCAGCATCCATCATTCTTCTGTCATTGCTTATTATTTATTGCCATTTGAGTCTTAATAGTAGCTCATATATTCTGACAACATAATTGCTTTATGCTCACGATTTTTCTAACTGCGCATACTTGAACAGATGAGTAGCTTCACCTGAGAGGAGTTGAGCTGAGACGCGTCCTGTGTTTGATTCAGCAGCTGGTTTGCTAGTTCCTCCTGTGCCTCCTGGCTTTTCGTCGTCTCTGTGACGGTTGTGGAGGAAGTTCCACTTCCTTGAATCAATTGTTCATGTATGTTGTAAAATACATCGGTATAACAAAGGATAAAGTCTGCTAGTTGAGGCTTTTATCAAGAAGTCCCCCTGCTAGATCTCTGGTTTGAGCTGCTACACAGAAAGCCATTAAATCCATGGAGATTAAGGTCCTATACCAGTAATAAATATATAGTTTGGCAACCAATCCCAGCCAATTTCATCCACCATGCTGAAAATCTTTAGCTGTAGCTTCAAGCATGCACTAAATGGTGAATTCTAAACTGTACATACCAGGGTTTGTTGTGGTTGTGGTGGTGAAGGTGGAGGTTGTAGAAGACGTCAGGGAAACCTCTGCAGTAGTGGTGCTAATCTGGACCGGAGGTGGACGTGTGGTCGAAGTTGCAGCTGCTCCGGTTGTTAAACTGACTTCTGATCCTCTGGTCGTCAGGTTAACGGGAGCAGTCGAACTCGAGTTGACGCTGATTCCCGCAGTTTGATTGTGGAGAATAACGGGACTGACCCCAGTGGCGGCTGTGGTGGAGTTAGTGTCATTTTCGTTGGTTGCTGTGATGCTGTGAGTCACTCTCCCTGTTTGCGGAGCGACAGTGGCTTCAGTGGCGTCCACAGTTGAGTTTGTCGTGGATGTGGTTGCATTAAGAGTTTGTCCATCAGACTTTGTCGTTTTATAAGGAACAGTCGTGCTCTGCTGCGTTTCTCTGACGGGTGAAGTGGTTACATTATCTGTGGCTGTTGTTGGAGATACAGTTGTAGTGATCACATTCTCTGCTGTTGTGTAACTGTTAGAGACTGTGGTCAGATCATAAACTGCTGCATGACTGGGAGAAGGTGTAAATGTGCTCATTGTTGTATTAGCGGTTGTAGTTGTAGCATTGCGTCGGTTCCTGTTGTTGTCTGCGGTAGTTCCGTTGTACTCTGTTGTGTAATCTTTGGTAACTGTAGCTACATTGATTACTGCTGTGTGGTTTGGAGATGGTGTGAAAGTGCTAACTGTTGTGTTGGTTGATGTAATTGTACTGTTGTGTTGTTTTGTGTAGCTGCCAGCTGTAGTTACTTTGTACTCAGTTATGTGATTGGGAGAAGGTGTAAATGTGCTAACTGTTGCATTACTTGTCGTAAATGTACCGTTGCGTAGACTCCTGTTGTCTGCTGTAGTTATGTTGTAATGTGTTGTATCATTTGGAGAAGGTGTGAATGTATCTGCTGTGGTTACTTTGTACATTGTTGTGTGATTTGGAGACAGTGTAGTTGAATCAATACGAGCAGCTGTAGTGATTTGTGAGATTGAGCTGGCTGATGATAATGTGAATTCTGTTGTGCTTTGTTGCGCTGTGGTCCTGTTTGGCAGGTTTGTACTTTTGACGGGCGTCGGCAATGTTGTGTAATTGGACAAAGCTGTGTTCTGTGCTGTGGTGCTGCCAGAGAGAGTCACAGTCATGTGTTGTGAGCTGGTGTGGAGGACAGGTGGCGCTGCTGAGGACTGTGCGCCGTTAATTGTCGTCAGCTGGGTCGTCTGCTGGGTCGTTCCTTGTGATGCAGTTGTCTGCTGAAGTGCTGCAGTGGTTTCAGCCGTGGTGTAAGTTTGTACCGCAGTGGTGGTCGCAGATGGTGGCGAGGCTCCAGGAGTCGTAGGGATGCTGCTGCTGGTCACAGTGGAAGGCTGGGTTGTGGGAGGGCAGCTGTCAGTCAGAAGTACAGCAAGCATCTCATTTGCCTCACTGAAAAAGAACAAAATACAAAATATTCAAAATATTGCATATATCCTATTAAGTGAAATCCTGTATCAACATTCTTCTTTGAGGCCAGTGCCTTGCTTTAGGGCAATAGTAGAAGTGTTAATATTAGCATTACTACTTAGCATGATATATAATGTCATACCTTAAAATGACTTTCAATTAACTTTACCTCATGAAAGAAAATGTGATAAACATAGTCATATTTTTTGGGGGGAAACTCCTTCACAGATAAAATAAATAACAGCAAAATATTTTAAAGGAATCCTTGAACATTTTGGAAAACATGTTTTCTTGCCGAGAATTAGATGAGACACTCTAGTGTCTGTACAGTAGGTAGAAAGCTACTGCTAGCAGCTATTTAGCTTAGCAAAACACAAGACTGGAAACAGGGGAAACAGCTACCCTGGCTCGGTCCAAATGTAACCAAATTCCCCTACTAACACCTCTAAAACTCACTCATTAACATGTCATATCTCGATGACAGTAGCCACCACTTCCAGCTTTGTGCTAAGCTAAGCTAAGCTAAGATAAGCTCTGCTGGCAGTAACCTCATGTTTGGTATCAATCTTCTCATCTAATTCTGGACAAGAAAGTGAATAAGCTCATGTCCCAAAGTTTCGAATGAGTCATTTTAAGTTTTAAGAAATTAATTTTTACAAGGCTAACATAAAGGATAATTTACATTTTAGAATGAAAAAGATATTTTTCTCAAGTTATTTCAGAATAGTGGGTAAAGTTAGTTATCCTGTGCCCTGCTGTTTTTACCGTCAGTCAGTGAGTCTGCATTCAGGATTCTAGAGTTTAGCAAGCGAGTAGTTGCATTCAGTTGATTTGTTGTGAGTCCAGCAGAAAAAAACACTTAAAATATACTGCATGCATACGAACAGCTACTTTGTTCTGTAATTTACATTTTCCTCCAGCCTGACTCATTTATAAACTCAGTATGTGGGTTTCCCTGAATTTCCCAGAAGGACGACAAACATCATCAGAGACATTCTTGGTTTCTTTTGTGGCCTTTTTCCACCAAAACAAATGCAGATTGTTCACTGACAAGCAGAAAGAGGCTCCAGCATCCTCTCTAAACACAGCAAACCAAGGAAAGAAAGAAGTTTACATTGTTTAAAGAACCATACAAAGGTTTTATAAATTCACCATGGAAGGAGAGAGGGGTCAGCTTGGCACACGTCAGAGGTCAGCAGGTCACTGGCAACCCAGGTCAGGTTGGATGTCAGCAGAGTATGAACAGGCAAACCAGGAGGACCACAAACCACTGTGGACACAGAGCATCGTCAATGATACAGCTACACAGGAGTTATTTATATGAGCTTCATAATAGTTAAAAACAGAAACCAGCAGACTAACCCATGCGTGTAAGTGGCCTTTCGTTTGTTATGCCAGGGTTGCTGTCGATGAGCTGCTGCAGGAGTTCATTCAGGGAGCAACCATCGACAGGTCCAGACATCTCCAGTATCACCATGCAGCTGTACAACCTGGAGACCAGCAGAAACTGGTATTTATCATCAAATGCATTATCGTCAACAGTGCAGTCCTGGAGTTGTTCTGCGCTCAAATGTTCTGGTTTTCTTACTTTAATGTGTAGCCGTTGACTTCCTCTTTTACAGGAAGGGAAGTCATTAAATCTGTTTTCAGCTTGGCTTGTTTTTTATATATGCACATAATAGACAACGTGGAGAGACATGTTTACCTCTGTTGTGTCCCATGGCATTCCAGATGAGCGCCCTGGGTAAATGATTTATGAAGCATGATTAACCGCTCTAGAGGACATCATTGTGATTTTATGGAGTTTTATGGAGGTTTGCACCAAAGTGTTTTCTGCAGCAGGACTTACCTGGTAGCGCTTTGAAATCTCTGAATCTCTGCACATTGACCTGGAAACAAAAAAATGCATGAATTATCACCAAAATCCTTTCATATTCATCATTTAAACTGTTCAGTAACTTCCAACACTGATGACCTTTTTTAGTCCCATTGCAACATAAACAGAGACCAGCAATTAAAACACAATACAATGAACAAGCAAGCTGATGAGAAACTTCAACATGGGCTACATGCATGAACTGTAAGTGATCCACAGTGGATAGAGACTTACCCTGACATGGTGTCACACATGCTGGCCACACTAACTCCTGACAACTGTCAAAAAAGGTTAGAAAGTCAGTACGTAGCATTTACACAACAGGAAGTATAGTTCAGTCATACTGGGCTGTACATACCAATTCTTTGAGGAGGTTAACATTAACAGAAGCACTGTTAATATTGATTCTGATGGCAAAAAACTGGCCTGAAGAGAAAAAAGAAGTTAGAAACAGTTAGCCTGGCTTAGTACAAATGGAAGAAATCCAGCTTTCAGCACCTTTAAGCTCATTAATTAACATATACCAAACTATTTATTGGCCACAGTCCACGAAGTCACTGGACTTGATTTGTGAGCTTTTGAGCTGCTGTTAGGTGGATATTCACAAACGTGCTCATCACATTTAGCAGTTGTGTGTGGAGGGAAATATGAGCACATGAATATAATTTTTTTGCAGTGCAATTGCGTGCACACATGCAGGAAGACCGTATTCTGGCTCTTTTCTTACTTGTAGAATTACAGAAAGCAGTGCAGTCACAAAAGCGCGGTGCTTCCCCTGAGGCACAGACAAACGCGGTTACAGCAGCAGAAACAACAGTGATATCTGCTGAATGTGATAATGGGTGTCTGTCTTTCTGATACTCACTGCTGCAGGACTCTGTCATAGGCTGCGGAGCCGGATTAGAGTTGGGCTCTACGAGGGAGCTGGTGGATAAACATTGATAAGATAAAGAAGGTACACATGTACAGATATGAGCTCAGTGCATACAGAAACATTTAGGCGCTGCTCACCACGTAAGCTCGGAGTGTTTGTTTGCCTGACAGATATCGTCCAGGGAAGATGTGGAGGTACACCTCACAAACCCGCCACTGGAGGGCTCCACATCCTCACAAAGATCCCGACCTGGTGTGAACAAAAGCAAATCAAGTAAGTTAATTGTACTGTCTGTGTGCTTTTTTTGGGTTTTAGATCTTGAGAGTGAGGATATTTCTGGAGAGTGAGGACATTTTGGCCTGTTTTCACATCTTCAAAGAGGCCTAAGATGTGGATTTTGGGGTAAAGCTAAAATTGGGTTTAGGTTTATGTTAAGGTTTAGGAGGCATATAGTTATGCGTCATCGTCCTCACAGTGAGGACATAGATTTAAGTTAAGGTTGCACACACACACATTTTTGCTCAAGGCATGCTTTTGTGTCTATGGACAATCTGTAGGTGTGTGTGTTCCTGTTGGTGTGTTGCATGTACATGCAGGTACATCTCTATTTGTTGATGTGTGTGCTCATTTAATCCAACCTTAACTGCATTTTGCACGTTTGCAATCTACTAAATGTTTGTGTGTTCACACTGTTCAAGTTGTGTGTGACGTAATGGCACAACCTGAGATCCAGAAGGAAAATAAAGTACACATATATAACATGACATCACCTCAAACTGGCACTAATTAATCTAAATAACTAATCTAAATATGTTCTGATGCTTTTTTACACCAATAATGTTTATAAATGCAGGATGATGAGTTGAGATGTGCACATGATGTGAGGGTGGATGCAGGGGGATGCCATCGCCCTTGTTAGCCTGAAGTACACAACCCCCCACCCTCTTGTAGCAGTGTAAAGGCAAGGGCAGAGGGGTTGTTTACTTGAATATGTTAGTCTAGTCTTGTCATTGATCCTGTATCTGACAGAGGTTTGTTCAAGCTACAATCTGTGACCCCGACCACGGCTCTGAAATATCAGCAGCCTAACTGTGCTGTGTATTGATGAATCCGTGGTGCTGAAGTAGCTGACGGATTTATAATTCCGCCTTTTTCTCTCAGTCCCACCCTTTTGTCAATACAGGAGCAAAAGAGTCAAAAGAGTCTGTTGGCCGTCAGTCCTGTTAAAACAGTACATGCTGTCTATATGTAAAACTCTTTTCTCATAAATATGTATGCACTTGTAATTTATCCGGTCTTGAAACCGTAGCGTGTTTTTGTGCACGTGTGAAGATGGCGAGGTCTGTGCGTGCTCACCGACTCTCTCCACCTCTCCTGTGATTCGGGCTTGTATCTGCTGGTCTCCAGCTTGCTGCAGTGCAGAGACTCCAGCGCGCTGCAGTTCACACGCTGAGACAGCGCGGCTCAGCTGCAACAGCACATCGCAGGTTGTGTTTCTGGAAGCAAAGCGTTCACGCCGCCGTGAGGAGGTGCAAGCTGACAAACATGTGGATGTGGCACAAAACACTGGTAGATGATCTGTTACCTTATGTTGCTTTTGGCCCTGCAGTTCACCTGTTCTACCTGCAGAGAGAGGAAGAAAAGTTGCAGTCATTCATTTGCCTTATAGGAGAAATCTGATTCTGAAAAGTGGAAGGGTGTTGCCTGTTTCTGGGACAGACTTGACCTGAAGTTGTCTGTCATCCTGACAGAAATCTATAAAGCCTGTTACTCCATGTGCTGCTTCATCGCTGTCACCGTGGCAACCAAACGCATTTGACACCTGAGTGACAGATGGAGAGACAGAGGCAGGCAGATGCTGATGCTGTGTGGGAGGTGATGGTAGCTAAACACATTCAGTTTAAATTTTAGGACAGTGACAGATGTTTTGTTGTCTTCACTCTGTGCTCCATCACTTTGGATTTGAAGTGAAACAACGTCTGAGGTCCTGACTTTAATTTGGAGATGTTTACATCCACGTCGGATAAACTTTGCAGAGAGTGACGCCGTTTTTATACTCAGTTCACCAATTTTTGGGGACCAGAATGTGCTGCACAAGTTAAGTTAGCTTAAAGAAGAGTTTTGAGGACAGTGAGAGGCAGCATTTCAACATCACAATGCCATGAACAGCTATATGCTCTCTCTATGGTGAGTGTTTGAACGGTGGTTAATGGAAGCCTATTCCCTGTTTGCAGGAAGTTAGTCATGATAGAAAAATTAAAGGTTCAGTTTAAAGTGACTGAAAATGATGATATGAAACATAGCGGTGGAACATCCGTGGAGGTGGACCTGCTCCCTCATTAATTTCAGGTTAGTGCAGACTAATGAAAACACACTTATGAATATTATATGATGTTCTGCCACTGGATCATCCTAAATCCTGCACGCTGGAGCTTTAGGTAAAGGATCTGAACACTTCCTGCATACTGCTCATCCGATACTTGCAAAAACACCTTCAGACTCCTTTAAAGTCAGCAGTTAACTGAAATCAAATGTTTCATTTTAAAGGCAAAATGCTGAAGTACAGAGAAAGATGCATCTGTCCTACCTCTCAGGGAGTGAACTGAATATACGCATATGTACACATACTGCAAGAAGGGATTTGATTTAATACCGGACGCCAGGAAGCAGGGACAGACTGTGAATGATCCGTGAAGGGACACTGTTGATTTCCTGCCCATTCAGGCGGTTATACAGCATGAACGGTTCCAGTCAGATTTTTTATTTCAGGTGCATCACAGGGTTGAAATGTGCTGCTCTTTCAAACTAGCCCAAGCCGCCCGGCAAGGCTTGTTTGTGACAAGTTGGCATTTAAAGCTATTATGGGCTGGAGGGCCGGAGACACAAAACAAACTCAACACATATTCACTCTCACCAGGCTGTGGACATCTTGTTCAGTCTTGTTGCCGCCTTCAGCCTCCACCCTTATTGACATCCAAAAGTAAGCATCTGCAGAAAAAAATGAATGTATGAGCTCATTAATATGCCTAAATAGGACACTGTGATTGGACGAAAAGTGGATGTTTCTTACTTTTATTTGAACAGAGTTGGCTGATGTCACAATTTACCAATAAGGACCCTAAAAGAAGAGAGGAAACAGCATCTTTTAAAGAAAGGCAGTAAGAACGGGTTTAGGTATTGTTTCTTATTTAAATCAATAACACAATGCTGCGCAGAGTCTCTAATTACCGTATACTCCCACACAAATATGTGCTAAATGTGTGTGTGTGTGTGTGTGTGTGTGTGTGTGTGTGTGTGTGTGTGCTTAATTGAATGTTGTAAACATCTATGAAAGTGTACCGGCAAGCATTCTGGTTCAGCTTTGTCAGTTTTCCTGTGCAATGATGGATTTTTGGGTGCTTTCTGTTTTACTATCTGAAAACATCACAGCGAATAAAGTTCAATTACACATTTAAATTAATTTGGTGATTATAATGTTATCATAACTGACAGAAATGATGAACATAACTATAAACAGTAGTACTTTTTTATCATTTATAGTCATAATGTCTAATGAAATTCCTGCTGATTACCCAGTGTCTGATAGACGTTTCTACAGAAACAGCAGTTTGCCAAATAAACGCCACGGCCGAAAAGAGAGACAAATGAACGCCACATGCAGAAACTCGAACTTCATCAGCAGAAGCAGCCAAAGGAAAATGGAACTAATGAACTCACAGCTGCTTTAAACGCTCTTGAATATGCAACAGTTTAAACTAGAAACTTGTCCAGCCTACTTAGGTTAAACATCATTGCTGCTGAGTTATGTGACATTTTGTATCCAGTGATCTGCAATCAAGCACTTATTAAAAGTCAACAATTCGACCGTTTCACTCCAACATGAACACTGAAGTGTCAGCATCAGTTAACAGCACTGTGTTGATGTTGTTTCACATCACAACATCACAAACCCACTGTTTACTGTGTTATTTATGTGTAACATTTGCTAATATGCATTACATCAGTGATATTTACTGTGCTTATTTATTCTTTTTCTACTGTGGTACATATTTTCAACTGTGCAATAGTACAAAAAGCAGTATTTTATTATCCATATTTTCACGTGCAATTCAAATATTCAAGATAATATCATTTTTATACACTTTTTGTATATATTGTACACACACACATATATATAGCTTTTTTGTTTCCCTTTTTACTGTCTATTTGTTCTTTTTCTACATATTCTTTTTATTCTTGCTATTATTGCTGTCTGTAAGATCTTAATTTCCTGGGTGTGGGATCAGTAAAGTTCTATCTTTTCTTATCTTATCTCAATGTGTGTCTGTTTGCTGACAACAGAGTGTGAAATCAATTTAAATGCGTTACGCAGCGCAACGTCTGCAGTGGGACGGTGATCAGTGGTCAGTGGTCATACCTGCACTCATGCTACTGTGTCCCTGTCAGTAAGAAGTCCATCACTGTGTCATAAAACCACACTGCACAGGGATTCTCAGCAGGTTTTCAGTTTGTAGTGTGTTCGCACCATAAAGTAAACTCATAGCAGACAGAACACAAACTAAATACTGTGGATTTTTGAGTGGACTACTGATGCACACTGTGAAATAAATGTCATTTAATTTGGTAAAACAGTTTCAAAAACCTTGGAAAACTAAAAATAATCATAATATTAACAAGCAAGCAGCTTGTCAACCAGCATCACACAAAATATTATGTCATTTCCTGTTGTAATAAAAGCTAAATTATGCTGATATTTTCAAATGCTGTGATGATTAGCATGTACAACATAGTACACAGTGTTTTAGTATACAGTGTGGGTTTGGGCCCCTGTCAGCATCACTCACCTGTGACCTGTGTGGTCTGGTTGCTGGTGTGAGTGACAGGTGTTGAGATAACAGGACTTGAGGTAGTTGAAAGCTCTTCGGGTAAAGAAAGAAGTAAGAAAACTGTTACATAACAATGAGGAGGACGTACATGTGAGATAATAACAGTTATTATTTTATTGCCAGTTACTGCCTGTTATCAGGTTGCTTACCAGGTGGGCTTGTGAATAACCGTCCAACTCCAGTTTCAAATGCTGAAAGAGGAAAAGTCATTTAAGAGTGTGGTGTACGTGTATTTTCATATCTCAAATTTCAATATGCACTGCTAGTTTGAGCTAAAATGTAAGTATTTTGCATTCATCAGCATTTCTGTTTGCTTTCTGTTGTAAATTCAACTAATAATTAGCTAGAAAAGCCATTCATACACAGCTTGAACACAACATCCACGGTTCAGATAAATTAGGTAAAGACGAGCATGTCCGTCTCACCACACAGAAGGCTGGGGTCGCTCTGTCTGGCGTTGGAACTGGTCAGGCCCCAGTACCGAGCGTTCCAGCCAATCACGGTGCCATCCTCGCACAGGCCCCGGTCGCTCAGGTCCGGCCACATGCGGAACAGGTACAGCTCCACCTCCCCGAGGACGGCTCCCGGGGGTCGGTCTCTGGGACGGCAGCCCAGCCACAGGGAGCCGGAGGGGGGGATGGCCTGGGCGATGACCGTCCTCTCTGCCACCACTTCTCCATCAACCTGAAACAGATCACAGCCTCCAGGTTCACTGCTAACATTTGAGAAGGTGGCTGAAAATTCACTTGAGGGAGGAAGAAACACTGAGACGATCATTTTTAAAGGTTTTTCACAGTTTATAGACTGACTTCCAGATTAAACCTGCTTTGCCTACAATTTTAGATCCAAACTAGACAATTCTGGCGCTGAAATGTTGACAGTGGCACGAGGGAGCTGCTGGTCTTATTAACTAAATCAATAAACATGAATGAATTTAATGGAAATGAACCAATCTCTATTATCATCCAAAGTTTCCCTTTACTAACAGGGCTAACGGTGCTAACGCTAATGGTGCTAACAGAGCTAATGGAGCTAATGCTAACGGTGCTAACAGTGCAAACGGAGCTAATGCTAACGGAGCTAACAGAGCTAACACTAATGGAGCTAACAGCTAATGGCCCTAATAGAGCTAACGGCGCTAATGCTAATAGAGCTAACAGTGCTAACGGTGCTAACGGTGCTAACATTTCTAATAGAGCTAGCAGAGCTAACGGCGCTAATAGAGCTAACGGCGTTGTGCCTGTCTATGTATATGAGGCTGTCTGTGTGTATTTGACCACTCGCCTTCTATAGGTCTTTGAGCTATAGAGGCGAGTGGCTCTTGCGTTGCCTCGTGCCACTAATAATTGAAATAAACTGTCCATAAACTTGTTTACAGCATGTCTGAATGTGTTTATTGCTCTCTCAGGCTTTAAAGTGACGTCACATTGTTCTCGAATATGAGGGATACTCTCAGTTTATACAACATCATCATAACACATACTGCAGATATAATGGCCAAAGTTACAAAAATCAGACCCAAGGTGTCATAAACCTGAGGAATCTTTTAAGTTATTGTTGCTTTGCATAATGCTAAAGCCAGAGGTAGCTGTTGAAATTAGCATTAGCGACGTGCTCAGTAAGCGAGGGAATAGCAGTACAGGGTATTTTCTTGCTGTGTGACTCCACAGTTTACTCAGTTTAACTGCCGTTCTTCAGTGTGCCTGTTAAACATTTAAAGACAAGCATTGCTTGTCTTTCATTCCAAACCCCACCCACAACGTGTGCTATTTTTGCAAGACAAACATACGTGGTTTTGTAAACTGTCTATTTTTGCAAACACTATTTGGTTTTGTTTCCTGCAGTCCTCAAAGTAACTAAGTGCATTGACTTAACTGCTAAACTTAAGCACAAATTTGAGGTATTTATATGTACTTTACTTGAGTGTTTAAATTTCATGCTACTTTATACTTCTGCTCCAATACATTTCATCGGGGAAATGTTGCACTTTCTGCTACAAAACATTTACTTTACAGCCATTGTTAAGAGTTAGTTTGCAGATAAAGATTTTACACACAATACACGTAATGCGCCAATAAAACATGATACAACATTACAGATAAAACTGTCAGTGTATAAAATCAATAAAACTTGCTCCACCTTGATCAACTACAAAAGAAAAATGGTTACTACACATTACTCCATCAGCAAAAATGTCCAATAATATGATTTTCATACTCTAACACTCGCTGGGGCACATTTTCTGAACTGAGTACCTGCTAATAACACTTTTCCGTCAGTAACTTTTCAATGCAAGACTTGGATATTCTTTTTTTTTTTTTAATTTATTCAGTAAAGGTTCTGGATACTGCTTCCACCACTGGGAACACTAGTACACTACATGTATTACCTCCAAGCCAAAGGAGTTGCGCTCTACATCCCTCCTCAGACACACTCTGTGCCAGTATGTTGGGGACAGCCGGAGAGGAAATCTGTGTCGGACCCTTAGCAGCCACCCATACAGCGCCTCGTCGTCTCCCTCCAGACCCAGCTCGGGTCTGGGTGCGTGGGCCGAGCTGTAAGAGAAGGCCACCCAGGCTCCGGGGAAGACCACGCGGACGTCCACACACACAGTCATCTGAAAGAGCAGAGGCACGGCGGCCCTGTCCTGCAGGGTCCAGTGGTCCTCACAGCCATTTAATACTGCCTTAATGTCTCCCATGAAATAGCCAAGTCCTGGAATGGATGAGAAAATGCAGAATAAAGGTTTTATTGCACCACAGAGTTGTGGTAGAGGCGGAAATACACTCAGACACATAGCATTTCTTTGGAGGCGTGTTTCAGGCCACCTGGTATATTTAAGTCAAGTTTAAGTGGAATGCTCTCTGTTTTGGTCTCTACCAACTCCTGAGGGAAATATCTGGCTCTCTAGCAGCTGAACACTCCATATGCTCACCAGCTAGTTTCTAACTTTGTCTGTTGGTGCTGGTACAGAGTTTTTTACAAGGTTCATGACACGTTGTCATTTTGATCCATTACTAATGCTAAGCTAATAGCACAACCAACCCATTATAGCAATGGGCTAGCAATGAACTTGACTGACTCATAGTATATAGCTAATATGCAATGCTAAGATAGTAGCAAAACCAAACCATTTTAACCATTAACTGAGAATATAGTGATTAGTTTGACCGAGCCACAGTGTACAGCTAATGCACAATGCTAAGCTAATAGCACAACCATAACATTTAAATCCCTGACAGAACAGTGATGAAGTAACCACTTTGCCAAAATTTTATAATTTTAAACTCTTTAATTGTTTCTTGTAGACATAAAATTTTGGATTATCGTTTTGGATTATAGCGCTTTAGTTTCACATATGCTATAAATGCTAATTGCAAGAAACAGGACGACTTCAGACAAAGTCAATCACACTTAGCATCTCTAACACAATCTGTTGTATCAGTGAGCCTAAGCGTAAAGAAAACACTTCCGTTGTTTGGTTATTTAGTTCTGTTAATAGGAATTATTGTGACCTCCTATTTCTCACCAAAACATTATCAGCTAGCATGGCCACTGTGGTGTTGTATGTTAGCATGCTGACATTAGCATTTAGCTCAATGCAGCTAAGTGCAGGCTCACAGAGCTGCTAGCTTTGATAACAGATTTTGTTACTGTTCAATTTCTCTTGGAGTTTAGTGGTTTTGGAAAAGCTAATCATGCTAACTGATGGCGAACAAGACAACACTATCACAAACATAACAAACCTCTGGATCTGTCTGCTGTTTCAAGTTAAAAGCCTCATGTCCAAGAGATTCAAGTGCATTTCCCTAAATTAAAATACATATTTATGGCTATATTTCTTTCTCTTTTTGTCTTTATATGTGAATCACTTTTTTCTTTTTGTCCTGACACTATATGTGAATCATCAGTTACCTTTGGGTGGAGCAGCTGCCAGCAGCAAAAGCCAGAAGACGAGCGGGAAGCAATGCGTCCATCTCCACTGTCCTTCAAAAAACAGGCCAGTCATTCTCCTGGAAACACAAGGTGACATTAATGCAAAGAAATGAGACATCGTCCTGCCTGTTGGGTTTTATTGTGGTCTGTTTGCCTTTGCATTGTAGTTTGTCTCTGCTACTTCTCTATCCAGCATGTATGGCCATCCCAATTATTGAAACTTCATGTCAAGCCGTGCTAGTGAGAACAAATAATGAATTTGTTTATTTGCCACCTTCCTCTTTCCATATTTCTGCAATCCTCTTCCCTTGCGTGCGGTCTTTGGTTTGTAGGTGTGGATGTGATCATAGTATTGTTGTTTCAATGGTGGGATTACACAGAAATTCTCCTTTTCAGCTGGTAAACTAAAACGATCTAATATTATCTGAGACTTTGTCCACACTGCCGGATTGACTGCAGGGCAGGGGTGGGCACAGCAGATTGGATTACACCTCACTGCAGTCACGCCTTCATAAATTACAGGTTATTGTTGTGTCCCACACAGCACAAAGAACTTTGTGACATAATGTCTCAAAAAGGCAAAATCAAAGCATTGGAAGGCGGAAAATACTGACAAAACACAATTTTGTTACTCTGTTGACTGTTTTTGTCTTTGCTTTAATGTAAAATTATGTAATCTTCATTCTTAAATCAGCTTTTTTGGATTTTTTTAGCCACTTTGATGGACTATCACCATTGAAAGTTGACATGGATAACTTCTTAGAACTTCTTCTTCTCTCCTATTTAAACATCCAGCTGACAGAAAGCAACAGTTGCATTTATCTGGACTCATGTTTTTGTCCACTAGCCACATTTAAGTCTAATATTCACTCTCCCATTAGCTCTGTTTGGGTCTCCACCAACTTCTAAGGGAAATGTCTGGTTCTTTAGCTGCTAAATGCTCCATCATGTTCACCAGCTTAGTCGCTAACTTTTGCTATTTATCGCTGGTAGAGCAGGGTCAACATGTATCTGCTGCACCTGGAGACGAGGCTGATGAGAGTGATGAGAAACAAAAAAAAAAAAAAAAAAAAATCTGGGGTCTGAAAAACCAAAACAATGAGCTTAAAGGTGCTAAAAATGTTAAAGATGAAGGGAACTACGGAGCCAGATGATGATAATTAATGGGTTTTTTTTATTCATGTTCATTTAGAAATGTTAATTGTTGAAAATGATGTAGTTTAAGATATTTTATACAATGATGAAATCTACTTTCATGATTTAGCTGAATCCTCATCATCTCATTAACAAGGCAGCTTTTACTTGAGTTAATATTTAAATTTGCTTGTACAAACAAAAACATATTACACAAACCAGTAAGATTTAATCACTTATTTACACACAAAGTGAAATAATTCCTGTATCTGTCATAAAGTGTGGAAATCAGAAAACATTGTTAAGCTATATTCATACAGAAACTGTGTACTAACTGTTGAAACTACTGAAAGAATCTGTATTAACACACATGGATTTTATCTATTATATCCATAATGCAGGAACACTGTTTGTTACAGTTATACTGGTCCTCGATTGCTCCATAACGACTGCCTCCTGTATGAAGTTTGATGTGTTGGCGACTCCAGAGGATTACTGGGACCCGTGGATGTGGATTGTGATATGGAGTCATTGTATTTCTGCAATTAGCTCTTTTGTCACTTCCGAACTTTACTACCATCTACTGGATTTTACGATGTACTGAATTTATTTATGTAATCCGGCAATGTTGATGAAAGTGAAAAATAATTTGTGTATCCGCCCTGTGAGTCGCATCCACTCCAAACAAACAAACAAACAAACAAACTGAAAATCACTCCCATGGTCTTCCAATGTGATACAAAATTCTACGAATAATTTTTTTAAACCTTCACTTCTTGTTAAATTTCTGATGTGCTCAGTGAGTACAGTCCAGTTAGACATCATAAAAGCCCATTTCATCCATCCAAGAAAAGTAAAAAAAAGAAATAAGAAAAATTCAAATTTTGAGAAGACATCACTAACAGATACCAAGAAGTCAATTTTTTTACGATTACTACATACAGTAAAAACTACAATTAATAATAAAAATCAGAAATTTAACCTTATTTTTTTATTTAATCATACTATATTTTATATTTTTTTTGGCAGAAATGGGCTTCAATAACCTTGAGATGAGGTGGTGGTTTTCTAACTGTGGTTGTGGTTCATCAGTTTCTCTTCGAGGCGGGCGTTGTTCAGTCTCAGTTGTCGCTGTATCTTGCATTTAATGTAATAGATTTTTCTGATTGTTATGTGTTCCGGTAGGTATTTTGACCTATAGAACATTGAGTTTACCTACAATGAAACGTGCTGTTTCAATTAAATTGCCTTTACTTGTAGACAACATAATTTTTCAATGCATACCTTTTTTCTGTTTAAATAAGCAGCTATAGCTTTCGTGTACTTGCAGTATTATCTCATCTGGCACAATAATTAATACAAATTACCACATGAGCATACATACATCTATAGACACAAATATTACATGTCTTGATGATGCCTTGAAACAGCGAGCATCTGCACTTAAACAGACGCTGATTAAAAAATGTTGATCTACAGGGTTTGCCGGCTCTAGGAGCAGATACATCATGTGTATCATGTAAATTTATGCGTCTGACAATATTAATGTTGCATGCATGAAAATATAACACTAGAGCTGCAGATTAAAGCTTTAAAATGTTTGTTTTGAAGCATGAGATTCAAATGATCAGTTATTAATATAATGTCTATTTCTAGGTAAAACAAGTTTGTTATAAAAATTCTAGTTGTACAGTGCCTTTAAAAAAAAAACCTAAACTGCCTGATCATATATGTGCAACTATATGCATTATTATCTGTTAGGATGTGATGATCATATGTATTATGTCATCTCAGAATGAGAAACAGTACCTGTTGAAGCCTCGAGGCTACACAGAAGCTATACTGTTAATGTCATTCCCAACCTCGAGTTCCCACAGTGTCGAGACATCTCCAGGATTGCTTTGTGTGCATTATCCACAATATTTCAAACATGACTTATTACAAACAAAGAAGTTCTTCTTTTAAGTTTGGTTTGATCAACAATTTCAAAGTTAAATTAAAGGAATCTTTAAATTTCCTACCTGATGCTTTTCAAAAGCATCTGCAGAGTCTGTGTGGGTTTAAATGTGTGTTTGTGTGAGTCCTATGGAGGAAGACTTGTCCTCTTCACTCTGCTCACACAGTGCACGTGTCTCTCCATCACTCCCATAATAGAGTTTATCTGTCAATCTTTAGTCCAGAACGAGCACGAATGAAATATCTGTCGCAGCTTGCCTCAGTGCTTCCCCCTCAGCGGCTCTGCCTCGCTCCTCCAGAATCCACCTGTTTCTTATACAGGAGCATCGGCCGGGTCAGGTGCCTGGGTTTGTGCGTGACTGTGTCGAGGTGCGTTCAGGAAATCAGAAATTCTGAAATGTAACGTGAGGTCTGCCTGCGGGAAACAGTAAACCAAATAATGACACACCCCCACGGAGGAGAGGGAGGAGGGAGAACACGCATGGTAGATAATAAACTATCTTGAACAGCGTTGTCTGTCTATCCATCTATCTATCTATCTGTTGTATATCTGTGTTATTCTGTCTCAGTATGACTGGAGGGCAGCAGCTGGTATTACAGGATGCAGGGCCAGACAGTTCCTGGACAGAGTATTAGCCTTTATCTGGTGTGTGTGTGCGTGGGTGTGTGTGCACTTGTCTGATCCACAGAGAAGTATGCAGCAAATTGCAAAAACAGGTAAAAATTACACAGTAGACTCAACTATGAAATGTTGGATTCAGGTTGACAAACCGGCCAAACATCTTCTCTCCCTCTCTCTCTCTCACACACACACACGCGCACGCACGCACGCACACACACACACACACACACACACTGGTCTGTGGGCTTTGAACATGAGGAATGGCATCTGACGTCAGACGTAAAATGAATCCAAACAAGACAAGAGCAGCCTCAGGGCGACACAAATCTCAGTGTTTTTACTTGTCTGTACTGTGTGTGTGTGTGTGTGTGTGTGTGTGTGTGTGTGTGTGTGAGGCATCTAGATAATGAAGTAGTTGACACTGACCACAAGGGGGCAATAAAGACTACAGTGAGTTTTCCACTGGAGATCAAGTGTCAGCCTTTCTTCATTCTTTCTGAGGGATAACAAAACTGTATCAGATCAGTGGAGCAAAGCAGGACTGCAGCACGTTATTGCTCTTCTTCAGTGACGCAGCACTTTTGGGGGAGGTGGTTGTCAGTGTGTGTGTGTGTGATCGCAGTTCAAGCTCAAGTGAATCAAAATCCCACCGGCAATCTTTTCTCTCTCTTTTCATGTCTGCAGGGACAAGCAGAGACAACAAATTATTCAGACTGAAAACTCATCACGTCTTTGCAAAAAATGCCCTTTTCTACTCCAGAAAGAGCATCTGGGCTGTCTGGTCCGACTTGATAAATGAGTTTTAAATGTGAATGCGTGATGCTAAGACAATGTGCCCACATACCTGTCTCTCGGCGTAGGCAGGGCAGCAGCAGTCCCGTTCTGAAAGGTCACATCTTGAGTGCATTAAGTTTCCGAGCGTCCTGCCAAAATCTCCCCGAATGAGTTCCCCCTACCTGCTCACGCAATTTACTGTACATCGTGATACAGTAAATACCAAAATTACTTGGCTGTAAACACCTCAGGAACCTTTGTGGAACAGCCGTCTTAACGCTGTGGGTAAACTTTTTTTTTGCCACCTCAGCTGTGTGACTCTATGGACGGAAACGTCAGGCAGTCCAGACTCAACAACTCTTCAGTAGATTATCATTCGATTTTGTAAACACGTTCATGGTCCCCAGAGGATTAACCCTACCGACTTTGGTGATACTCTTTTAAGTGAAATGTCTCCATAACCAATGGGAGGATTGTCATTAAATTTGGTCCAGACATTCATGCCCCCATCAAAATTTTAACATAAAGGATGGTGCAGCAGGACACAGGATGTAGTATTTTGCAATATTTATCGTTTAAAAAAGTGTTTTTAATAATTCAAAAAATGAGAAAGAGCAACACAAATTTGGTAAAAGATTATGAACCACATTGGGCCCAAAAATAAAAAAAGAAACAGAACAGCAATAAAACTAGGTGATATATCTGACTCCAACAAAGACAAACTGACCTCCCTACATGACAAACAGGGGAACATATATACCAGCAGGTCAAACCAATTAAACAAACGAGGGGTGGACAAAACACAGAGACTACAAATTAAAAAAGGCAGTTTGTTATGAACTCAGTATGAACTGTGACAAAAATGCACAAAATAGCAAAACTAAATGTGCAAAATTAACAACAAAACACACACAAAAAAGATTTTCTTCCAAACCCTCCTGCTGTGGCAGGTGGTATAGTCCAGGGCCCAGGTGTAGGCATTTAACACTGCTCATCAACACCTTTCACACTGAAAATCCCAACAGTGTTAAAATCGACCTTAAGATGATCAGAGATCAGTGTAAAACTATTTCAGGGTATGGAGGTAGTGAGCAGGGCAGAAGATACAGACTAATTAAATGAATATAGGACACCGGGATATTGATGAAGACTACAGAAGGAAGCTGCGAAGCAACAGATATGAGACAGGACCAGCTGTGCATTAACCTAAAAGAATTCATGAAATTTAAGAACAGCAGACTCTGCACTTCAATGATTAAAACATTAACTAGACGTGTGTGTTCATGTGTCTGATTTTATAACTAAATGAGTGAAAAGGTCAAATTAAAGTGAAAGTGATGGCTTCACCGAAATGGTTGTCAGACACAGTTCAGCACTTTGGTTTATGAGGAGATACCTGCAAAACGAAAGATGTTCCCATCAGCCTCAGCTGTAATTTGTGTTTAGCGCAAAATTAGCAAACATTAGCATGCTAACACGCTTAAATAAGAAGACCTCAGTTTCTCACTTCACCTCAGTCCTCTGATCAGTGACTTTAGTTCTTCACAGTGTTTATTTTCTCCTCTCGTCTCATCTCTCACACACGCTTTGTGTTTTTGTTGTATTTAATAGGAAACTGCAGGCCATTATATTACATCTCATATCAAACTCCACGGCCTCTACCTCCATCCACTTGTGAACTTCAACAGCGACGCAGTGCACGCGGCCGTAAACAGCGTTTGGATTGACAGCCTCATTGATCTGGTGCAGGAGGCTTCTGTGGTTCCTGGCGGTCCTGCTGCATCCTGTGCATTTCTACCCTGAGAGCTCAATCTTTAGTGTAAACCAATGGGCTATTAGTTATGGAGAGAAAGGGCTGATACTGATTTGAAAGGAAGGGGAAGAGGTGGGATTGTGAAAGGCTTGATGGCTAATTGGCGCTCAACATGCACTGTTTCAAGGATGTTCAATTTTGGTAATTTTCCCATAATTTACCATTTCCACATGCTCCACAGCGGTGCTGGTCCCTTTGTGTGTGGAGAAAGAACTGTATTCAGCTTTGTAATTAGCAAAAAATGACGCAGCCCACATTTAGAGGTACCTCCAGCTTGAAGGTCATGCATGAGCTCGCAAGAAAAACAACTGGCAGCGCTCATGGGTTGGACGCCGGCGAGGGATCGTGCCCTCGTCCTACTGGTGGTTGTGGCGTCTGCACAGAGCCTGAACAATACTTTCATTGAAATGTCGAAGAGGAGCACGGATTAACGAGAGGAAGCACTCCCACGCACATAGACCTTCAGCCACAGGGATGAATCCAGGAATAAAAAAGGAAACAAGCTCTGTTCCCTTCAGGGAGCAGAATCGTAGGAGGTTGAAAGAGAACAATACTTCCATTCAAACCGATTTACGGGTCAGAAAGAATGGAAACGCTCGTGTAGGCGCTGACATCATGTCCTGATGATCGCTCACATTGTAATGGAGTCACGCTCTTATCACTTCCAAAGCTTTACGTGATCGGATATTATAGCGAATAAAACTTTTATCTGTATCCGTAACCAGATTTACAAAACAGAAAAAGCACAAAAGTGCATTATGCAGGAAGTATGATGCATTTTCAAAGTAATGCGCTTTATATTGTTGTGTTTTTCTCAGGAGAAGTTTGAGGATATTTTCTGTGCAGACTGTCTGACTCATAATTGTTGAAGGTTACATATTGTTTTTGTCTTAATATTGACACTCTCGTCAGGTTAACCCAGCCCACATTCATTTAGCATTATGGGTAATGAGTAAAAAGAGTCCAAACTTCCTGCAAGATGGACCTTCTTCTGTAGAAAGTAGCTCAGGAAAGCCATGTTTCCACCACAAACACCTGCATGGCCACGTACCACAAGAAGCAAGTGAGAAAAGTGCTTGTTCTTCAAATTTAAATTCTTTAAATTAAAGGGTCAGACCCTTTAAATATTATCACCTGCATCAAAGCCAAAACCATTTCACAGCATGTTTTCTTCATCTGACTTTATTTGTCCAGCATTAAAGTAGAAATACTCGAGTCATACAGATGATTGCCTCATGTCATTGTAGCTGTATTTGTGCAACGTGATATGGCGAACAGATAGCAGGAGCCAAACAACGTGATCAGATCTAAAGCAAGTTTCGGAGACGTGAAAAATGTGGCACTCACATCCGGGGCCTGACCTCAAGCTGATCCTCAGCTTCTGATTGGCTGTTAGGGAAAGAGCTCATTCTCATGCCACACAGAACTAGTTACAAGCAGGTAACCATGGATACACTGCATCTCTCTTCTTGTCCTCACTAGCCTCCCACTCTCCTTTACTTGTTTGAATCTGCTTCCTCTTGACCCTCTACCTCTACTTTTCTTCCTCTTTGTCTCAGTGGCACTCTCAGTTTCTTCCTACTCACGAGGATCAGCTTTCCTGCCCGCAGCCTGCATTCGGCTGCTCAGACTACACCGAACCAACTCCCGGCCGGCAGTCACCGCGCTCAGACAGTGGTGATCTGGTCGACCACTCGAGTGCTGTCGTTCATTTCAACGCACTCCACCTCCTGCCTCTGGCCCTCTCCGTCAGGCCGGTGTCCCCGGCTCTTGGAGGGAGGCAGGAAGGTGAGGAGGGTGGGCAGGAAGGCGAGCGTGTGCAGGGCCGAGCAGCCGGCCGTGAGGGTGAGGCAGCGAAACAGAGTGCGTGTGAGGTTGGAGCGCACAGAGCCAACAGGCACCAGAGCGGCGCTGTAGCAGATGAGCGTCTGTAGAGAGGGAACGCCGTGTCGCTCCAGCGCCACTCTCACCCAGCGAGTCCTGCTGTCACCCCGACCCGAGGCGAACCCGCAGAGGAGGGGGCCGCTGCAGTCTGCTGAGTGCCCCAAGGCTGAGATCAGACACAACACAGACATGCAGTCCAGCTCCACACCCCACAAGGTCATGAAGCCCAGCACCCCGAACTGGACGGACAGCAGGGTGAGGCCCAGCCACACGGACACGAGCGGCTCCACGACGGCCAGGGAGGACAGACCTAACAGGAAGAGCACCGCCAGCAGTGAGTGTCTGAGGGGGGAGCTGACCGCTGCAGCGTAGCGGTCCAGGTAGACGAAGGAGGGGTTGAAGATCAGGAAGCGGACTCGTGAGGTCAGCGACAGGCGTCGCAGCGTGTCCAGCAGCACTGACATCTCCTCGCGCTTGTTCTCCGTCGTCTTGGCCACCAGGAAGATTCGGGACGCTGCCACGTCGGGCTCCTCGCCCTGACCGCGCTCTGCGAATATGATGTCGTCGGCGAAGTGAGCGAACTGTGGCTCGCGGAGGAAGGAGTGGCGAAGCGTGTGGGTGAAGTTTTCCCGCGGCTGGCTGGTGGACTGGTTGCGGTCTGTCAGGTAGTTCAGGTAGGCTTCCAGCCAGCTGATTCGCTGGAAGCCTTTGGCGTATTCCAGCAGATCCCGCTGCACTGAGGCATTCCAGTAGGGGGCACTCTCATAGATGTAAAATCCAATGACAGGGGAGTACGAGCTGAAGTAACGCTGCTGAGCACGGGTGTACAATACTGTCGCTGTATCCATGGCAACCAGCGCACTGGGGTCTGAACCCTGGGTCACCTGTCAACAACCAAAACACATGTATTACAGGTTGAACTGTGCGTTTATGCTTCGATTACATGTGAGTGTGTCTGCAGCCTGGTGTAAAAACTGAATATAAGTGACTATGCACTGGTATGTCTTTTTCACATGATATTACCCCCTCAGCCACCATGTAGTCACCAGGAAAACCAAACAACCCAAACAAATCTCTTAAAAAAACACTGGATAATCAGACGTCTTCTAAAATCTGGACAGAAATTGAGTTTTATGGCACAGAAATATAACTATGGTACTACAAAAATGAAGAAAGTTATGAAGTGAAATGAAAGTATGAGTGTGAGTAAGTCATATGAGTATGACTTAGTGCATGTAATTTTACATATTTTTTAAATATTTTTTTCTAAATATTTTATTTTTCTTTTATATAGTCAAATTTCATTTGTTTGTATAATATGTACATATAAAGTCTATTTTTTATTTTGTTTTTTTTTTTCCGAATGTTCTCTACCTCTGCTGCTATTTTTCTTCCCACTGTTATCACATGCTGCTGTAATGCCCAAAGTTTCCCCGGCTGGGGATAAAGTTTTTTCTTATCTTATCTTATCTTTACTTTTATTGTGAAGTACTTTGAGCTTTGAGTGTATCCAAAAACCATTATATCACAGTAAATTATGATGTCAGGCAAACTTCTTAGTGTCAGTTTACTTACTTGATAATCTTGCGAATTTTGCTTTTGTATCAAGCAGCAAAAATGTTGCAGCATGATTGGTTCAAGTTAATTTGCTTTACTTGACATTGCATGTCCCGTCATGTGACTATTGCGCATGCTCGCATGGTGACATCCATGCTATCGTGCAGCCCTGTTTGGCTATCAAACAGTAATGTTAGCGAGGAAGCCATTGAATGCTGATGTCAGCTGTTGTCTAATTTTCCCTTTCCATGAAATAACAATGCAACATGCGGACAACAAAATAAAAGTTGTTGTATGGTTGCCTCACCTGTAGGAAGCCCATCAGACCGAAGGAGATGTAAACCAGATACAGCAGAACCACAAAGGGTTTGACATAGGTGTTAGTGATCCAGTCTCCGTAGCAACGCCTCACACACCCCAGCAAAAGGTGAGAGTCCGGAGGGTGAGGGTCCGTGCTAGCTGTGGAATGCGTGTGTGGGTGTGGGTGTGGATGCGTGTGGGTGGAGTTCGCCAAGTGGCCGTGGCCGTGGCCGTGCGCGGCAGGGTTGTTCGCCGTATGCGGGTGCGCGTGTGCATGTGTGTGAGTTAGGTTAGGATTTGGCATGTGTGCGTGGCTGTGGCTGACCCCATGTGGTGGGTTGGTTGTTTGAGTCTCATCCTGGTAGCGAGTGTACATGAGACACCTGTACCAGGCCGGCTTAGAGTCCAGCCGGTCCGGTTTGGGGACCCGCCGGCAGAAGCAGCCGTGTCTGTACCCGGTCTCTAAGTATCCAGTGAACACCAGACAGGAACTGTAGAAGGACAACATGTAAACATAGCTGATGGTGACAGCCAAGGCGGCGGTGCGGCAGAAGAGCCGGACAGCCTCCATGTTGGTGAGCGGCGAGGCGGCCAGGCCCAGGGTCATCAGGTGGAGCATGGTGGAGCCGGAGAAACGCAGCATGACGTCCTCGAAGACGCTCGCCACCCGCTCCTTCACGTGCTGGTCCTCCCGGGTTCGCCTCCATGACGACAGCATCTCGAAGGAGCCGAAGAGCCCGTGGCCTGATGGGAAACAGAAACAGGGATGACAACCTTTAAATCAAGACAATGGTTAAAGGTGGATTGTGCTGAATTACCTACAGTATTTACCCAGACAAAAAAAAACTCAAGGACGACTCTTTTTATGCATCATCATAAATACATACAGCTGCACTAATCAAATGTTTATATTAACAACTGATCAATAACTATATGTAATATAAAGGGGTTGCACATAGTGATAATGGACTGTGTAGCATTTTAGCTTCTTTCAGCTCATTGATTTGGTTTTACAACCTACGAATTTGGCTCAGTCTCCAAACTTGCTAATTTCCAAACAGCTTCTTTCCTTTTTCCTGTGGTGTCTTGATTACACCCTGGTGGCTGATGGCTTTCATCAAATTTTCCAGCTGCAGCTCCAGCTATTTCCAACAACAAAAAAAGTGATAAACCCACTGTAGGTTGCTTGCTCAGCACCGACCAGCAGAGAGATTAAGTTAGCGACTAGCTGGTGAAGCATTCAGCAGCTAAAGATCCACATATTTCCTTTAGGAGATGAAAGGAGGGTGAATATTGGACTTATGTTTGTCAGGTGGACAGAGACACGACTACAAACGAATACAAATGTTGCTCTGAGTGCAACACTGCGCAACTGCTTGCTAACATATGCACCATTGCAACTTTAAAACATGACAATATGTCAATGATGTGTTTACAGCTTCTTTTACTGTGCAAAAAATAAATGAATGCAGCTTTAAATTACAATTTGTAGTTTTGTATGCATCTCAGAAGAGACCCTTATTCAGAGAGAAGCTGCCACTGAATTTAAGCTAGGCTACGCTAATCCAACTGCTTAACGTACCATCCAACTGCTCAGACACAAAGGTAGAGGTACCCTAGAACGCTTTGATTGGTCCACGCTTGGCTTCAATTCCATCATTTTGAGGAATCACACCGTTGCACAAGGAGCTGTAATAACTCAGCCTGCTTGCTTTTGAACAGTCCTCTCAGCGCAATGTCACACCTCAGTCCTGGGAATATGTGAAATGATAGATACACCACAGCATGGAAATGCACTTCTCTTGTGACTTTACCTCACAATCCTAGTCGGGAAATTGGACATTTGCAGCAGCAGCAGTACGTGAGAGTTCAACTCAGGTTCTCAATATAGATAATAAGTAATTAAAACATGTTTAAAATATGTTTAGACTAGAACAAGCTGTAATCCAGCAGATGCATACATACAAAGCCTCCGTACTGGATAGATTTAGAGCTTCAAACATCAGTGGGAAAGAATAAGGTTTGAATGAATTTTGATTCAACAACACTCATCACTGTTCATCAACGAGTGCATCAGCAGTCCAGTCTCATGTGCGTGCACATACATGTTTATATACAGCATGTGCAGCAGATGGTTTTTAATGGTTTCCTCTTCCGTGGTTGCCATGGCACCCGTGAGTCACCAGTGACACGCATTACCCCCCCCTCCTCTCTCTCTCCAGTGACCTCACCATGGCGAAACACTTAACACCTTAGCAGAGGCATAACGTACCGACACTTCAGGCGTGGGTGCAGCTGAGAAAGTCTGCAGACCTGTGATGTGAGTGAGTTTGTGTGTGTGTGTGTGTGTGTGTGTTTGTGTGTGGGTGTGTGTGTGAGAGAGAGTGTGTGTGTTAGATCATGTACTACTCACGTTGTGGGGATATAAATCTGTTTACATATTCTTGCCTTCCTTATGAGGACAAAATGCAGTAACCATCAGGTGAAATCATTACATTTTAGAATTAAGACTTGGATTAAGGCTAGGATAAGTCTCCTGTGTGTGTGTCTGTGTGTGTGTGTGTGTGTGTACGCCTCTGTGTGTGTGTGTGTGTATTTGAAAGAGAGGGAATCAGACAGTGAATGGCAGTGAAAGAGGCAGAGAGGTTAATCTTGCAGAGAGAAGATGAGAGCAAAAAGAGAGCCACTTGCCCAAGGATTTTGATATTTACCAGAGCTTGAGACAGGCTAATGTGCACTCACGGACAAACACACACACACACACACACACACACACAGACGTTCACATTCAGGTACTAATGCATGAAAAACACCCAGAAAATAAGGACGTTTCCTTTGCCAGAATGCTTTCAGTCCCTCAATGATGAAAACTCTCCATTCAAACTGTTAGTTATGTTAAGCTCAGCTCAGGTTCACACACACCAACATGCAGACATGCAAACATTAGAATATAGTTTGTACATTTTAAATGCTGTGAAGGAATTTAACTGAGAAAAACAGCCTAAACTGAGTAAAATCATGAAGATTTAAAGATTTTTTTTTTTTGACATTATAAAACCTCAAAAAAATGCCTGACACGATTTTCACAGAGCCAAAGGAAGCATCACAAAATGTCTTGTTATGACTCTCAAAACCCAACGATGTTCAATTTACACCATTCGAAAACTGAGAAAAGCAAATGCAAAATGATCACATCAGACAAGTTTGGTCAGTGCAGTGAAAAAAAATTTGTGGTTCAATACCACAAAAACACGGATCTCTCCCAATTTAAATGACGATATTGTGAGTAAATGAATGCACAGATGACTGAAGTATAGAAAACTGTCCTAAAGGAAATAAACCAAAGCCTTTGCATCATTAACTTACTCCTCTTTGTACACAAGAATTTCAGGCATTTTTTGCTGTTTCCTCCATCAGTAAATCACTTTGCATGCTAATAAGCATCTATGTGAAAACAGTTTTCTGACAGAGAAAAAACCTGAGTATCTACTATAATTCTCCCCCTTCTGTCGCCTCTCTCTCTGCTGTGAAACCACACATCCTTCTCTCCATCCTCACACCTCCTCCCACCTTTTTCCGCCTGCCCACTTGATTCTGAAAAATCCTCCCTGCCTGCTTTCCTTCCCTCTAACTACAGTTTAACTTCGTTTTCTGCTCAGAGAATCCTGCTCTCGACCCCATATGAAACGATATTCCATCGCGCCCCCTCTCCATCTCCTCTGCTTTCTCCACATTTATTTTAAGCCTAACAGCAGCCTTTCTTCCTCCACATTACAGAATAATTATGGTATGGACTGCATGTGTGCGTGAGCGGTTACACACAGCACACCCTATAGTATTTAGTATGTGTGCACTCAGGATAAACTCCACACACATTTGGCGCACACTTTCAATTTGTTCCTAGTTTGTTTTCTTATTTATTTTATCTAAACGTATTTTTGCTTTTATTCTGTTTGTTCTCTTCATATTATCACTGCACAAACAAATAAACTCAACATGCAAGATGCTGGTAAGATTGCAGGCGCAGTCACACTGAACTGCGAAAACAATCATTGTTGCTCCAGGAGCAGAACAAAGTTACCTCCCAAACCACAATCAATGTATTTGGGAATAAAAAACAGTCACATTTGCCTCAAGTTTATCACTGATGCAAATGTATCAGACCGCGACACCCCTGCAGTCTTTCCAAGACTTGCTTCCTCATTAAAGTATTTTATTTTCTAAACTGAAAATGTCCCCCCTCCAGATTTGCGGGCTGGCCTCTTGAGGACTCTGGTCATGAGTACTGTGGCGTCAGGTCAGCAGTGTTTCTCTGAATTATGGCAGTCTGGGCATTCTGACCTTATTAAAGGAGCGGGGCACCGGCCATGATGTGATCGATCCACATTAAATACAGTTTCTTCATTGCTTTATAAAATTCAGTATTCCTGCTTTAATTTACATCTACTGAGTCACACTTGGCCACTGACTCAGTTTTTGGCGCCACAGTAATTCCTGGCCTGCTGCCTTAGATAAAAAAACGAACCCATTGAGTTTCACACAGTGAGGTACACAGTACGTTTTTTAAATGTAAGAAAACAAGAGAGAGAGAGAGCGCCGGTGTCTAATCGGTGCTCATTATTGGCAAAAACCCTGAATTTGAGTCGGTATCAGGAGAGACTTGATGAACAGTTGAACACTTGAAAGTCAAAACTCAACAATAAACTTAATTATTTTTGCTCATGAAGTCAACTGTCTGTCATTAGGAAAGAGACTGTTGACTTACTGTGTTGTATGCAACAGTGTGTAAATCATTATCCATTACATACAGATACACACCTGTCACATCTGTCTGTGACGTCAGGTCACTCCTGCTGCACACGGCTACAATAACCTGCAGCGGCCATAATTCATGTACGATCCAGACTTTTACATTTTAAAAAGGCCACCCTGCAGTCCCTGCTGTAGCCAGTGGAGAGCTGGAGCACTGCCCATCTGTGGGCAACACCAAAACCATGTTTCCCAGCCATCAGTATGTAATGTTATATTAGACTTATCAAAACTTGGGTTTAGTCTAATTTTCGGGACAGACAGGGCAGGATTTGGGATTTGAGACAACTGCTCGTAATTGACTTGACAGCTGGTCACTGAAGTGTCTTGAAGTGGGAGTGAATGCTGGTTTCAGAAAGTTACAAAAATTGTGGGATGCAGCCTCTCAATCCGAATGACTGGGAGGAGGCATTTCCAGGTGTTCTTCAACAATCCAACAAACATTTGATTTAAAGCATCCTGACTCCTTAAAATCATGCTTTCAAGTAGTCTAGACGTCAATTTGAATGCTTATAAATGTAAAATAGTGTAAAACTTTCTCATTCCAGCTCTGGATCAGTTCCAGATTCCAGCTCAAGAACCTTAACAACTTACTTTTCAGAGCTTTTGGATTAAGTTTATGCCCCCAGTCACAAAAGGTATTGTTAGTGCCATCATCCTCCCCCTCAGTAAGTCAAGTTCATGCCCTGCCACTTGTCAGTCATTCTGATGATCTGTCTACTTTGAAATGGTTTTCAGCCTGAGGCTGGCATCTGCGAAACCCATCACAGGTACTCAAAAAGCAGACGGTGAACACAGGCAGGCTGTGATATAAAAGCAATGGCAATGTTCACCTCGGCTCGCACCTGCCATGTTTTAGCTTCACTTTCCTTTGATTTCTCGCTGCCTTAATCCATTGTTTTGCTGTTTTTTTGCTCAGACTTCTCTGCGTTCAACAACCATGAGTTCTCAAAAAGTGTGCATCCAAAAATGTCCTGAACTGAGAGGCCACTTCCAGACAAATAAAGATAAACATTTATTTCGGATTTGTTATTTTACGATTAAAAGTATTAGTTTTAAACCTACCAAGCATGACGAAAGGGATGCCCAGGTACGTTGAGTTGTAGGTAGCCCCGGTCAGGTTGAGTATCCCAGCAGCAGTGAGGCCTGACAGTGTGATTGACAGCAGGGCCAGCAGTCCCAACCAGGGTTTAGACCTCACGCAGTCCCTCATAGAGCAGCAGAGGACAGCCAGCACACCACACACCCCCAAGCTGGCCAACAGGGGGCGGCGTGCTAGCACCGAGGAGAACTGGAAGTCTGTCCTCAGAGAAGAGGAAGTGGAAGGGTACAGGCCCAGCTTAGGGTGCAACGCTGCAAAGTGCTGTAACTCAGCACAGAAGGCCTTTTCCCATTGGTTTGCCACCCGGTCCATCAGGCCACCGCGGACTTGGAGGTAGTAGGTGAGCTGCAACGCCCTGGCTGAACGTACACCTTCTCCCCTGGCTCCTGTCCCCGGACCACGCACCGCCCCGCTGGGACCCCAGCCCTGCACGCCACCCAGCTGGTGGCCGATGTACGCCTGCCGTCCGTCCGCCAGCTGTGTGATCGGGTACCGCAGGATCGGGACGGAGCGGTTGGAGGTGCGAGCTGCCTGGATCTCCTCCATGGCGCGGATGATGTCATCAATGATGCAGACATTCTTGTCGTCGGGGAGACAGAGGTAGGAGAAGGAGTAGTTGAAGCTGTTGAAGCCTGCCGCCGGGACCATCACCTGCATCTGGTAGATCCGCCTGTGGAGCTGTGTGCCAAGAAAACACCCCAAACAAGAAAGAAAGAGCCTTTTTAATGTGGATCACGTTTTTTTTTAAGCTGTACATTTTTGAAAATGTCTTTCATCCACAGAGAGCGAGGAGGCAGCGTTGGTGATTTCCATCTGTTCAATACCAGTCGTGCAGCCAATAATGTTACAAAAGATCCGCTCGGAGCCTCGTCAAAGGCAGCTGAAGGATGCCGGACAGAGCGGTCATGGCATTAGGCTCAACAGGTGTCACAGTCACCTCTGTACTCAAAGACCAGTAGTTACACAGAGACGCACACGGCCGAACATATTCACATGTTTGCTGGTGTTTGATGACATTTTTCACAATATGGTCATACATTCTGAAAACTTTGGTTCAATGACTGCGGTGAACAACTTTACACTGAATCAACCCTGGTGTGGACGCACACGTTCAAGAATATCCCCCCCAAAAGTTCCTCAGAGATCCCCTCCCCCAAGTCCTCCTTTCTAGCTGTTTGATTGAAAAAGAGAGACAGATATGTGGGGGAGTATGTGTGTAGGTGTGTGTGTGTGTCTTTACTCGACAGAGTAACAATGAATCCTCCCTCCGTTTCTATGGCGAGATTACAACAGTGCCAGCATCCACGGTGCTGGTTACTAAGCAACAGGCCTGATGCCAGTCCCTGCCACAGTGAACATGGGCAGAGCTGTCTCAGAATACTGCATTGACTTTAGAGAGGGTGGGTGTGCCCGTGTGTGTGTATGTGTGTGTGTGTGTGTGTTGGAATGTTGCCTGAAAATTGATTAGTTTTGAAAGTTTGGTCCTTGCACTGATGTGTTATGAGGTTTACCCAAATTCTTAATCTATTCTTTGTGATCTTTTACTGCCAAAAGACAGCAATCTGTCGTTATTACTGCAGTTTCTTAGTAGGACCTTAAAAATCCAAGGCAGGTGCCTCAGATCGCTAAATTCATTCTAAAGGCCCAATCAGTATTTTTTGAGACTACTAATTCCAGGATTACGCACACTCATTATCCAAATTCAATTTGGAGTTTAGAAACATTATTAAATTTATAAGCATTTTGTGACTGTTGCCGATCATCGTTATAGTGAAAACATAGTCAAAACATCAGCTGTTCCAAATGACAAATGTCATCAGTTTTGCAGGTATCTGGTCATTAAGAGTTGGACACATTAAAATTTAGACCTGCTGGTGGCGCTACATTAGATGGAGGAAATCACCAAAGTTTTCAGCGTTTGTCATCTGGGACCCCGAAAGTATGAAGCTAATTTTGAGTCAATGCATCTGATAGATGTTGAGACATTTTACTGGGAAAAAATCTGCTGTTGGAGCTAGAAAAAAAGGCAGGGGCTCACCAAAGTCACTAGGCTACATCCTCTGGGGACCATGCAAGTCTGCTCAAAATCACACCAAGGTATTTCCAGGACAGACAAGCATCGTTTGACTCACAATCCCGCATGGGCACTAATTAATCAAATAAAAGGATTATATCCATCATAGAAGAAGCAAAGTTACAGATTCCTTCACTGACCAAAGCTTAAGTAGTCCAAAATTGAATGGAGTCATCAGGTGTGACTCACAATTCTTCCTGGAACTCCTGTCTAGTGCTGGCTATCACTGCTATTTGCAACAAGTTCAGACCCTTTCTCACAGAGTTGCTGGATGGCATTTTGGGAAACGTAGGAACTCACAGACTGATGCACAAGTCGACAAGGCGAGCTGGGAGTGTAAGATTATGTAACAGCGAATTTTTTTTTCCTTTCGCAGCACTCTGTTTTATGCACCAGCTTGTGTGTCTCGCAGGCTGTTCGCAGTAAATGATGCACAGCTCTGAACTAGCCTGTCTCTAACTGTGGCAGTCCTCTACGGACCGAGTTATGGGTTTATTTAAAGTGGGTCACAATAACCGTATTTGACAAACACTTACAGACACACAGAAACAGCCATTCTGGGTAGGGTATGTAGGCTACAAGCACACACACACACACACAGTCTACACAATAGAGCTTGGTGTCTCTGGCCTATTAGTTAGCAAGCTCTGATTACAACCGCATAACTTCATGAAATCATTTGGCTAATTGCTCCAGGGGTGTCAAGCTAAATCTCATAAATCCAGTTAGGAATACCAATGGAGAGAGAGAGAGGCCTCCGAGCTCCAGCTAACTCTGCTTTATAATTAAACTGCTCTGCTTCATAACTACAAAGGTTGCCGGCGTTATTTGAAATGGGACTGTGTTGTTCTGCTTAATGGCCATCAATCACCGAGAATGAGGAGGAAGACAGCTCGCATGTGTGCTCTGGCCTGCAGACACTGACCTTTACCTCTGTGTGTGTGTTTCCGAATGTGACTGGGAATTGATTTGTTTTTAAAACTGGACTATGAAGATGCACTGTAGTCTCATTTTATGACATATGAGCAGTGATTTTAAAAGGGCAGATGTTGAATATTGTCCAAAGAGTGCAAATGTGTGCCAACTGGGTCTCAAAGCTCACAAGAGAGCCCCTTAAAATGTTAAAATTATGCCCATTATTATAATAATTTGTCCCGGTTTTGTATGTGTTCATGGTGTTCCTTACAAGCACTTTTTATAGATCCCACTTCATTTATTATCCTAGTTTGCCAGCTCCCATTGAGATGCACTGACTTTTTACAATTAGTGTGCGCGCGTGCGGTGCGCGTGCATACCTTCAGTATGGTGTCCAGATGAACCGGATCCAGCACGCTCCCCTTTCGGGTGGTGACAATCACGCGCCCGTAGCGACCCGGCGTCTGCAGGTCGGAGTAGAGCGCGTGCTTGGAGCGGTTCATGGGGAACAGGCTGTCCACCAGGTTGCCCTCTATCTTGGCCAGGCTGTGTTTGGGCGCGAGCAGGCTCTCCACGTCCTCCTCCACGCGGTACCGGCTGAAGCTGGCCCCCAGCAGGATGGAGAGGAGCACGGGCGCCGAGGCGAAGAACACCGGGTGGCTCGCCACGAACCGGCCCAGCGCATGGAAGGAGGTTCTCAGGCCCGCGTGCAACACCTGGCGCAGCATCCTAGCGCGCGGCCGCGGCTCGAGCCTCTCCCACCGACCGGAAAGCCCCGGAGCACTGCCGAGCATCAGGGGCTGCCGGACGCATCGGTGGGCTCCGTCGCTCTCAGTCTGCTGGAGAGTTGACGCCGGCTGGTGGGAGGATTTGTCCCCCGGAGCAGGAGGTCGCCAACCGGGGAGAATCCAATCCTCCTCCGGTCACAGGTGCGCCGGTTTCCCCGGGGTTCGCACATCCGCTGGAATAGCACAAAGCAGAGAAAGCTGTTGAATGAGGCAGCACTTCTCCGCTCTGCGGTTAGAAAGCATACTGATAGCCCACTTTACATTTAACAGCCAGTTCCCTGCTGCGTTCAGCGCCTTGTGCAAGCCGCATGGCTCTGTGCGCAACAGAAAAATCGCAGAGCCAAAGTGTGCTCATGATTAGACTTGTTAAGCTCCTCCTAAAACTGACCAGTGATCTCAGAGCTTCTGTCTGTGCACTCGGACAGGTTGCAGACACCGCACGCCAAACGGACGCCAGGTTGTACATACCTAAACAGGGGGAAGGGGGGGCGACCCGGTGACGACGGAGATGTCACAGATCCTGCCGGCTGCTCGTGCGTCCAGCTCCACCCTATCACCGAGCCGCCACACAACCTGATGGGTGGCCGAGGTGGGTGGGTTGGCTAGGTGGGTGACGCGGTGTGAACGCACCGGGGACACACACCGGCAGAGCTGTTTGTCAGATCAGCCTAATCTGGGTTTCCTCTGCGGCAGAGGGCTCTCTGTGGTCTGTCCTCTCCTCGCCTCATCGCCCCGGTGGTTTGACGGAGCCCCTGGTCATCCGCCACCGGGCTGCTCTCCCAGCAGCGACTGCTCTCCTCCTTGGAAAGGCACGTCAGTAATTACCGGCTTTCAAACCGGGGACCGTCTCTCTCTCTCTCCCTCTCTCCCTTTCTCTGCCTTTCTTCCCTCCTTTGCACCGCCCTCACGACTCCGCCTCTCGCCGTTCCGCGCCGCCACAATGCAGAGAAACACCGTCAGTCCGTGGTGCGTGAGTGGCAGCGGGCAGCTCGTGCAAGATTTGTCGGATTTCAACGCGTTTAAAGTGCAGCCAGCATTAATGTAAAAAATGCTTTAAAGGTTCATCTCTATGACATCTCGATATCTCTATAATAGTCACAGAAAAATGACGTTTCTCTGCGAAATTGATGCTACTTGATGCTTTTTTACCTCTCTGTGTGGGGTTATAATGTTTGCAGCCTGTAGCATCGTTTAAAAAGACACTTAAAAAACTAAAAAGTTATTTTTCACAATAAATTGGAGTGAATGCATGAAAACCTGTTGGCAGGAGCATCATGACAACACATTTATGTGTTTTCCTGCACGATAAAATGCTCATTTTATTCTGTGGCATCCGTATAGTTGTTTAATTTTGCTCATGTAATTAAATACATACATAATATTAATTGTCCTCAGCCTTGTTGCAAGTGCATGAAGCATCTCTAGGGGTTTGCTGTTGTGTAGCAGGTTGCCATAGAAACCAGACAAATTACTTTCTTTTTTTTTACAAGCCCTTGTTCCCATGGCAATAGGGATGCCACCCATCCCCCAAAACACACGCACATACACAGTAGTGCGCACACGCACGACACAACACACCCTCACTCTCTGTCATGCACACAAACACACACCTGCTGACTCCCAATCTGCTGATGGTGTGGAGGTGTTTGACACGGTGGCGTTAAAAACAAAAGGGCGGGAGAGAGAGCGAGAGCAGGGAGCGAAGAAATAATGAGTGCTGATCCACCGAGATCACACTCTCCCCATCTGTCTGTCTGTCTGACTTTGTATTAAGAGCCATGAAATCAAATAGCCAAACAGCCTTTAGTCCGTCTGCATGGGACCAACTAATGGCTCCTTTCGTCTGCCGTCTCCCCAGATATCATAAATTAAAGGCTGTTTGGATTAACAACAGAAAAAAAACTTTCTCTTTGCTCCCTCTGCATGATGCTCGAAGTCATGAGGAAGAAAATGTTTTACAACTAAAGCATTACAACTTCTAATGTGGTGGGTTTTGGCTTGGGTGGGTCTCACGAGATAAAAATCTTGAAATCTAATTTTATTTTAGTAGTTAAGCGTAAGTATTTTAAAAATGTTGCACATTGAATTGCCAGCCACCCGCTTACAAATCAGAAAAATGCATTTGTTATAGTTAAAAACTTCAATGTTTATTTAATCTGCTTGTTAAAGCTTGTGAGAAGATTAAATGTTCTGAAAATGACAAACAGATCTGTTTTCGTATCATGTATCTATATTATGCATTGGTTATCAGTCAATATAATTTGTTTATTCAATAAAGATAATTTGATTATGCTGTCAAGCAGCAAGACGTCCATTGCCTTTGATTTTCCTCTTCCAGGTCTGCATAGATTTTTTGATTTCCTGGTAATAATCAATGTGATGCTTTTGTTTTTTTTGCAGCCAAGATGTGAGTCCTGATTTCCCTGAGTGAAATAAATCAAATAAATAATCAAATAGATGCACGAAATTCCAAAAATAACAAACATCTTACAAAGAATGTTACTGAGAGCGTGCACTACTTTATATTTGACAGAAGAATCATGAAAACTGAAGGATAAGCCATCCAGTCGCCGGAACAAATGTCATTAAATATTTCTGCAAACCTTCACCTTCGTTTCTGTACGTTCAAACTGAATTGTGAGTGAGTTGTGACAACGCTGTGGTGAAGGTCTGATTTGGTTTAGGCACAAAACCACTTGGTTTGGGTTTTGAGAAATCGTGTTTTGTCTTAAATACTCGGTTAGGATTAACCGTAAAAAAAATCCCTCGTACTCCTGATGAGAAATTCAGCTCATGAACATGTACCAGTATTCTAACATGCGGAATTTAACGTATCTGTGGCTTGCGAGCATTTTATTTTGGCGTCTGAGGTGAGAATTAGAGACGTCAGACGGACAAGAAACTGCCAAGAGACTTCACGCATCACTCCCAAGACCACATCGAAGCAACAGACATCTCAAAGAATGGAAACAAACCCTCACAACCACTACTGTGGTCTCTAACGAAGCGCTTGACCTACAACTGTTGAGCAGTTGTAAGGGGGGGTGTAAGGTGTGAACATAATCAGCATGCTGAGAAACACTATACACTCATGACAGGTGCTTCCTAAAAAAAAAAAAAAAAAATCCATCTGCGTGCACGTGCTTATGCATGTTCTAATCCATTATTCAATTAAGCCTCAATTAGCCTTTAATCCCCATTACCAGTCCTGTGAGAGACGAGCGGTGAAGGAATGAATGAGTAAGTGTCTCCCCGGGGAGGAAGGAAGAGCAGAGTGGAAAATGAAAGACTGCAGAGATATAGGGGGCTCGGGGCAGTTTCTGATAACAAAAGTACTAATTAGTGTCGCTAAAGGATTTATAGAAATCAGAATAGCGTGTGTGGGGTGGAAAGAAGAAGGTGGAGGGAGTGAGTGGAGTCGCCGGGCTATTTTCTGCACCTGCAGAGACGAAGGAGGGCAAATTCAAGGGGGGAGATCCTCCAGGGGTCGAAAACCGCCGACAACAAATACACTCACGCACACACACTCAGGCCAAAGAGATGGACAGCTGAGGGAACCGGTATGGGCAGCACAGAGGACCGCTCCTCTTCTTTGGACAGGCTGTCATTCTGTGTCCATATTTGGGCTCCACATTTCATTTGCTCTCCTGTTTGTCCTCCTGCATGACAGCTTTCCTCCATAATTAAAGGCAGCTATATGGACGCAGAGCTGGTCCGATACTCATGAATAAGGCTCCTCTCTTCTTTTTTTTTCGCTCATACTCCTCCGAACCCGCACACCCTCCTTGTCCTCCACCCCTCCCATCCCCCAATCCATCTGTTTTGGTGGAGGCCATCCATTAATAAAGAGTCTGTCCTTTCATTTCTATTTCCCTCCTTCTGTATTATTTATTTACCCATCTATCCACAGTTATGGCAGGCAGATATGGTTGCCGGATTGGGATGCAGCAGATCCACCTCCTGCTCGAGTGGGAGAAAATACTTGAAACTTTGCGTCATCCAAACCTCTTACCCACAAATTCTGTTCCAGACGTGGAAACATGTAATCCACTAAAGCTAAGAATCAATTTGACTGAAAGGTCAAGCGGTGGGAAATTCAATATAATATTCAGAAATGTGTTTTTGTCAGTGAGTTATCGTCTGAAAATAAGAAGAATTAGAAGGATCTCTTTACATCTACAGAGAGAGCAGGTCCTCTTCCAGGGAGTCCACCATGTTTCTACAGTAGCCCAGAACAGACAAACCAAAGACTTGCATTTTTAGCGACCACCACAGATTCTCCTACATGCTGCACATGGAGGGTGAGGCGAGGGATGCCACTAAATCCTACACACGTAAACTCTCTGAAAACCACTCAGACCAGCTCTGATTAGCAGCTGCTCTGATTGAAATGAAGAACATTTTCAGAGCGTGGGCGTTACAGCGGCTGAGTCGAGTTCAAATGCAGCAAACCTGCACCATTAGATGAATTTTTACACTCAAGCACAGAAGAGACAAAATGTGACGGCTGGAGAAAAAGCCTTTTAAAGTATTTAAAAATAATTACTGCTATTAACTACTCACATGAAAACTTTTGTCATTGTGACACATATTTGCACGTATTTAAATAAATGCTACAACAGTAGAGCCCATTAGAGCTGCAAATCTCTACCTTTAACGTGGATGCTGTCCTTCAAAATGGTCCAAAGCTGATATCTGTGCTTTTTTTTTTTAATCATTGGGTCCAGTCTTAGTTTAGTTTGGGTGATATAACCACACAGTATTATTTCCATTGTGGTTTTTGATGTTTAAACATGAAGTTTGAGTGGAAATATATTTTCCAAACATATGTTTTTTTAAACATTTGGTTTATATTATATGAATATGGTGGATGTGAGTGTGTTTTAGCTCCATTTTGGTCTTCACCTTCTCTTTTCTGAGAAACATGTCTGGCTTTTTAGCTGATAAACGCTCCATTTTGTTCACCAGCTAGTTGCTATACTGCAGTAGTTGCAAGCACCAGCATACAGTGAGACTTTAGTGCTTTTCCACTAAAAACAGCTGCTGCACCTGAAAACTGGGCTGAGGAGAGCAGTGAGACCACAGCTGAGGGGAACTGCAGAGTTGAGTATCAATTATCAATGAGTTTGACACTACGAGCGACACCTTTCACATCGTCATTTCATGCATTGATTAGAGCAGCTTTAAAGTGAAGCAACAGCAAAAGCTTTAATAAGCTTGCAAACTTCAGTTACAGAACTGAAGTGCTGCTGTTCCACTTAAAGGAGACTGACTGTATTAACTAACATCACCTGATTTCCCATCATAAAACTTCAGTGTCAGTGACATTATGCTGAAGGCTGTATCTATAAAAGATGTCAAAATAATTCATGCAAAATTCAATTGTGCTCAATCCCACAGTTTCCAACGTCTGCATCTCCTTCTGCTTCTGTCTATCCATTTATCCATCTTTATTTTCCTCTCTGCTATTTCTGTCTATCCATTCTCTGCATCCTCTTGGTGGTCAGCAGCATTCATAATTTCTAAATGTCATTTGGACATTAGCTCATGAGGTCAGAAAGGACGCTGTAAGTGTGTGTGTGTGTGTGTGTCTGTGTGTCGGGAGGGGTGATGGAAGAGGGAGGTCGTAGGGAGGGGCAGGCGATGAGAAATACAGTAAAGTCATCTTCGTGGCCTCTTGGAGACTCATAGATTTGATTACAGTTACAGGCCAGAAACAGAGAAGATAGATGCAGACGGATGCAGATAAAAAGCGTATCACATGCTCACTCTGCTTCTACACGAGCGCAGGACGAAGGAGACAGAACAAGATAAAGAGTGGGTGCCCCGAGTTTGATAAAGAAAACTGGGAGATGACTTCAGCAGGGCCTGAGGAAAACCAGATTTGGTAAAAGGTCAGACTGTGATATCTGAGAAGAGCCATTTTCACATCTCAGAAAGCTAAATTTAATCTGTGTGATTACTGGGCCCATCTGTAATCTGTACACCACCTCAAGAAGGCCCTGAAGGCACGTTTTCCCTGCCCTCTATTGGACAGAAGCAGAACTGCATGACTGGACTGCATGCGTCTAAGGCAGGTTGTCTGTGTGTGTGTGTGTTGGGTGGGTTTCTCTGACAGCAAGCTTTAATGATACAGTTATTTGATGTGTTTCTGGGGATTATTCCCTTCGGCATCTCCTCCACGGAAGGAGAACTTGGAGGACATGAACGACAAGGTGTTTTTTGATCTGGGCATCAGACCAAGTTTGAGCCTCTGGCAGCAGAAAAAGCTGCTGCCTTTTGAGCTGATGTTGTTGCAAACTGACATCCACTCGCTCACCACTTACTGCTTGATCTGACAAATCTGCAGGGTTTATATATAATTGGGGAAAAGGGCTGAGCTATGGATACAAATCTTTCAAAGTATATATGATCATATATCACAACCCTGATATACTATATGCTGTATTAGGATACAGTGATTTCAACTGAACAACAGTTACAGATAAAACAACCAGATTTGAATGTCTATTTTTGGCCAGTTCAATTAAACAATCCAGCTGCTTATTGATTTGCAGAATTATAGCCAAAGATAACAAAGATACTGAAAGATATCAATGTAGTGTAGCATCTCATACATTATCATAATACCTGACTGTAGATGGCAGAAACCGGCTCCCATAGGGCTGCATTGTATCGGACAGATTACTGTATTTGTGTACAGCCCTGAGTGAAGATGAGCCAGTGACAAAATGTTGACAATTTATAGGAAAAGAATGAGATTTCTATTGAGAAATATTCAATATGGACAAAATATGCGTCAGCACACTTGGGTCCAATGCAAGTATCTAACACAACCAAGCTTTCGGCCGTTAGACCTTCATCAGGGCAAATGTTTAACATAAGGGAGTCTCAGATCTTATGATGACAGAGCACACATGTGCTTTGTCATTAAGGTCTCAAATGCATAACTGCAAATACAACATACCCCCAAATCTGAGGATAACCCAATACAGAAGGCAAACAGTGTCAGATGTGATAAAAGGGGTGGAAATAATGCACAAGCACTGGGAGAAAGTTCAGCTTCTACAACCCTCAAACACATCAGTAAATCCACCTGTAGTAATCCTCATATCTCAGTCCACATTTGAACCTGTGAGAAGACTTGTGAGTAGCCAACAAAGCTCTTTCGATAAGTCTTGAGTTTCTATCACCCCTGTACATTCTCAATACCCTGCAGAATGCCACGCATGAGACAGCTGTTTTTAAGCGAACATACTCTGAAATCCATGTTTGATTTACAATGTTTGGATGTGGAATCTATAGAAGCAGGGGAGAAAGAAAAAGCGAAGGAAATCCTCTAAATTAGTTGATCCGGTCGCCACAAAATGCATCCAGCATGTTTTATTTTGTGATTGCTGGGTCTATCTTTGCCCTCCTGTGACTTGATTTACTAAAGTGTGCAGATTGGTGTGGTTTTGTGTAACAAGGACTGGGTCCAGGTGACAAATCAGTGCGTTAATCGCCCTAGCTGTCATTTTTACACTGGCCAATAAAGTAGATTTATCACAATTCAATGAAGTAATGGCGTAAAGTCAGGCAGTAGCTCATTATTAGATGCTCTACCAACACAGAGCATGAAGGAGTCTGCAGGGACTAATTCTGTCTCTGATTAGCAGGGCTTACTGCAGGAGTTTGGTTTCAAGCTTCAAACATTGGAAACTAAGTCTGAATACACTTAAGTTACATTTTCAGGTGTGTTATTAAAATATAAGCATGTAAAAATATTTTGATAATACTCAAAAGCATTCTGTGACTTGTGCTGTTTTTCAGGATTTGTCAATGGGGGGAAGAAGGAAAATACGTAATTTGAAGAATTTCTAATGAGGTAATTGAACTTGTTTGGGGGAAAAACAAATGATTTTTTAAAGCTCAGTATTTTTCATTTATTTTAAAACATGTCACATCAACACCAACAATGGAAACAAGTCAGTAAAATATACTGATTAAATTGATTTTGTTCTTTGTGTATTAATAATACAGGATAAATAAATGAACAAATGTACAAATAAAACATCTTAAAATATACTTGACTTTAGTATTTTGAGACACCAAGTAATTATTTAAACATATTTTGGGACTTAATACAGACATACTTGAAATATGACTTCAAATTACCATTAATTGTAGATGCAGCATTTACATATATCAAATGTATACTAACAAGTGGCCAAAAGATTGCGTTAACGTTAGCAATATGATGCAGCAAAATAGCTACAGCTAACTAAAAACTGCTGCTCTGAGTTAACTTACTGCTTCAACATAAAATATTTTAGTCGCATCGCTTGGTTTTCAGAAACAAGATTGAAAGAACTGAAGGAAATCCAAGTTTTAAGCACTCTTTTAATTTGAGTATTTCAGCAAAGCTAAAGCTAGCAGGCGCACATTCAGCGACCACATTAAACCCCTAACCCTAACCCAAACCTTCTTGGGTTTGACATCAAGCACACTTGTTTGCTATGACTGGATGAACAATGACTTTTGGTTAAAATCCTAAGAAATTAAATCTGCTAATGGGGCAGTAGTTTACATTTTTGGGAAATGTTGGTTCTCGAAGCTTGGTGAGGTAGGAATGCTAGTTACTAGTTAGCTAATTCGTAGACTGCTGTATTTTATATACAGATGCTTCAAATGTTTAGTCTGAATGTCTGAAAGTCAACAAGTCGTTTCATCTATTTCCTGAGTACAGTTGTTGCATCTGCCATTGATAATGAATGTCAGTGTAAGACTGGCTGACAGGGGCCTGATCCATGATGTTGCTTACACATCTAATAAAAAGAGATCTCTGCTCATTATCATCCATCTCACTTACGCTCGCCCTCTTTGTCTCTTAATCATCCCAACCCCCCCAGCACATACACACAACACCATTATAGACTGGTGCACTGGACTGTTTCTCTAATTGGTGTGTATTGATGAGACTGCTGCTGGTATTGCCACAGATACAAGTCATTAGTGTTACCCCCTGCCTTGCAATGTAAGACACACATACACACACACACAAACACACAGTGACAAGTTCAAGAACCTCCTGTAAGAACACAGAATAAGTTGCCATGGGAACTGCTGACATCAGTGAATGAGATATGATGCTGTGAGTGTGTGCGTGTGCGTGCGTGTAATAGCAGGTCTGGAGGAAAATCAATAAATGGACATGTTTTCAGATGCAATCTCAACCTCTTTATGTCTTTTGTCCCCCATCCATCAGACCCTCCATCCACTGACTGCCACCTCGGGCCATTTCTCTCTCTCGCACACATTTACCTGATCAATCACAGAAAAGTTACGGCATTATGTCTCAGAGTTTTATTAAAACCTGACAGAAAGAAGCACAACCAAAAACAGCAACACAGTGAACCATAATCACAGATACAAATATTCAATATAACGATGGAAAAGCAGTAATTCATCCCATTAAGTTACAGACAAACACTTGCTGATAATAACATGTAAATAGACTAAACGTTCGTAACATACAGTGGTTTAGATTTAATACTTTCTGATGTGGATTCTTCAGCATTTCAGAATAAACTTCACTGGGTGATTAGAGTGATGCTATTTTGTAAGACTGAAACAAATAACAAACTTGACAAAAATTACTCATGAATGCAATCTTGATGATCATTTACTGTTGTAGTGATTTAACAATTTTCAGTTTCTCAAAATGTCTGAATTTCATTTGTTAGATGGTTTGTTATCTTTGTGAACTGAAAGTGGACATTTTGGGTTTTAAATAGTTGGTCGAACAAAAACAGACATCTGATGACTTCATATTTGGCTCTGGTAAATTATGATGGCAATTTTTTGTACATTTATTTCGAGAAAACTGTACAAACAATAGGCAGATTAGTCGATAATGAAGATAACAGTTAGATGCAGCCTGACTATTAATAGCAAAAATACATGAAACACATTAAGGAACCTCAATAATTATCCACTGGTGATGTTAAAAAAATGCTTGATTTGATATTAAGTTTCTATGTTGGATATTATTTCAGAACTTTCCTCTTAATTCTATTGAAAATATATCTTAATAATAATAATTTTAAAAAGATCAATAGGTTTGGTAGACTAGAGATCCAGTTTTCACATAAAGTCATTACCATAGTATATACAGTAGATAGGAGGAGTGCTGCCCTCATTAACAAATCAGAGTTTTGCTGTGCCAGCTAATTGCAGGTCCATTACTTGTTTTTTGCGTAAGAATTCCTTAGTTCTTGGTAACAACCACGTAGTTTTAAAACTGCTGACTTACTAAATCAGGTTGTTCCAACAAAACTTCTGCCATATCTTAGCAAGTAAAAACTTCAGTTATGGTGTAAAACAGGTGCAAGGGAACACCTGTAGCACTGTCCAATCAAAAGCAGCTTCAGCCATGTCAACAGGAAGCATTGTTCGTGTAATGCCTCGTAACTTGAGCTGTATATTTATGTGAAATTTCATTTACAATCTTACCAGTTTAACAACATTATTAAACTGCATTTTATCAAGTGTCAGAGTTGTCAGCATTACCCCATTACCTCTTTTACTCTTTGCTTACGGATGGATCACATATCAGCAAGCTAGCATTAGCTTTGTCCATTAATCTAGCTCGTTAAGTTAGCTACGTAACAGTTACGCCTGGCAGGTAGTTCTTAGTGAGTTCTTATGTCAACATCAGTTGTAAATATTAACTAACAGCTGGTTTGAATAGTAGCTAACAAAGCTAACGCTAGCTTTGGCAGTTAGTCTAGCTAGTTAAGTTAGCTACATAACAGTTACACCTGGCAGTTAGCTAGTTCTTATGTAAACATTAGTTGTAACAGCTGGTTTGTTTTGTACAACCTTTTTATATTAATTAAGTGTCTATCTTCACTCAGTAAACAGTTACTAGAGTAAGTTCAAACTAATGAAGATCAATTGAGGCACAAGAGGAATCAGTTTGTGTCTAAACTACATATAAGAGTGTTTCAAAAAGCAAAATAAGAAGATAACTAGATAAATATGAAAAAAAGAAAATTCTGTTTTTTTTTATCACAACCATTACAATCACTTAGACAAAACCTGAACATTTAAGAATAACAGTTATCTTTTAATGATTACTCCTCATAAACAATACGATATCATATAACCTCACATTTTGTGACTAACTGAAAATCTGAAGAAAAAAAATTCTGTCACGTAAAATACTCCCTTTATTCCACAGCACCAAAATACTACCAACCAGCTGATATGTGAGTGCACCTCAGCAGTGCAGCTCAATAAAGGAGACAGAAAGACACATGGAGAGAGTGCATCTTGTAGTTTGAGTGCTTGTAATTCATTTGCCTCAGGCTCAACTGGAGAATGCAAATAAATGTCTGAGACTGAAACAAAGTGAGACAGAAACCAAGACAGGACTTTTCAAAGGAGGATATTAATTCTTAAAAATACGCCAGCAGGTTGATATCATTCAGCTTGTTGTGCTGCTCTGTAAGTTTAAAATTATGGTACGAATTTCACGATTGTTTCCACAAAAAAAGAGGATAAACTAGGTTTCAAGACTATGAGATACAATTGAACTGTAAATGTCTAATTTGAATTTTTTTTGTGTGTATTCTTGTGTGCATTTTTCACTCGTATTTATGCTCAAACATAAATGAATTAACTTTGGTTTTGGGTGTTTGGGCTACTAGTTAATATACACAGAAACTGACCTAACAGTTAGCATAAAATTTTAAATATAGGTTCCTATATAAAAAAATCTAGTCATTATTCCTTTACTTCAATATATCTATATATGTTTTTTTATTCCCATAAGAATGGTTCTACCTTTATCAAGTCACACGTAAATCTACATATAAGGCCGTTGCAGAAATTTTTTCCAACATTTCTAAAACCCATAAATTATGGTCCTTGCAAACTGCTTCAGTTGGAATTTATGCAGTAATTGAAACATATGCGCAGTAAATGTACCTATGGAAAAACTGGAACAATAAAACTTGTTGAAGCAACAATCTAAAAAACCCCATCAAAACGGCTCTAACCCTGACCTGTTAGGCTGTGTTTTTTTTCTGTGAGAACAACTGCGCTTTATTTTTGCTTCATCGTTACCACATCACAACTATGTTGGCTAAGTCCAGCATTATCAGCCTTTTCAACAGATGTCCTGCTGACAGCCCTGGTCTGCTTCAGGGTAAAGCTGAGGTCAAAGGTCACCACACCCGACAGGATTGTGCACCTCGGTTCATAACCGACGACTCAGGACAGTTGAACGCTTTCCGAAACTCTTCATAGTTGCTCATTGCTCCGATAACTCTGCAGGGCAACAGTGAAGGTAAAGGTCAGATTGGAAGAATTGTGTGCATTCATCAGTGTGTGTGTGTGTGTGTGTGTGTGTGTGTGTGTGTGTGTGCCCACCTGTATTTTGGTGGACTGTGAGCTCCACTCTGGATCTGGTCCCTGGCTGCTTCTGGTCTATACGAGTTACATCTCACCTACAGAGTATAAGCATATTGGATGGATGATTTGATTGTGTATGTGTGAGTGTGTCAGCAGCACTGTCATCTAATTTTTTGCTATATGCAATGTTATGAAGCACAGCATCAATCCCTCATCATCAGTTGTGGAAGAACCTTTTACATAACTAAATGTTGCAATATCACAGTGTAGAAATACTCTGTTACAAGTAAAAGTTCTGCAAGTAAAGTATTAGAATAAAAGTATGCTAAAAAAATATGAGAATGGCCCATTTCATAATGAAATATGTTAGATCATTGTTGCATATTGATGCATTAATGTGGACATCACTTTCATGTTGGTAAAGCTTTAAAGCTGGTAAAGTAGGGCTAATTTTAATGACCTACTACCTCAACACTGACCTTGGTTTGCAAAGTAGCCATTCGGGAAAAAAAACAGCATATTCAGACATGACAGCAGAAATGCTCTTACTGGTTGCAGCATTGGCACAGTGGCAAAAATAGTTTGTATCTCTGTGTGTGTGTGTGTGAGTGTGAGTGTGTGTGTCCTTACATGTGCATAGCTCAGGAAGAAAAGTTGGTTGTTGTTCAGTCCCACTCCAGGCAGCTGAGGCTCCTCAACACCAGCTCGGTTCTCATCTACCCACCGCCTGTACGCCTGCGCACAAATATAAAAAACATCGTTTTCGCCTCTGGGCTTCTCAACACGACAACTGGAAAGTTTTATAAAAAGTCCTTGCACACAAAGGACATTTTGAGTTGTGTAACACAGGTACCAGAACCTGATGAATAAATGTGACAATAACAAGCACAGGTGCAAGAAAAAACAGAGGTGCGATTAATGACAAAGACAGATGAAACTAATAACAAACACATGCCAAACTAATAACAGGCACAGTTGAAACCAATTTAAGTGTCAGTGCCAGGGCACTGGTATTCATGCTGACTCACAGACCATATTCATTCATAGACGGCGGGAAGCTCAGAAGCTGTTATCAAAAGGATAAGGTCATACTGCTGTGTTCCAGGATGCAAGTCGTTTAAACATAGGGAATCTGACAAATGGTTATCATTTCACTGCTTCCTGATTGATCAGCTACTGAATAGAGATTGGATAGTGAAAACATCAGGCCATATTTCAAGGACAAACGACATATTAGATAACAGCTAACGGATAACAGATAACATAACTAGTTGTCTTTCCAGAAAATGGCCACTGTCTATATTTTTGCCATAGCTTGCTTACACACCGAAATGCACCAAAATCACAATTAATGTTACATTACACCCGTAAAGGTCAAATTGTCGACAATCAATGTTTGTGGTGGAGACAGCTAATCCCAGACAGTGAGTGTGAAGCCATACCCTGAAAGCCTCTCTTATTCCTCCATTGTCTGCAATGTTTTCTGCCAGAGTCCTCTTGCCCCGCACCTACAGGACAAAACATCCACAAAGCACAGATGCTCAGGTCTTATTGCGTCACAAAGACTAAGATCATAAAAGTGTCAAACTGGCATTATGCAATAAATATTCTCGACTTGATTGTTTCTTGAACATCCACGTCTGTGTTATCAAGGTTTTAGTTGATTTTTTTTAAGATCATTCTACCGTTGCAGGTGTTGTAAATTCTGCAGATTAAAAATCAGATTCTCACATTTAGGCCTGCCTCCTCCCAGTGGTAGCCGTTATACTGGTCGATCATACACTGGGTCTTCTCATTGAAGGCTGTCACAGACGAGTTGCTCCACCACTGGTCGAGGTTGCCATTACTGTCATACTTGCGGCCTATTCATGAAAAGCAACACATGCAAGAATCACAACGTGGTAAGTTATTGTGGGTGTTTTCGGGGTCAATCTTGGCAATCAGAATATTTACCGTTATTGTCAAAGCCGTGTGTTAACTCGTGTCCTACTATCACCCCGATGGCACCGTAGCTTAAAGATCTGGAAACGGACAACAAGGGGATGAAGGTTAAGATGTAGCTCCTTTCCTGAGTAGAATGAGTCACGCCAACAGCAGCATGTTTTTGGTACAAAATATGTATTTTGAATAAAATGTACTGCTGTGAGCAACCGAGCTAACGAACATTCAAACTGAAAGTGAGCAAGCTTGCTAGCGTGGAGAGTCTTTCTTAACCTTCAATAACTCTTAATGGAATTAAATGATGTACAATGCTGAGAACAAAAAAAAACAAAAAAAAAAAAACAAAGAAGCTATTGTGATTGGTTAGCATTAGCATGTTCCTGGCTGGCTGGGGTGTTAGCCATTAGCTTGCCAGCTACACGAACTAGGATTAGCCCCTCCTGTAGACAAGGGAGTAGAAAACAAATGACACCACAATGGACAGCTTATGAGGAGATCAACACTGGTCAATGTTTTTACCAGTCTGCTATGAATGACGCTTTGTCTGACTTTCATGCTAACATTATTTGTATGAAGGGATGCTCCAGTGCTAACTTTGTGTAGTCTTGGTTAGCATTATCACAGCTACTAGCTGCTGATTCTCACTGGGATTTCATGTGTCACATTAGCTAGCTAGAGCTGCCAGGCTAAGACAGCAGGTGGTTAAAGGTTTTACCTTTAAATAGTATTTTGAATGGCCTGATTTATGCTAACATTGCTTGTATGAACGGATGCTTCAGAGATTTGTGCAGCCTCGTTAGCATTATCACTGCTACTAGCTGCTGTTTCTCATTGGGATTTCATGTCATGTTAGCTAGCTTGAGCTGCCAGGCTAAGACAGCAGGTGGTTAAAGGTTTTACCTTTAAATAGTGTTTTGACGGGTTTGTGGTAAGCCGTTTTATTTCTAAATAGTGAACATGTCCATAGTTAAGCTTAGCTATCATGATGTTGTAGAAATGTGTTGTCTACGCCACTGTATTTTGCAAACAAATTTCACACTGTATGATGATGAGTATTGAGGACTAAATTGTTTGTCGTTGGAAAATATTTAGCAATGAATTTCAAAACACATGCAGCACAATACACAATTTTGTGATGTAAAAATTAAATATACCTTATAAAGAAACGTTTCTGATTATTTCAGAGCTCCACATTACTTATAGAGTAAAGAATGAGGTGGCATTTCTTTGGCCTGTTAATGGAGCGCGCCACAGTTCTTTAATCTCACCTTGGATACTCTCTTCCCCAAAAGAACGGTTTTTGAAGCTCTCCAGCAGGGAATCCTAAATGAGAAGATCAAAATAGTCTGTGAGTCTTTAGCCGTGTCCACACAGTGTCATTTACTGCAAAAGGTCGGCTAATTTTCAAAGGCTCCATTTTTCTATTTCATCCTGTGTGATGCACAGTTTTTTGTGATTAGAAAGTGTGATTTCTCATGGGAGTATTATAAAACTGATCACGTTTCACCTGTTTTAGAAAGCACTCCTCCTGTGTTCCCTCTAGTTTGTTTTCAATGCAAATTCATAATTATTTCCAACACTGAAATGCCTACTCAGCCATCTTAGGGTAATGAAAATCCCATAAAAATGAATCATCAGCAGATAATTGAAAACACGGGGGTGCATTGTAGCGTCGTCCTGCCTGGAGGGAGAATTTGCAAATAATTAAATAAAAACTTGGCCCCTTAGTAATCAATCACACATTATATCTTACTGATTTGATTCGTGGAGGAACTGTAGAAGGCGTTCACAGTTGTTGGGTTAGTAAACCACCTGCAACACAAACACACACACACGCACACACACACATTATGGCACATCAACAAGGAAGTAAAACACAAGAAGTCCCACAGCAGGTTGACGGATTAGTCCAGCCACTCACTCTGTACGTGGGACGCTCTTTCGGAGCCAGGCGATATCAGACTGGCCGATGAACTTCAGCGTCTGCATCACGTTCCCGTAGTAGTCCTTCTCATTGAACTCTAGCTAAAACATGCACAGATGCAAATACACACTGTTAGGTACTAAAGGATGTGCAAATATTCCATCAGGATAAGAAATTTAGTTTCAGCCCGCCGCTCTAAGTTCCCGCCAGCTTGCCATCTTTGTTTTTTCCAAACTGTTGAGATTTTTAAACTATAATTTGGTGCATCTTAGATAAATTGGTGAGCCAATGAATCACTTGAAGTCACATTTATGGGTGAGTTTACCTTTGCTGTGCTAACGAACCAGCTTACAGCAGCGAAATACAAACCTGCTTTAAATCTTCATTGAGGTAGGTGTCGTTCAGAATAAACTCGGGGTAGCCAACCTTCGCCAGGACTGCATGAGCCTTGAGAGAGTGGACATCATGCAGAGTTTAAACAGGTGTTTAATGTGTCACTCATTCAGGGTAACTGACAGTGAGTGCAAATGCTGAATAAGATTAAACTCTATACAAGCAATAAAGAGTGAGGACTGTGAGAGACACAGCAGCCTGACAAAAAAACGTTCCCTGCAATTTTGCACGAGAAATAAAGAGACAGAAAAATGCAAAAGGACAGCACAGCACTGCTGTAACAAAAGAGAAAAAAAAGGTCTTAAATTAAAAAATGTGTGAGCCCCAATGATGAAATGAGATGAAGGAGAATCCACAGACGTGATGCTCAATATTCTGGATTAAAGCTGCTATAATTAACAATTTTATCTCAAGAATAAATTAAATGGCCGCGTAATGTGAAAGGAGTCACTCACACTGACAGACCCACAGAGAATGATCACATGACTCTGTAGCTCTACTGTGCATCATTGTTGGCTTTACATCACATTTAGCAGCGAAGGTGCCACATAGTCTCAGAGCACAGAACTGCCCCCCCCCCCCCCAAAATGCAGCTTTAAGTTGAGAGCAACATTTTTCGATCAGACAGGTGTTTTCTTTAAAGTGGCTGTAATCAATATCCGTATCTGTAGCTATCTGCACCAAATGCATTTTACCATCTTTAAGCTTGTTTTGTTGTCAACCAAGAGCTTTACTGTTTCAGTTCACCTTAAGTGTCTTTTTGGCTGCAGCAGGAAGCTGTTTCAGCTCTGCTAAATCCACTGCCTGTGACCTGCCCAGCACTTAAACAGTAGACAAGCAAAATTAGTGACTAGCTGGTGAAGAAAGTCAAAGATTTAGCAGCTAGAGAGCCAGATATTTTGTATGTGCTACCCCCAAGTGGCCAAAAACATTAATGCAGCTTTAAACAACATTTTTTAGATTGGAAAATACAAGTCAGAGTGGAGTGTGGAGTGGTGAGTCAGCTGCTCTTACCTTCTCTATGGCTCTCTTCTTCGTTGGTTGATCCATCCAGTCATTCTCCTTCTCCAGCATGTCAATAAACGCCCAGCGAACGCCCCCGATCAGCTCCTCCATCTGACAAACAACACACTCTCATATTAATTAGGAGATAATTAAATGTGCGATGTGACCTCCTGAGGACATGCACATAAAACTAACACACATCCATGTGCACACTCAACACACACAATAAAGCACTCTCTGTGTCACCGCCGCATAAACACACACGCCCGCACTGACGCACAACATTAAATGTCTGACATCATCTCCAGATGACACACAGACAAAGACCACTAAACATATCCAAAAATGAAACGCTTGACCCGTGATTTAGGACATGATGTCGTGGTGTCTACAACACGCTCATAAAACACACACGCACCATGTGCTTCTTGTCCTCCTGGAAGTGCGTGTTGACAAAGAGGCGCCCGGTGGCATAAATAAGCGAGTTCTCGACGTAGTTTACACACTTATCCCAGCGCGGGGTCAGAGAGGTGGTTCCTGTGGTTACCTGGTGGGGGTATGAGAGACGGAGATGCAAGGTGACATTCACTTCCTCCACATGATGCTAACATACACTTAGTTCCTCAGCCGGGGAATCTGGAACTGACACACTGACATTTTTTAAAGCATAGCTTTCTATTATATATATATATATCATAATTTGTGTTTAGGGCATGTTTTAAAGTTAATTTGAAGCTCCCTCTGAGGTCAGGAAACCGTAGTACTCAAAATCACATGATCTTTGCCAGCTCTCTAATTACTGTCATGAGCATTTGGGGACATAAAAACAGAGTTTGAGAAAAGGAGAGAATCCTCACAGTATGGGCTTGCTACTTACATTTTGAAAGTTTTTAGGATTTTATCACTTTTATCACAAGTTTTTACACTGAAAAAAAGAAAAAAAGAAAAACAACAAAAAAATGTATGTACATATGAGGCCAAAGCTGTGTCCTAATTCTACACTACACACTAATTTGAAGCAGGTTTTCAGTAAGTAGTCCACTCCAACTAGGATAAGACAGAAAATGCATACTGATTGCAAAGTAAATGACCTTGCAATGAGAGTTTGAGTGTTTTAAATTTCATCTCTTATTTACTCTCAAAGGCACTTTTTGATGCTTCCTTCCTTCCTTCCCCTGATTTGTTCTCTTGTCTTTGATTTATACATTCATTCAAATGCTCCTTATCTTAATGGTGCTAAAAGTTTGGATATATTTCAGTACCAGATGCAATGCAAGGAAATAAGAGAGCTACTCACGGCTATACAACAAAATGCACATGGTGGCAAAAAGCATGTTACACGTTTAATCTTAATTTTGGTTTCTCTTTGTGAATTGTTTCTAATTTTTCATTCAAAAATCTCAGTTTAATTTATATCCCTTGGCCCATATTTGTACTATTACCTGTATATGTGCAAAAAACAATACAATGTGTCTGTAAAAAATATTCTAATGGCTGTTTTTTATTATTTGGATTAAAGGTCTAAATGTTGTTACAAAGTCCTGTTCAAGCTGCCATGAATGAAAATATTAAATCCTTTGATTTTTGGCCTAAAACACATCCAAATCAAATATCCTGAGTCAAAAATATACCAGAAAAACCTGAAAAAAACAGTACAATCTGTGGTTGCACTTAGGACATGTTCAAGAAAGCCATGAATTAGTTTAAATGTGGGTCAGGTTAATAGTCTTTTATATAAAGTGGGAATTCAGGATTTATTAAAGGTATATGTTGTGTTATGAGAGTTAAAATCAGAGAAACAGTAAACAAATGTAGGCAGCTGAAGTCCTCACAATCTGGTTTTCCTGTTTACAGTCACCAAAATTCCATCGTGTCACAGCTAAACAATTTCCATACATATACAAACCGCGTATCTGCAAAATGTCAACTTTTGTGATAAGAAAAACAGCCCTGTTTTATAGAGTATTTTCTATGTAATTTAACTGTTTTTTAGACTTTGTTTGCTCCTGAACCAATGAAGGAGCATTGAATTCTTCACTAAATCTAAAATCTGAAAAATGACCACCAATAGATGTAGATTTTGTAAGATTTGTTCTGTACTGACCCGAGCATAGTCCAGGTATCTGTAAAGGAAACGACGGCTCAGAGTGGTGATCCTGGAGAAAACTGTCCTCCACTGTACGTAGTTAGCTACAGTCCTGGAGAGAGAGAGGAGGGGACATTAATTAAAAGCCTACATGTAATCTCATTATACACTATAATATACTTATAATGAGAGGCTGGAGCCCTCAAGCCCCAGTGTGTGCTCATCAGTCTGTGTGTGTTTTCTGTCTAGCTCTGTGTGTGTGTGTGTGTGTGTGTGTGTGTGTGTGTGTATGTATGTGTGTGTGTGTGTATGTGTGTGTGCGTACCTGGGATCTGTGTTGGAAATGAGTTTGAAAAGTTCCTTGAAGTACTGCGGAGCTCGGACGATGATGGGCTCAGAGGAGGAGATAGAGCGGGCCGGGTCGGCTTTGGACTCCACCACAGCTTTTACAAAACTCAGCCAATCAAACTACAGACAAACGGACCCCGAAACATAAACAGTGAAGGTTAAAACGTTTATTTAAAAGCAGCTGTGTTGATATTCTGCATCTTTTTGACATAAGCAATTGCAGTTAACTATTTTTGTGCATTTTCAGCAACTGTATCAAACTGTGATCATCTTCACACAGAAAAATGCACACACTTTCTCCAAATTGCAAGTATTAAAACAAATGACATTCCCATCAGCCTCAGCGTTAGATTGTTTTTAGTGATAATTAGCAAGCTAACACACTAACCTAAGATGGAGAACAAACTATATACCTGTTGGATGTTGCATTAGCTATTATATTATTATGTAAGCATCCTGCTGTTAGCATTTAGCTTGTGTTAGCTTGCCACTGTGCCTAAGTACAGCTTCACGGAGCCATTCACATGGTCATTTGGAGCACTTACTACCTTTAAGTTTCTTTAAACTAAGAATTGCACAAATTGTTAAAATTCACCATAAATTTAAAAAATTCCTAAAAAGAAATGTACAAAAGAGCCATCAAGAATGTTTTGGAGAAACAAGAGAAGATGTAGATAGTTTACGTGTCTGGATGTATTTAAAGTACCTGTGGTATGAGGCGCTGCAGACGAGAGAGTGAGAATCTGTTGTACATGTTCTCACTGGTGCGGTTTTCATAGGGAATCAGGATCTGCGCACACAAAGCAATGTTTTACTGACATGACAGTTCTTTTATTAAGAAGATAATTTACCTTTCTACTGCTGGAGGAGTTTATGGATCAATTTGATGTTTCACAGTTAATAAATCTGGGTTTTAATTAGCCCCACTGAGGCCTATCAAATCATCATCTCCATACATTAAGTGAGATTATATCTATCTGACATGGCGTGTTTACATGAGCCAGTTTGGTCTCGAAGGCGAGGGCTTTTTCCATCTGGGTCAGTGCTGCTTTCTCTGGAGCGCCCAGCATGACGGCGATATCAACCATCAAACTCAACAAGGCTGCACGATACTGGAGAGAGAGAGAGAAAAAGCAAAAAAGATGAATGTCATTTATTCTTTCATTGCTGTGAGCTACTCTCACTACCAAACATCAGATGCCATCAGACATCAAAGACAGACCTCCATGCACACTCAGATACTACTGCACTGCTGTGTCAGTAAGTGGTACTCAGCTATATTTATGTATTTTAATCATCATCTGTCTTAAGGGACAGATACAGAGCAGCATAAAATATTCTTTGAATAATACTGTTACCAAGTTCAAAGCCTTGTGCCCAAATGGACTTAAGAGAAATATTCAAGTACTGTACTTTCATACAAATCTAAGGTATTTTTTGAAGACCTGCTATCTGAATATTTTCTTCTAATGCCACTTTTTGTACTTTCTGTTCTCAACTCATTTAGTGATGACATTTCTCACCATTTTCAGAATTTTACAAAACCCAAAACAATGATTAGTGTAGAAAGTAATCAATCCATAATGAAGATAATCATTATTTGCAGTTCTGTACAAAATAATTGAAAATAAGCTCCATCTTAAACAACTACAACAGTAAAATCCGGCTTTTACATGAATGCATAGTCATAATAATGATATAATATATAGAAGTAAACAGTGATGGGACATACCTTGTTATCCATTGAGTACTTTTACTTTTAATACTTCAATGCTTTAAGTACAATTTTCAAATCATACTTACACACTTAAGTAACATTGTGAATGCAGGACTTTTATTTATAATGTAGTATTTTTACAGTGTGATATTAATATCTTTACTTCAGGAAAGGATCTAAATACTTCCTCCAATATTTTTTAAAACTATACAAAACACAAAGAATAAACATAAAATAGAAATAGAAAAAAGTCCCATTATGGTAAATGAAAGCAGAAGTATCACGCTAACGATTACCCATGCTAACTAATCAAGAAAGGTTTCTCTTTGGATTTTACTTATTAATGTTATTGTTATTAAAAAGTTTAAAACAACGTGGTTAACAAATAAGTCTTTTAGATAATAGCTAAATAACGGCACAGAGGTTGCTATGTGGAGTCTGAATACAAATTAGGAGCCCTTACTGTTAGCACCCCTTTGCAACCTTAAGTAGCTTGCAGCTTTTTCTTATGAGCTAATGCAGACCCTTGGATATTGTAGGTAAGACAGAGTTTTTCCAGTTGAGAAAATTTAGATCATTCAACTTTTTATTCTGGTCTAATGAGGCAGCTATTAGTGGGCCATTCAGTATCAGCTGCCTCTCCTTCGATTAATTTCTTGCATTACACTGTCTAGCATTTGTGAAAATGTTAAGTGTGAAGACAATCTTGTTCTTGCTGATATAAAAACCTAACCTTAAGTGCTGATATTCAAAGAGGCCGAAATTCTTGTTCTGCTACAATATCAATATCACTCAAGCAGGAAGGAAATAGCTGCTGCAAGAAGAGGAGTTTTTAGATGACAGGTATAAGGGGTGAAAGATGAAGCAGAAACTCACCGCCTGAGCAGAGGAAGTGTTGGTGATGTAGTCCTCCCTGGAGGGTAGAGACAAGGACGCCTGATCGAGCTACATAAAGACAGACGGCACAGGTTAGCCTCTGCTGTTTTCTGGCCTTGTTTATCTTGTAGCAATAAAAAGCAGGAAAATATGGTGGAGCAAGGCACTGAATCTGTATCTGCAAAGATGTCCATGCTAGTGAGCTGCACACCTAAATCATTAAATTGTTCTTTTTGAGTACTGGCTGTGTACCTTCAACAACATGGAACTGCACCATTGGCTGAATGGTAGTTTTTTTTTGTGTCAGCCCTGTTGAGTTGTCCAGGGTGTACCCTGCCTCTCGCCCAGTGTCAGCTGGGATCAGCCTTACATGACCCTCCAGAAGGAAACGTGATTGTAGACAATAAACGGATGGACATTATTGTTGCCTTGTGTGAACATTCACCACTGTGCCAATCAAGTACATTCTGACGATCCAGATTTTAGAGTCATCGGGCAAAAGACATTATAACCATGAGATTTGCTGTTCAGCAGTTGACTGTTTACTGTGTTGGAATACATCCTGCAGCTCAACATTTGTCATGTCTCTAGAGGGTAGTTTTCAAACTGTGGTGGCTTTGACAGAAACCAACATCTGCCTGGAGGATAATAAAAAATGTAAAAAGCTGGTATGTTTTGGATAATGGTGTGCAGCAAAGAAAAGTATTCACAATATGAACTTAATTGGTCAAAATCCACAAAACCACCAGTATGGTACTTTAAAGGAATAGTGTGAGTAAGCTCACTTAAACGCTTTCTTTCTGAGAATTCAACGTGATACCACTCTTGTATCTGTTGGTTAAATATGAAGCTATGCAGAAAAGACAGGAAAAAGGGGTAACCTGGCTCTGTCCAAAGGTACCAAAATACACCTACCAGTACCTCTAAAGTTCACTAATTACTAACACAATATGTCTTTTTTGTTCAATCTGTATGTAAATTGAATTTGAAAAATTGACAATATGTGGTTTACTGGGGGTTCTGTGTCAGACAAATGGGCATATTTTCCAAAATGTCAAACTACCCCTTTAAAAATCTGAAATGTGGATATCTCACCTTGATGATGTAGTGCGAGGAGTTTTTGTCATCAGGGGACACGTACAGGCGGATCAAGACACTCTTGCTGTGCTGGTTCCTCATCTCTGCCAGAGTTGTCAGGAGACTCCACTGCCCAGCCGACCACTGATAATCCCCGCCGAGCCCATCCCCCACAACGGGCCACCGAAACTCAGGCCGTTTAAGTGTTTTCAGCATTGGTTTGGAGTCCATCTGTTCCAGTATAGCTATGTAAGCACAAAGAGAAATTAAGTAACCTAAATTATTTTATATGCATTTTGTTTGATTTTGTTACCTTTGTGTTTAAATGCTAATTCCCTTTTTTCACCTGATGTATCGTATTGCTTTTGCTTCTGCAATGACCTAGATCTGCCATGGGATTAATAACAGATCATCTTATCAGATCTTGTTCTATCACTGTGTCTTTGTGTGTATTTTGTGCTTTGTGAGGACCTGTTTGTAGACATGGGGAGTGGGAACATGTGGGTTGTGAGGACCTGTTTGTAAACATGGGGAGTGGGAACATGTGGTTTGTGAGGACCTGTTTGCAAACATAGGGAATGGGAACATGTGGTTTGTGAGGACCTGTTTGTAAACATGGGGAATGGGAACATGTGGTTTGTGAGGACCTGTTTGTAAACATAGGGAATGGGAACATGTGGTTTGTGAGGACCTGTTTGCAGGCATGGAGAGTGGGGACATTTTGAATTGTAAGGACATTTTGGGTGGCCACAACTTGTTCAAAGAGATGTTTAAGGGTTAAGATTTGGTTTTAGTGTTAAGGTTAGAACTCGGTTCAGATTTAGGTTAAGTTCGCACTTGCTGGCCTCTCATTTAGAATTAGGGTTACCTTAGAATAATGGTACGAGCTGGGTGTGGCTAAGTCTCCAGGTAATAATGATGTATGTCAATTCAATGTCCTCTTAAGTGACAAAACCAAGCTTGTATGTCTGAGTTACACTCACTCTCATTCATACAGGAGCGGTAGAGGATCTTCGCCTTGGTCACAGCCTCCAGTTCTTCAGGCTCCAAAGGAGCTTCTAGTAACTCTGACAGAGAAAATAATCGGTGTTATTATTCAAAGGCCCAACAATGTACTTTTCGGTTTTATTACAGTAGTAACATGATTCCTGGTTGGTTTTGTTGAATAAAACAGACACAAGTTCAGTCTTGCCTTGTGAATAAGATAAGACAACAATAATTTTAGAGTTGCTCCACCCACACATTAAAGTCTGGTTACGGGTGTTGGGCAGTGCTTTTGAATATCTGAAAAAAGATGTATAAAGCCCTTTTGTGCCTCCAGGGGGAGCTGTGTCAAGTCTGCTTAATTGCCTCAGGGATGTCACATGAGTCAATGTCATTTGGTGCTGAAGACTACAAGTTTGAAAATGGAGAAAATCTGGGGGTGTCGAGTTAGAAACAAATGATCTTACCAAACCTCTGTAGTCCACTCATCATCTGTGTTTGAGGCTAGCGCCTGCAGGCTACATTAGCTGCCACTAACATACCCGCATTGTAGGTAATGTACGTACCATGTTCTTGACAAGGAAGAAGAATGCATACAAAAAAAGTGTTACCTACTACATCGATATTGATTTTTTTTTTCTAACTGTTCATTGCAAATACGACAAAGTACTCTGTTAAAGTCTTCAAAGAAAATATTCCTATTACAAACAGGCTCACTTGTTTGCTATTTCTTTTTTTCAAAAGAACATTTAATGTCTGTTTAAGTCAAGTGCACTCTCATCACGGTGGATGAACTCAGGTGTCTGTGGGAGAAATGTGTGAGCAAAAACACACCTTTGAGTCGGATGTCTACATGCTGCCGCAGCCAGGGGTAGATACCATACGAGGAGGAATCTTCAGGGATCGGATTGTCCTTCAGCCAACCGCCACAGGAGAAAGTATAAAAGTCCTCGCAGGGATTCACGGACCGATCCATTTTACTCAGAATAGACCCCGCTACAAGTTGGAAGGAGATAAAAAAACAAAAACAAGTCCCACTGAGTCCAAATAATAACCTTTGAGCATCAGATACATGAGTAACAACTAAAATAGTGGAAGCTGAGCGTAATTGTAGGTATGGTGACTGTTTACCACCACTCCTCACCTGCTTCAATGCATTCTGGGCTCAGACAGAATTCCTCCTGACTAGACTTTTGAGAGACTGAGGGAGAAGAGAACAGGTGAGGATGAAGCTTGACAATGTAAAATCACACTGTGAATGAGACAGATTTTATTTATTTGTGGAACATTTATGGTGTGTGTTCTTGGTCTTATGCACATATGTACAAATAGTCCTCTACTGCTTGGTGGCCATTGAGTAGTGTTGAGATGTTAATTGCTTTGCTCTACAGATCACATTATCAACAAATTCCCAGAATGTTTTGCATTAATAGAGCTGAGAAACCAGGGGAATTTGATGTATAGACCAACAAACCTCATATCACCAATGAATTGATTCATGAAAAGAGCGTAATGGAGAAACGTCTACAATATGTGAATGCATAATCCATATGTGCCAATTTTGTGAAAATCACAAAACCATAATATTCTAAACACAACCCCTAATATTGTATTCCTGAAAAGGCTGCAACATGAGTCCTTTTTAATCTTTTGTTATAAAACAAACTCAATGAATGAAAAACAGAGAACTGAAAGTGTCAGCTAATCAGACTTTCATACAGCTCAAAATGATACTGGTTATCATACAGAGAAAAGTCAATAAGGTGCATTCCCACAATCCACTCCTTAGCAAATGGGACAAATACAGACCAAAGTGCAGCTGATACAGCTGGAGAGCTTCACGAACAGAGTAAACACTTTGTGGTTTCAATTTTTAACCTTCTGCCTGCCTGCACCAAGGAAAGTCACCATTTACAGTCAGCATGTAACTTCTAGCTGTCCGATATCACTCGATACGCCACACAATCTTTATTTACACAGTCATACCTTAAATCACAAGCAAGTCTTACATAAAATATACATCAGGCTTTTCACTTTAACTTGACTGTCAGTTGTAATTACTTCTTACACACCTCTAATAAGGGCAATCAGACCGCCACAAGAAGACAGAATAGAGCCGCCCATTGTTCAAGCTACTTGCAGTGTGACCACAGGTTTACCCATTCACTTCCCTTCCTAGACGGCGAACGACAGCCTGCTTCTCTGACCTCTTGCCAGTTATGTGATGTGGCTCTGAGGGTGTAGAGGCAGCACAGGCCCATAAAGTGAGCAGATTTAGCAACCAAATCCCCATTGTGAATGGATGAGTGGAGCGTTGCGGAGCTGCGCCGCAATGTCTGACCTCGGAGGTTGACTGGTCTTGTTGTCCAGTTAGAGCTGCTTGTGGAAGTCACTTAGTGTTGTTCCCACTTATAGCAGAAATGCACATACTCACAAATTCAACCCTGCATGAACCACTTGGCCCGGAGCGACCTCAACAACCCCCCAACCGAGCCGTCAGAAACATATTTACAGGGGTTTAAACACATACACAGATGTCTGAGGCTCCAGTGTCACTGCTAAAACCAACCTCATTTTTATTACTGAGATACCCAACATGCCACCAACACAAACACACGTGCATAAACACACATTTGAGAGGCACACTGTCTAAACTCATTAAGGAGGAAAACTACAAAACCACTTAGCATTCCTGTGTCTGGTCATTCGCATGGCTGGAGACCAGAGGAGGGTTTCTATTAGAGTGGCTGTATGGTGCTGCATTCATAGGCACATAACATAACTACACTTCAATACCACCACAAGAATGCAGGCTTCCCTCAATAACAAAAAACAATGCTTACCCCACCCCAGACAGACACACGCCCCTCCCAACCACGACCATCCTCACAGCCACGCACTGCTGAAACTACTGAACTACTGAACACAGCTGACTCTTAAAGGAATCGTTTGAGTGGCTCTGCCTAAAGGTTGAAAATGAATTAACATGTTATGTCTTGTTTGTTTCATCTGTATAAAAAATGAAATGTAAAAATGGTAAGCTGTGGTTTTTATGGGAGGCTGTGCTGGACTTTTTCTAGGCCAGGCACACATGCTGGGACTTCCTGTAAAATCACAACATGTCGTTTTTACACTTCAGTTTTTCTACTGACGCAACAAGCTGTAACGAGTTAATTAGTGAGTTCTGAAGGTGGTGGTAGGCAGGGGTTTCTCTCTCTCTCTCTCTCTGTGTGTGTGTGGGTGTGTTACCAGACTGAAAACAGCCAGAGTAGCTATTTCCCCCTGGTTCAAGTCTTCATGCTAAGTGAAGCTAAGCTAAGCTAACCATCTCCAGGCTGCAGCTTCATATATAACTCAGAAAACTCGCTTTTGACAATAAGCATCCTGGGATTTTATGTTCAAATTTAACTTTTTAAAAACTTTAAGTAGGTATTAAATTGATTGATTATACAAGCATTTAATCTTTTGTTCTTTTGATCTTCTTCATTAACACTGCGGCTAATGCTTCACAAGCTGGGTTCTTCACAGCATTTCAAGCTGTACATGTGGACTTGACTCTAATTTTCAGGTAGCATCTCCAAGAAAATAAGGCAAGTTGCAAGAAGAGACAGCATTGTTCCATTCAGACTGACAAACCAGAAGTTTCTCTGACAGCAGCAAACACCTGGACTCTGCAATTGTGAAATAAAGAACAGAAACTGGAAGTGAGGAGGCTAAAATACACTTGAAAATACACTTATGGTGAAATCTTTGAAGTTTGAGTCTTTCTTACATACATCTTTTTACATTGTCTTGGGTTTCTTTTACATCTCATGTGAAGCTGTGGTCAAAGTATTGTAACATTGTCCCTCTTATTTTTATTGTTAGTCTTCTGTGTAATAACTTGATCTTTTTTACCTGCTTTTAGCTGGACTACAGGCGCAAATCACTTGCTTTTGCCACATTTACACTGAAGCTTTTTTTAAAACGTCAGTGTTAATTAATACGCACTGCCTCCTATATGAAAATAAATACAGACACACACACCCTGCCATTTCTCAGCCACACAATTCCCTGCTAATTAATTTCACATTCTGAAGGAAATAATACCCACAAAGTGTCAACATACACATTCTCTCTACCCAGAGCTCAATTTGACTCCCACAGTGCACTATGGAGAGGTTCTGCACGTGCATGTAGGCGTGTATGAAACCTTATATGAACCCAAAATAGTCTGACACAAGTTACCCGCGAGCCCTCCACAAAGACCTTTGCTCCCAGAAGTGTGCTCGCGTGGGTTATTTCCAGCCTGCATGTACTATAATCTGAGGACAGCGAGCATAGTGTACGATACATTTCCGCTGAATTCCTTGCAAATTACAATGCAGGTTGAGTAAAAATGTGTGTAGATCTCTTTGTGTGTGTGTGTGTGTGTGTGTGTGTGTGTGTGTGTGTGGTGGACTTACCCAGTATGAGTGCAAGCAGCAGAACGGCACAGAGACACACACACATGGCCAGTGCTATCCTGTAGAGAACACTGTTGCCCCTCTTGGGTTTAACCCCACCACCGCTTAAATGCTCCAGTTCCATGACTGCACTATATCACACACACACACACACACACACACACTCTAAAAAGCTAACTTTCAGGTGAGGAAGCACTGAGCAGATAAATTGAGGAAAACACACCAGAAAGCAAAAATATCTGGTGGAAAAACCTGATTAAAAAAAAAAAAAAAATCACATTTATGGGCAAAATTAAATCCAAAGTTATAGTAAAATCTTCCTGAGTTTACACACTTCCTCTGTCTTCTGGTCTTTCTCACAATTTGACAGCACAGACTTTGTTTACTTTCCCAGTCTGTCTCTCTCTCTGCTGCTGTCTGTCTATCTGCAGCTACTCTAACTTCACCCTGGCTCTTCAAACTGTTCCTCCCTCCTCTACCCCCAACACTCCTCCTCTCCTCTCCTCCCTCCCTGTGTGACAGAAGGGACCAGGCTTCCCAGTGATGAACAGAGACCATTTAATCACATTATGGAACATCATATGTGTGTGTGTGTGTGTGTTACTGTGCAGCATTAGAGGCTGCACACCTGGTTGGTGGCGTACAAGTGAAACGTTTGTGTATTCTTTGTGTGTGTGTCTAATCTCATGTAGAAAAACAGCAGGGAGCTCTGCTCGAAACATTTACCAGATCAGACAGTCAGTAGACCAGAACCAAATTAGACTCACACACACACACACACACACACACACAGAGGACGATGATTACAATCGATTAATCTGATGATGATGATGATGTTGCCGCCTGTAAAAACACATCAGTGTTTTTGTCAGAACGCATCAATAGTTTCTTTGAAGCGGCAGAGGTGGTGATGGCAGTGACACCGCAGCTCCTGGTTGGTCCTCAGCCTCCCCCCCACTGTGGTGAGAAGTCTATCCGCACGTGCTCATTAGGGTTTGGGGCGTCGGCCACAAAGTCCTTATATAGAAGTGACTTCCTGTGCTGCTAAAAACACCCATTCATCAAGCGGACACATTGACCACGATGCTATTGTTCACCATTGTGACTCACATTCACTTGTGTCCTGTTTTGATTCTTATTGTTTAAAGCTGCAGTGCGGGACTTTTACATAGAGCATCTGTTGCCAAACAAGTTCACACAATGCAGATTAAGCCCATCACCACCAGGTAAATCTCTCTGTATATAAATCTGTGGCGATACTCCTGCACTGGCGCATCGATCGTGAAGCGTTTGGTCTGGTTTGCCAGAGCTGAAAGGCTGACGGACACATGGTGGAGCCTGCGGCGTCATAACATTGTGTAACACCGGCAGAAGGGAGATATAAAATATCCACAATGCAGATCAACTGCAACCCTGAAATGGCCTGTCCGTCCACCACTTTGGTTGGTCCTCAACAACTACTGGATAGATTTCCATGAAATTTTGTTTCATGGTCACCCAGAGGATGAATCCTACTGACTTTTCCTCCAGCGCCACCTGCAGGTCAAAATTATCACTTATTCAGTGAAATATCTCAACAACAACAACAATCTACTTCATGGACTGGTTCCAGATTTTGTACCAACTTCTCCCTGATGATACATTCTAATGACTTTCTTTCTCTCTGGACCACTTTGAGATCGACTGCCATGCAATTTTAAACAAACATTCGCGCATTACACAGAATTAATCCTGCTGACTTTGGTGATCCCCTGATGTTTTTGTTAGCACCACAATGAGGCTGACATTTTTTATACTGAAATACACTGCAGCTATTGGATGGATTGGCATAAAATTTTGCACATTCACAGTCCCCAGAGGATGAAGTAGAATCACTTTGAACTCATCATAATGCGCCATCGTCTGATCAAAATATCAGTGTGTCCCAAACTTTTTGACCAAATACTTGCAAAACTATTGATATTCCTATTAACATCAGCTATACTTTGTATTTAGTACTAATTAGCAAATGTTAGCAAGCTAAAACTCTAAAATAAGGGGGTGAACATTAACATGCTGCATTGTCATTGTGAGCTTGTTGTGTGGCCATTTAGCTCAAAGCACCACTGTGCCTAAGTACAGCCACACACAGCCGCTAGCATGAATGTAGACGCATAATCCTGTTAGCATAGAGGAGGTCACAGAGTTAATTCAAGGCCCCATCTCTCAATATGAAGCAGACAGTCAGACCATGCCTCCTTTCTGCCCTCTCCTCCTCTTCATCATCCTCCCATGTCTGTTTACTGGAACATCCCTCCAGGGTGTCATTACTGCAAGATAAGCAACAGAAACATACATGCAAGGACGCACAGGCAATCTCTTCACATAGATTAGGCAAAGAAAATCAGCCTTCAAAATGTGTTATCTGAGCACAAACACACACACATGAAAGTCACCAACTTCTGCATGCAGCAGGGTCCACTCCTCCACACACTCCCCTCATTACTCAATGATAAAGCCTCACAAAAGGCAACAATACTGAACCTGCTGACGGAGGTGTCTGCTCGTCTTTGGTAAACACACCTCTGTGGCTAGGCTGAAGGCTGTTCAGTATTTATATGTCTGTGGGAAACACCCTTCCAAATTACCATGTGTCAGTGTCCCACGCTCACACACTCAGGAGATGCAATCACTGCACGACTCCTTGAAAACACTAAATTAACACTGCGGTCTGGAGCTGTTACTAGAAGTGTAGCGTGTGCGCTTTTGTGTCAGTGTCTGAGGAAGACAATGTGCCAGAGTTCTACGAATATGTTGGGTATTAAATTAGAAAGGTCTTCCACAGTCGAGGCAGTCTTCCAATGAGAACATCAGACTACCTGCATGTTTCATAGAGGCAATTTAAGACCTTTTCCAAATGGTACAAACGGTAAAGGATCTCAAATGAGTGAAAAAAAAAGTTTAGGTTGGACTCATTTTGAGTTTGAGGTGCTCTGTTTGAGGATAAGAATACATGTAGACCCAAAAATCATAAGAAAACTCTCAATTCACTCTCTTTTTAACAACTGAAATGCCTTCGTTGCCAAGCTTTCATCAGGGACTCAAAGATGTTTTGACTGCTTGAGGAAGGAGTTGGGAAATTAATAGAAGTCAATGCAAATTAAATTCTGCTTGTGCATGCATGTGAGTGGAAACGTTAAAGAGATTTAACTGCACAGCAAACAACAGTAAACACAGCGTTTTTTCCACTGTACACATTCTGTACTTAATGCTTGCTTATTTATACCATGCAGCAAATTTCAGTTATGTTCACTGCACTGTAGGTACATCATAATATAGCACCCTAAGCAGTGTATAGAAAGTTAATGTAGTTATGAGCAAATATAAGGACAGTATTAAGTGTTTATTAATGTACAGTACTCATTAACAATTAGAACGTATCCTGTGAAGACATGTTTTAATATTATCACAACAGTAGTTTAGTATATTGCCTCATAAGGGTTTGTCTGGTTATTCATGCCAGCTTCCATTCACTCACAGCAGTTGTTGACAAATTCATTGTGCAATTGTTCTTCTGTTAGCAGGCTCGCTTGCCTTGAATTGCCTCTTGAGGAATAAATTAATTATTTTGAACTGAACTGAACTGAGCACGCTGGACTGGTGACCAGGGTGGATCTTATCTCTTGCACATGTGTTCTGGGATAGTTGTGATGTGCAGCAAGCTGTGACCTTTCATTCCCTCCGGTTAGGCAGTAAACTTTTCACATTTAACACCACAGAACAGCACCAAAATGATTTCTGCTCCAGGGACAAACATTCGATTAAAAATATGACAATGCAGTTAACGAAACAGAAGAAATTATTTTATTCATTAACAGCTTTAAGAGAGCACTTCAATAAAAGCAGTCATTTATTCCATCCATTCAATCAAATCACAGACAGTGACAGGCCAAGGGAATAAAATTTAAACTTACACTTTGCGAAAAGGTGGAAAAAAGTTCATTAAGGAAACTATTTTCCCACTACAATGCCCGAGGACGAGAAAGACACTTGACTGAAGAAATCTGTAGAGAGCCACCTTTAAAAAGGCTGAAATGACTCGGAGTCCTTTTATCCAATCAACCAATTCATGTATCTGCTCGTGGAGGAGGCAGGTCTTTTCAAACAGGAGCAACGGGTAGCAAAGTTTTTCCAACAGTGATATGCAGTCGAAGATCAGAGTATTGCCATGCATTTGCGATAAAATGAAGGCTTTTTAAAGATTTTTGTCCATAGATGGCTTGCATTCATTTTGTCCTCCCTGCAACACGCTGGAGCCAAGACGGGGTGGGGAAATATGGCATTTTGGAATCAAACCCTTCAAAAACCAAGACGGTTCCCTCAACAACTTCACACACAAACACAGTACAGATATTAAGATTTGGAAAGGTTGCGCAGTCTTTGTAAACAGTCACATAGGACAGTGCTTTACAGCAAGTGCATTATTCATTTCTATATGTGCTTTTGTAAATATGGTGGCAACAAGGTGGAAGTCAGTTGTTTGTCGTTTTCCCTGGTGGTCCTGTGAAGCCTTCAAGGCAGAGAAATATTCTGCTCTGCTGGCTTTGAGCAGTACTGCTGGGTAATGCGGTCTGTTCCCTGTATGTTCACAGTTTAGTGGTCCACACGTGTCGAACGTACCCTGAGAGAACAACTCTCAGTCCACACGGGGATTTATTCATTTCGTTTTGTGTCTTCCCAGAGCAGCAAACCGCTGTGGCTACCGCGCCGTGACCATCCACAGGCCCAGAGCCACGTTGGCCGCCAGCAGGGCGCTGCCCGCCAGCAGCAGGAAGAAGCCAATCAGCTCACGCTTTTGACGGTCCGTTACCACAGTAACCAGCGTGGCCTCTAGCAGAGCGTTCATCATCCACTGACCATCGAGAGCGAAGCACGGCACCGAGTTTACGACTGCTAACGCGCCAGAGAGGGACACCACATATCTGGGAGGCAGGAGGGTCAAAGGTAATACGAGAGGATGCTCGTACTGAACACACACCCAGTGATTAAAACAACTTCATCCTGGAAGCATCGAATGTACACAAACTGCTCGTGAGCTTTCAATCATTTCACACAATCTTCTTCAGGCGTTGGTTAAAAAAAACTTAATCTGTTGATGAAGACCCCAGAGGATTACTGGCACCCGTGGATGTGGATTCTGATGTGGAGTCATCGTATTTCTACAGTTGGCTATGTTTTGTCGCTACTGAACTTTACTACCATCTACTGGAGTTTTAAGATGTACAGCATTTATTCTGCCGAGCCCTACAGATTTTGCAATGTTAACAAACATCTGCTTCTTGGCCTGTGCTACACCCCTTCCACCAAGTTTCATGGAAATTGGGCTGGTAGTTTTTCCCGTAACCCTGCCGACAACTTCAACCACATCCTCCTTGTCAGAGGCAAGATTACGGAAGTTTGCTTCTAAGCACTTCTGTTGTTCACAGACAAAGAGCTTGTCCATGCAGCAGATGAGGGAGTGGTTGCACATCAGTACTTTCTGGATGCTACAGCTCATTTGTGAACTGTGCTGACTTTCCAAACATCGTCAGTAAACTGGAAGGAAACACGCTGTAAGCTTTAGGGCACGAAAACCTTTAAACAAATAAATGCCTTATTAAGAGATTCATCTTCTTACCAATAAGCTGGAAACAAAGGCAATGAAATGCAGCTTTGATCAGTTACACTGACCGGTAGCTTATGTTGGCTAATGCTAACAAACTTTAAGATAGCCACCACTGTGTAACTGACATGACTGGGGCTGCTCAGAAACTACAGACAGTCAGTGCTTTAGTATCACCCTCCTATCCTTTAAAAAAAAGAATCACATCATTTGTTTAAATTTTGGGTTTGAGCGACTGCGACAGACGAGCCTCGCTCCTCCTCATACATCATCTGATTACAGCCGGAGTCCTTTAAACATGAAAGGATACTTGCAGAAGGTCTCTAAGAAGACGGGCAGATCCAGGTGGAGGAAACCAAAGCGGGGCACAAAGTTGGTCAGGCTCACTGGGGAGCAACAAAACACGGGAGGTGTTGCAGTCACACAGCAGGAATGTAAACAAACACTGTGTGGTTGTAGAGTTGATCATTATAGGAAGATGCCAGCTTTGATCCATTCAACACTTTTGTAACTGTCTAAAAACAGCAGCAGACAAGAAAACAACAATATCTACAGTGTAAACTGCAATTATGTGAACATTACAGATACAAGCGTCCCTCTAGGGTGGGACTTATTCATGTGAAATGACTTGTTGCTGCTCTTAGACTGAAATTACAAGGCATTTTGATTAAATATTTTAAAAAAAAAGGGAAACATTGAAATATCATTACCAACTTTATAGGCAGATTTAAGGCCTAAGACACTTTTATCAAACATCAGACCTGATACGTCAACTTCAGCTCAAGATTTCTCACATGTTAAATGATAATGAATAAAAAATGTGAAGTGTCCGTACCAGCATACTGAAGGTGCGGCGGATAGCCCACAAACAGCATGTGTGCGTTGGGCAGGTGTGTGACGCGGATGAAGCGAGTCTGGTTCTCCAGAGACGGCGTGACGCAAACGCTGGCGGCGTGGGAGTGTGCGGCGCAGTCGGCGTCGCTACGACACACTCGCGTCCCCGTCACCATCTTACGCACCGGCATACAGGCGTACTGCAGCCACAGGATCACAGAGGGGGTGCAAATATAAGAAATATGAGAGAAGTCAGCAGGAATTTATAGTTTTTGATTTAAAGAATCCGACTTTTCTTGACGCTGGTTGTCTTGTTTTCATTTTCATTTATCTTTATTCATGACAGACCATTTTTAACATCGCACTTCTCCTTCTCGTGTCCATTTATCACAGCGGTTATCTTTTTGGCTGCCTTTTTCCATGACTCTGACCTTGTGCCAACTGTCAAAATGCGTGATATTTTGCAGCCAACATACAGGAAGTGCAGATCATTAGCGAAGCAGAAGTAAATCACAGAGAAATCTCACAGATGGAAGCTTGTTTTATTTTAATCTCATAATGAAATGTTGAAATATGGGTCTGTGTATTTTCATAATTGTCCTTTTTGTGGATTAGACTCATGTAGTTGGAAACAAAGGAGGACAAAATGGGAATAAAAGGAACTGAACTGAATAGAGGAAGAAATATAAATATGTTTGACTGTCTGAAAGGATTGGAAATATGCTCACATGATGAAACAGTCACAAAAAGTCCCATCCTGTGTGTGTGTGTGTGTGTGCGCGCGCGCGTCACCTCTCTCTCCCTGCTGTTCCTGCCCTGTGGTTTCATGTAAGAGAAGCAGAGGTCCGTCAGGCTGTTGTTGCTGCAGCAGTCCATCGTTCCGTCCAAACGCTTGAACGCTGGAAGAGAGAGGAAGACGAGGACATACGCGATTGGTTGATTAGATTTGCGTGTCGGGCTGGAAGACAGAAAATCAAACAACTCGTGTCACACTGCGCACACAGAGATGGAAGTCGGCGGCAGGAGCCGATTAGACGAGGACAGGGTATCACACGCGTTATGACATAACTGAGATTATCCCGCTGACTCCTCACGCGTCATCGGGACGTCTGCTGTGGACTCAAACAAAACATCTTCACTGTTTACATGTTCATTTTTTTTGTAAACGTGAGGCGCACAGCACTGCCTTTATTGTTGAAGTCTACAATTTAACAAAAGAGCAACTGCAGTTTTTATTGTTGCTAGGCAACCACCGAATCACTTTTCCTTAGCCTAACCGTGACTTTGCTGAGAAGTAAACTCATAAATCTGAACCTTTTATTAAAAGAAAAAAAAAAAAAATATATATATATATATATACACACAGGATGGGAATTCCTCTATATATATATACATATGGAAAAACAGGCAGGTGGAGGGCATTTGCTCTGGCTCTGATCCTGAACAGCATGCTGGACACAGTGAAAAGGAGGTTCCTCTTCCTTTGTCTCAATTCATTCGATTGGACAACGGGGGAAAAAAACCCAATGATGTCGGCCACTTTTCTACTCTGAGCTGAGGTTTTTTTCAACTCGAGGCGTTCAGAGCGCTCCTGCCAAAACATATGGTGCCCAGGATACACAAGCAGCATGCAGAACACTTCCTGCCTGTAGAAAACAACTGGACACTTCTCACTGCGAAAGCTGCGCTCTGTCTGACCCGACACAATGTGCAGCTAACGCTGAGGAATATGCAATAAGAGCCACAGAAATGATAGAAATTTCACATCTGCTGTCGTGAAAAGGAAAATGTTTTCTGTGACAATGGAGGGAAGATGGGAAATGCTGTCTTAAATTCTTCTATTTGTTTAGTTAATTCATCATGGAAAAATGCCACAGTGATGCCTTCAACTACGCTTATTTTGATCGACCAATCCTCACGAGTGTGGATGAAAGCAGAGAATATTTTGTATTTTTGCTGGAAAAATGACTGAAACAATTAATTTTGTTGTCAAAATAGTTTCAGATTAACGTTCTGTCGATCGACTAATCAACTCATCACCGCAGCTCAAGATGAAATTATGGTATTTTGGGCATTTATCATTAATTATGATGTCTAATGTGTGCCACTGGAATAATTACAGCCCACAGAGAAGCAACAGGAGCTCTGATTGGCCAGCTGTTGAGCTCTGACCTCACAAATGGCCAATCACAGCCCCACTGCTGCTCTGCGGTGTGACTTGTTTGAATGTTTCGGCAGCACACAGTAAATGAAACGTTTAAGCAGGAAACACATTAACTTATTACATTTTTACAGTTTTGAATAATTGAATTTTGAAATGTGTCAGTTTATGAACTGATTGTATGAGTTTATTCCGGAGTCACGCTGCTGACTCTTTATTGAATTACACTTAGAAAATAAAGCATTAGCCACTACAGTGAAGAAGTTTTTGTTGCACTGTAACTTTAAAAATGTCTTGTTTGTACTTTGAGCGAACCTTTGGCTGCCCTCACAGCGGCATGCTCACCTCGTCCGTGGGCCCAGCTGGGCTGCAGGCTGGCGACGGGGACACAGTATCCCGTCTGCGGAGTGTGAGAGAGGTGAGACAGGCAGCTGCTCCAGTCCTCCACTCCCCTGACCGGACAGTCCTCCAGCCCCGTAACTATGTCCCCGACCGACAGACCCCGGGGACCGTCAGCTGCAGAGCCCTGCTCCGAAGACACAGGCAGATACTAAAATATGCTTCAAGTGGCCCAAAGGTCAAAAAAGCAAAGTTTGATGGTTTTATGGTTTGAATCTTGCATTAGTTCGGAAAATCCGGGCGGAGACATGGATTGGCAAATACACTTTTCGCTGCCAACTACTGCCAGTGAGTCCTTGAGCAACAAGACTTCATACCAAACTACTCCAGCAACCAACTGTGGCTGATTTACTAACTGTATGAATGGGCGGGGGGCAGTGATGGAAAAGTAATTTCATGCCCTGTCAGATTAGCCCAGATAAATAAAGGTCATAACTCTCTGACACAGTGGAAAGCATGCTGTAGCAGTGAAGCAGTGACTTCCATTATGACAGACAAGTGAGAATCCCATCCAGGATTATTACATTTTCAAAGAAAAACGTTCATCACAGAGTCAACAAATGTTGCCTCGCCTATGAGAACCTGCTGCACTGACCTGGACAACCTCTGTGACCAGCGCCCCGCCACCGGTGGAGTACACAGGAAACAGGAGGAGGGGCAGCAGGAAGAGGAAGGCTAATGCCGCCACGCACAGAACAAAGTTGTGCCACACTCCTACAGAAAAACACAGAAACATCACTTCCTTTTAATCTTTTAATCGTACTTAATCTTATGTGCAGTGTTAGTTCAGATATATGTTTCGATATATTTATGGGACCAGTGTGTCTGATTTCTGAGGATCTATTGGCACAAATTGAATATAATACTCACAACTATGTGTTTATTGTTGTATAATCACCTGAAAATAAGACGTTTTGTGTTTTGTTGTCTTCAAATGAGCTCTTTCTATCTACAGAGGGAGCAGGTCCTCTTTCAGGGAGTCCGCCATGTTGCACTTGTACTGTAGCCCAGACCGGACAAAACCAGGCCAGGTGTCTAAAGAGCGCTATTTACTTTTTTTTTAGTTTGTATTTTAGCAGCGTAGCAACACTGTAGGTTCTCCTACAGGCTTAAAGAGGGAGGACGTGGCGAGGGGTGTTCAGTTCGTTGAGATCCACAACCTCACCACAAGATGCCAACAGGTCCGTTGATTAGTTTTGTTTGGGTTAGTTTATCTTTATGCTTAAGAAATGAACTTAAATTACTTTCTAAGACTAGAATTTGGTAGTTAAACTCATTTCTTCCTGAGAATTAAGTATTAAATAATGCTTATTTAGAGTTCACGCCTTCATTATATCAATTCAAACCAGTCCACCAAGTGAAAGACAATTATTCCTGATATGTCCTGAAGTACAAGGCAGCATGTAAAGAGTTCAAACTTCTCAAATATAACTTTGAAAATAATAAATATCATGAACCTGATCAAGTTAATCTTCTAAAAGTGTGAGACTGAAACTTCTGAAAGGCCAACAGGACAGCATACTCCAGTCTGGGTACTCTGTTAAACGCTCATAACATGTTCTCCACATATTCAGACTGTAGGATGTCGTGGCAAAACAGTTACCACTGCCCACTAAAAATAACTCTCTATACCATCTTAATTATGCAAGACGACAGTCGGTCTCCCAAAACCACATGAGGAAAATTTCTCATTGCCTGATGAGGTCAAGGCACAGCTTTTAGATCTTATTTTTTCCTGAAACATAAAAAACATGCAAAGCCATCATTCAAATGTGGTCGACAGCGGCATCAAGCAACAGGCTGCGCTGAAGTCTCTGGCAGAAGAAAATGAATAGCTGAAGGTAGTCTGAGGAACTCTTGGGAAAGAAATGTGAAAAATGTAGGCGCTGCTGGTTACTACATCCAAATCAAAGTGGAAAAATTATTTATAAAATTCTAATTTTAGGCCTAAAGGGTGCATATACTTCCCATGTTAACTTTACACAGTAAACAAACTATTAAAGTTGCATCATCTATTCTCTGCAGGAATAAATAATAAACATGTCATGTGAGAGAACCCCTCTGCGATCTCCGCTGTGGAGCGAGAGGGAGACGCAGATAAATAAACACAGCATGCTGTTATGTCACCACCCCCTGACTGGAATAGCATCTTTCTCTCCCTCTCTCTGCTTTGTCATATGACTTGACTGGACGTCTCAGTGTGGTGCCTGCAGTCACCCACCCCAGTTATTTTCTTGTCACGCAGAGGAATCGCCTGCAGGAATCTTTAACCTGGTTAAAGATACAGATGGTTTTACAGTAGCTCGTCACTGCCCTCTAAAGGCTCCTAACATCCAAAACAATAGCTTTTAGTAATTTTGCATTTCAAGTGTTATGCTCTTACACACTGATGGACACATTAGTATCTGAGATTGGCCACCAATTCATGCTGAAATCCTGATTATCACTGCGTTTCAAATAAACTGAAGGAGCATAAAACAGCTAAGGCTTGTAAGAACTGAAGAGCTTAAGTCCTTCATCACTGTATGCCAGCTTTACATCTATAGCTGGTCCCCGGTTAGTGAGAGAGACATGGAAGCAGGGGATATCATGAACAGCTGCAGGGCCTGGTCAGTAATAAGTAGGCGATTTGAGGAGGGACGCGGGGTTGCCATCCCTCTTGTCAGCAAAATGACCAAAATGCATCCCCCTTGTCAACCTGTTGGTGCTGTCCATGGTTCTGAAGCAGCAGAGCGATATGTAATTGAGTCTTTTCCTCTGAGTCCCCTATGTCAGCTTCATCTTGGATCTTTGATGTTCTCTAAAATATGACCTATAAATAGCTAATTCTACACTATATTGCAGCCTGTGAACTCTAGACAGTAGCGTCACCTTCATGAACAAAGTGACAAGTAGCAACATGTATTTGTGGAAGCGCGAGAGGCTCATAGAGACGCACTGCAACCTGTCGTATTCCTATAATATTCCTACGGTCGTTCATCAGTCCCAAAGATGAAGCCACCTCTGTAACATGACCACAGCTATAGTTTCAATTAGCTTTAGCACATTAGCGTTAGCTTAATAGTGCTGGGGTGGAGACAATTTGACTTGTATAAATTCTAGTCAAAGAAATATTATTGAGAACAAAAGTCAATCGACAAAATTAAGCATAATTCAAAATTAATATAGAAAGAAAGAAATTCACTTTTCATAGTGGACATCTTTTGCCTTTTGATTTCTAGCAGCATTTGGGTCTTTAACAAAAACTAAACTTGGACCTCTGTAATTAGTTTTAACCATTACCATCATGATTTTAGAGAAAGTGGCAAGTTCCCCTTTTTTCTCCTTCTTGAGCATTGAGTTAATATAACATTGTTTTTGCAGTCATTTGTATCATATAAGCATTTTATCTACTGCTTCAAACTGCACTCTTAACTGCAACATTCTTCTTGACCAGACTGCACTGAAAATAATCAGACTTTAAGTGGCTCCCTGTGGTGGGCCGTAGGAGACATCAGACACACTCATGCGTGAATAACTGCCAGCTCCACCAATCAATTCATTAAAATCTAATTTTCTTAATTGCAGAGTGAAATGATTTGATGTGAAGCAGCTGTCTGGTGTTCAGATATGAAAGACCTCAGAGTGACCTTCACCGGCAAAACAGAAATGAGTATTTAACGAAATGCTTCAAATAACTCTGATTAATAGCTGTGATCACATTAGCTGGAAAAATCATCAGGATTATCATCTTACCGGCACAGAAGATGCGGAGCTGCTGAGTGGGTGATATGAGGTTGAGGTGTGTGGTGAAGAGGTCCACAAACGCACCGGGATACACCACAAACACAAACATGCCGAAGCCGTTCACTCGCACTTGCTCCCTGCAGGTCACAGAAAGGTACTACATGTTAAAAGATGGCCAGAAAAGAGCACAAGGCAACATTAAACAGCCTGAAACCTTCTTTCATCAACCAGCTACTGACTAAGAGTGAACACATCCTACCTGGATTCGCCCTTTCTACCAAAGTTAGAGCCGTTTTGGTTATTTCAGAATAAAGATCTCTGTTTTTCTATTTTTTTAACAGTGCACTTCTCACTGGTTTGAAGTGGGCGGGGCTCAGATGGGAAAAGCTGATGCCATGTACTTCCGTGCACCAATCAGAATTTAGCAACATGTGAATTAGAGTCTGAGGACAGTCGGTGTCTGTCAATCAGGTCTGAAGAAACTGATCGGCTGCGTTTTAGATGGTTTAACTCTAAATAAAACCTTGAGATGTTTTATTAACTTTGTTGCTAATTAAGTCATGAATATTTAATTCTGTAGAGAGATTTGAAGTCACTTATGTGGTCAAATGCAGCCGTATGCTGAGTCTCAAACGCAGATATTTGGAAAAGCTACGTGTTTGGAGCACTTACATGAGAGAGTGAGGCATTTTTGTTGAGCCTCTACTTTAATTAGAAACATTAGCTTTTTATGTTGTAAAAACGTTAGTAGTAGAAGTAGTAGTAGTCGTAGCAGTAATAGTAGTATACCAGCAGTAGTTACTCTGCAGCCTGCTGCATTAGCTGTGAGTAGGTTCAAACTTGGCCTAGTTATAATGTAAATGCATAAAAGTTGTTATTAATGCGCTACAAAAATAAACATGGATCCACACCTGCCCCCAGGGTAGGTGTGGATCATTAACTTTAACTGTAAATCACAGAAATATACTCACTTGCTAATGGTGAAACAGCAGCTTTTCTGCCACACAGCATCATTTATTCATTAACTGCATGTCACTTTGTAATACTGTATTCCAGTAGAGACCTGAATTATTGATATGATACTTCAACACTGATCCAGTTTACAACGATGTGCTACAACACCAAGTTGCTCAAGCCAGCCGGAAAGATAATGTGTGTGGTAACCATGACTACAGAATGAAGTTATGGGTTTACAGGAAGCTAGTTAAGCCCCAACTCAACTAATCATGGTGCAACTAATATTAGTCGCTGATTTAGTTTCAATCAACTAGTCTTCACTAAGCTTCTAGTGTCAAAAATCAATGTAATGATAATGAAAAGTTCTCACTTTTTTTGCAGCTGATTTTTGATTTGTTAGACTGGAAGCTAACTTACAAATACTAATCAAAACCCAACTATATATCATATAATATACTGTATATTCTATGTATAATATAAATTGAAATAACACACTCATAATACTGTTACACAATAATAATGTCTATTGCTTTGTTTTGGATAAAGAAATATTGTATCAGCACATGTTTTGAGGAGCCACACTCAAATAACTTATGATGTTCTTAACGCTGTCTGTTATATTATGTAACTGGTCACATATTGCAAATAAAATGCAAATAAAATCACTCTTAAACCCCATTTACACGGACTTTCATTGGTCACCTCCCATTTGTTTGGTCTTAATAACCACTGGATGCTCTTCACACTCCTGGTTGTCATGGTAACAGATTGTGTGATGGAACCGTGCCTCTTACCTCAATGCTGCCACAGCGTGGCCCAGCTCATGTATAACTCCGCTGAGCAGCAGGGCGATGAAGAAGTAGGCCAGCTGACTGGTGGGCAGATTGACCCCAGGGACCTGAAGACACACCCGACACCAGAAAAAGACTGAGACGGATACGGAGACATAACAGGGACATCAACAGTCATCCTCTGTGAAAAAATTTGACTTTTCTGCCTCTTTTGGTTTGATTTTTTATGGACACTACAATCAATTTTAGGAGGAAATGGGTTATCACCAACACGTATTGAAATCTTCCTCCCCACAACTTTTGTTTCCCTCTTCATATTAATTCATTCATGTTTTGTTGAAGCTGTTTTCCGTGCGTTTCTGCATTTTCCTCCTCCGCTGGCTGTGTGGTGCATTTTGTGCCGCTCCAGGCTGAATACTCGGTTATAAATGGCCCACTAATAGCTTCCCATGAATCACCTACAGTGGTCTACTGGGGATAGTGCTCACATTAATGCACGGCTATTTGACACCTCAATGAATAAAAAGTGAACAGGAGGAAAATGCTAAATAAGAGCCCTCCTCATAATTGGGGGCATTTGTCGCCCCTTATTTGAATATCACAGGCTTTGTATGAACTTTCAAGGACATTTACGTTCTGAACTCCAGTTAATCTCTGACCCTGCACACTAAAAAGAGATACAAATCATCCTCTGTCTGCTCATTGTGTTTACATTTCAATCCCCTGGTGTGATTTACTTATAAAAGCTCATGAATGTCCAGTCCAGAGCGTACATACCACCACCTGCAGGGCCTGCTGTCCTCCTATTCGAGGGTTGTCTGTGGTCATCTGAGCGAGCGTCTGCTGCAGCGTCTTTGTCAGCAGCACCACTGATCCCAGCATGGCAGCTATACCAAACACCACACCGCTACTGAACCTGGGAGAGGTAATATCGATACAACAGCGCTATCATTTCAAGCAGTGCAATTTGGCCGTACTGCGTGACCATATAATTTTATCTGAAAACAAAATAAAAGCTTGCATGAAAGAGCAGAAAAGAAAAAGTGCACATTGGTGAAGCCACAGCGTGAAAGGCTAAACTGTGAGTAAAGGATGTACCTAGATTTTGGAAGGTTTGCCCACTTTTACATTAAGTAATGAGAATATACGCACAATAATCATCACTTCAGCAAACATTATGTTGATTGATAACTGGCCACTAACAATATGTCATTGGAGAGTTTTTGGCAGCTTTACAGTCTGATACCCTGAGTGATACTTCAACAAGTGGTTCAGAGAAATTAGCATGACTGTATGTGGCTATGAAGCCTTCTACTAGCATTGGCAAACAATTAGCTAAAGCCGACCAAGTGGGAAACCTTCTAAAAAAGAAGGCGTACAGAAATTATGAAGCAACAGCTCAGGTTCAGAGCGGCTTATTCAATAAACAGACGTCCTCACCACAGGTAGAGGGCTCGGGGGTTGATGCGTGCGCAGTAAGCAAACAGCCGGTTGAACACGGTGGTCTGCCATCTCACGTGAAAAGGAGACAACATCAGCCCTCGACTCGCCAACCACGACTCGTAGGTGATCCGATGGGTCACTGATGACTGTGATGGAAAAGTGGGAAAACTTATCTCAGAGTGCAACACCCACATACCCCATATACAAGATTGTTGATGCCAAGACCATTATTGATATTTCCAAGAGTTTAAAAATATCTGTAAATGATTAAATTGACCAATATCATTTTTTTTTTAAATAAACACATGTTCTTGTGAAGGATTGCTTAAATTTGGTTGTTAAAGCACAGTGACTAATATATACAATTTAAGAAATAAAAAAATATGTCACGTGTGTAATGACTTTAGCATTTCTGTGCTCCTGTATAACTGCCTGTGAAGCTAATATTGACTAACAATATGTTGGCTCAAGTTGTGATTGACAGTTATAGCATGCACACTTCCTCTTAAAGGACCAGCGTGTAGGATATAATGGGATATATTGGCAGAAATGGAATATAACATTCATAACATTGCCCGATGTTGCACTGCCATGTTTCTACAGTAGCCCAGAGTGGACAAACCAAACTCTGGCTCTAGATAGCAACTTTCACCTTTTTTCTGTGAGAGGTGTGGCGAGGTGTATTCAGTTCGTTGCAATCTGTAACCTCACTGATAGATGCCACTAAATCCGGAACACTGGTGATGAAGGCAAAAGGAATTCTGTCAAAATATTTATTTCTCATTTAGCTCTCAGCAGTGGGTTTATTCTGCCTGCTGGATTACCTGCTTACTAAATCAACTTACTTTTATTATAGTCGTTTTGTGATTTGTTGTTTTACTAATATTTTAGCCATTAGACTAGCTGTATGAGGCTAAAGTGCTGCTACCAGAACATTCTGTTAATTTAGCTGTTAATTTACTGTCTTTAACGCCTTTTTTTCTAGTGTGGATTTTCGCTATCTCTCTATCCATCACACACACAGTCAAAACTTCTTTTTTCACTCTCTCACCTGAGTATGTTCCCCTCTCTCTTCCTCTCTTGTGATTGGTGAATTGATGTTAAGCTCTTTTTGTCAGTTGGACCTTACTTAACAGTTGTGACCTACACTTTTTGAACGCTGGTGTCTTTTTGACTGAAACTTTTACAAGTCGCACAAGTGTGACATTTCTACTCCTACTGAACTTTTTTTTCTACCTTTTCTACTTTTTAAAATATTAAGCTTACAATAGAAGTGAGAAACTAAACGATATTGCAGCTCAGCTTCCAGTTGCAGCAAATCATTTCACGTCTGCATTGAGTTGCTCAGCAATGCTTTGCAACTCACAGCTCTGAAGACCAATGACTTTTCTGGCCTAAAATGCAATTTATCAGTGTGATATTAATACAAAGCATTTCCTCTTTCATCCTGTTCATGATTTCAACTTCCAGTTTGACCATATTGAAGTTTGGCTTCAAGAATTTCTAGCAATGACACTTAGCTTCTTTAGTTAATTCTGGTAGTTTGACAATTTGGCTTTATTTGAATCACATTTCTGCATTTCCAGCAGTGCTTTGAAATGTTTTAGCTGTCACATTGCATTTTCTTCAGGAAAAGCATTTTCTAGTTGGTGTGCTGTGGACTGTGCTTTATGCGGGAACTTAATCTTTCACGGGTGATACTTTGTTTTATTTCTTCTGTGATGTAAGTCACCAATTTGACAGTTAGTCTAAGTATTAGTCTATACTTCTGCGAATACATAATAATAACTGAAAAAAAGTGGGAGTTGCAGCCCGAAACGAAAACACAGCATCTTATTGACACAACTGTTTGCGAATGAATCGGCTAATCTGTGTGGCTAATGCTCTGCTATCATCAATGAGTTGAGCTATCATCAATGAGTTGATGATAGCTAACTATTAGCCGATATCTTCCTTGACACCGAGAGACCTGAATACTCACCCTCAGCAGTGTGTCGGCGAGGTAGACAGCACACCAGGCTGCCATGACACACACCAGGAGAGGCACAGGGATCATAGTGCATCAGAAGGCTCTCCGAGGACAGAAGGAAGCACACTGCGCCGTCTCCATCACTCCATCTGCCCGCTGTTCATCGCGCAGCTAACCGCCGTTACACATGTTTGACACAGCATAAAAATGTGAACATTTTAATATGAAACATAAAGAGACTACGGTTTCGCTTTCGGAGATGCTTTGAACGCCAAGAATCGTCAGCACTGTGCGACACACTTCCGGGTTGCGCTTCTTCTTCTGTTCTAAAGATCAACCAAACGGAGCATTACCGCCACCAAGTGTTGAACTAGAGAACTTCCTTTATTAGAAAAAGGACCATTACTTTAAAGAATGACATTTCATGGGCTCATTTAGAAGATTGTTCAATTTTAATCCCTATTCATTTATTGATTTTCTTTTGCAGTTATAAATATGATACACATGCTCCATATGCCAGAATCACAGTTTGCACTAATACTTTCCCGTTTTCTGCATACGAATTCTTACTTGGCTCAGTTTCATGTTACTGATCACACATAGACCAGAGCTGTAAAGACTTCTGCCTTCAAGTGCAGTGGGAAGTGTGGGATTTATTGCTGAAGAATGACCCATTAAGGTTGTAAAATCCAATGAATGAAATTCTGAATGGTCAGTTTTCCCTGTCTGCACATCAACACTGCAACACTTTCTGAATATCTTCACTTTGAAAAGAGTTTTCCAAAAGCTCCATTTTCAGTGACCTAAAACCTTTAAACCTAAAGACGCTGACCTAAAAGTTGTGTGTGAATGAAAGGTCAAAGCACTTAGAAAAATCTACATTATTAACAAATACCCATGTATGCGTGGACTAGGCAAATGAAAACTTTGCAAGTGGACTTTACCAAGAGAACCTGAAGGCAGCACTTGTCACTGAAATTGGGCACAGAAAAACCAATCAGGGTTGCCGGGCTTCTTTAGATGAGCTGCAGCAATAAAAAAAATGAAAGTGTGAGTCGGGATATTGCATTTCATCCTACCGAAAGGTCAGGAAAGTAAAAGGACACCAATAAATGTTGATGGTCTGAGATGCAACAAGGAAACAGCCTCCAGTCTGACGCAGTAAGCCATAAATGTGACTGAGGGAACATAAAACTGCATGTGGATAAAGCTTTGCTTGTGGATGCTTTTCACACAGAGCCTCCATCTCAAAAGTCCGGACGTCACTTTTTTCAGGGTTAAAGTTTAGACGAGACGCCAGAACTCAGTCTGTTTATTCATTGTCAGCCAGTCAGGCAAAAGCTCACAAAGAAAGTGAGAGATTTGTGGCTGCTCTCTGTGCTGGAGCGACAACATGAGCAGCTTGAGCAGACAAACAGGACAGATGCCCTCGTGTACATGTGGTCTGCAACTTCCCTTTTCCTGCCAACTAAACAGCAGCTTGCGGACAAGAGGACAAACTGTCACAGGGTGAAAACTATTATCTGATTTGTGATTAAAGTAATGACACATTAGAAGGAGGACCCCACAGTTGACTGCACTCATTATTTCATGCCTCATTTTTCATTACCTTATTTAAATTTTAATCTTAATTCTAGTCCCAAATCTACTTTCGCTGTTGCAAACTTCAGTGAGGTCAAGTCTATTCTTTACACTAACTCTCACAAAAACACAAAACATGTGTCAGAATGTGGAAATACATGCATCATCGTGCAAAGCAGAACAATCAAACACAATAACTCAGTATACGCTGTACCTGTTGCAGTAGTAGGGGGTAAAAAATGTAGATGCTTAAAAGAAAGATAGAAATGAAGACAATGAATGCATAAAAATAACTAAATTAAGCAAGGATAAATAAATATAAGATAAAATGAATAAAAACTAAAATAAAAACAACGGCTGGATTGGCCAAACTGAGTTGTGAGGCCCCCCCTCTTCATTTAACAGGTGGGGCACAATTATTGCATGAACAGCAAGATTATTTTCACCAAGGGTATTATATGAATATAAAGCATAATATGCAACGTTTCCACGTCGAAATGTCTAAAAATAGCTTGACCTACAATACGTTACACACTGGATTTTGTTGAGTTACCATCTTCCATTATCTCAAATACTGCCAACCATCTTCAAACCCAGAGAAAACATAACTTTAGTCAAGGTTTCATTTGGCCTCCTGTCAGTGGCTCATGTCCCTTGCACCCCCTCCAGCTGCTGTAACTTCCAGAGAAACATGGAAAACACCAGATAACACGTCGGAGAGTGAGGGACGAGGTTGGCCAGCTAGCTCGCTACTCTGCTGTTTATCATGTTTGTGCTGCTCACTTGTGATGGAGCAGGATTATTCACTTTCACTGGTAATTGTGGTTGTTTAACAATGAGGACAACAACTCCCATGATCCCACGCTGCTTCACGACATCATCAAACTCTGTCTTATGTTATTGTTTTGATTGAGAGACCCCTTGCAGCAGTACTGAAATTCTACTAAAATGTTACATATACAGATATATTATCGACAGCCACAGCGTAGAACAACTGTAATAACTGTTGTAATTTAGTGTTTTGTTGAGTCGATTTGGATTATTCAGTTTGGTTCTGTCATAGTCTCTCTCTCTGAGGTCCACCTCTGTTAGGTGAGTCTGAGAAAGCAGCCACCTGACTTTATTGGACCGTACCAACTTGGGCCGAGGAGAGGGGTGATCTAGTGAAGGATTCAATAGTTTTGCTTTTTGCATATATTTAGTTGAGAGAGAGTTGAAAGCATTGTTTTGTTGTTGATTTTTGTTTAGTTTTTTCATTTGTTGATTTTTTTTTTTTTTTTTTTGCATTTTTCATTTAAAACATGGAGGTCCGGCACTCTGTTTGGACTTTTTTACACCTCAGGGCTGGGGGTCACCATCCTGTATATTGTCCCTTATGCATTGATGTTGGGAGAACTGGTTTCAGGTACTGTGCTCCTTTTAAGTGGAATGAACTACAATCTACTCTCACTCAGTCCTACACCCCCTGGAAGATTTTAAAGCTTTATTGTCTGATGTTTTTTTTATGATTCCTGTAGCTGTTTTTATTAATTCTTTGTTTGTCAGTTGTGTTCTTGTGAGTGTTTCTTGCTTGCAGGTCTCTCTTGGAAAAGAGATCTTAATCAAAACAAGACTGCCTGATTAAATAAAGATACCTTTAAAAAAATCACCAAAAGCCTTATAGCCCCCTGACTCCTTCTATATCTCCCAGTCTCTTTTTGTCTGCAGCCACTCATTGGTTTTGTCCACATCCTTCCCCATATTTGCTGCTCACCTCTCTAACATTTATCAAGTCACCATCCACATATGTGCATCTTGAGGAAGTGATATGAAATCACCCAACGCAGCTTCTAAATTCATATATTTTCTTAATGAAGTTTGGTCCGTCTTAGTGCAAAGCTTCAGCTACCTAGAAGCAGTAGCATGACATTCAGCCATAGCATGTTGTTAAATACATAAAACACATTCAGTGATGGTGTTTATCTGTAATAGGTAAGCGCTGTCTATGCCAACAGGTGAGGCCAGTGTGTGTGTGTGTGGGTTGGATTTGCATAGTCTGAAACATATAACAAGCCCTCAGTTTGATCTGCTCATTTTACTACCTGGGCACACAGTAGATTAGCTTCACAGGTGAGACTGACAAGGATCACTGGGGCTTGATGGAAGGAAGGTGGACAGCTTCATGTGAGGCAAAGTTGAGTAAATCCTGAGAGAAAGGTAGGTGGAAACACACACATGAACACGCACACACACACGCAGAGGCTGAAAACTCATTCTACCTCTTTCATGATGGGTCGAATTCCGCTTGGGGAGGAGTTTCGCATGTCTCTGAGCCAATCAGGACGTGCGGAAACAGGTCAGGTAGCTGAAGAGGACCTCAGAGAGAGTACAGGCAGGGCAGAGCAGCCACGCACGGCAGGAGGTAAGAGAGCGCGCACACACACGCACACATGCACACACACACACACACATGCACACCTTTAACTCTGGGAGATCACAGTTCTCCTCTGGGCTTATGGATGTGCATCAGTGCATATGTGGATACGTATACCAGCATAACCACTTCTGCGTGTGCGTTTCAGTGAGTGTCAGAGCAGAAATAGGGCAGTGCCATTTTTGTCACTAAGATTAGGAGGAGTGTTTTGAGGACTCGTGTGTCACGGTTTGATGAAGATGCAGCAAAGAAAAAAAAAACACCATACATGTCATGATAAACACCTGTGAATATCATAGAAGCAGCTAGTGTTGTGTTTGAATCTTTCATGCTTAAATGTTGCACTTTTTGAATGAAGTTTGGTCTTGCAGTTAAATAATTTCAGTCATCAGAACAGTTTTTGTCAACCTTAAAGATATCCAAGTTCTCGCTGCTGCTGTTTGACAGTGTTTTGGTCCGTCACTGTGTGTGTCCATGTGTGGTGTGTGTGTGTGGTGGATAGAAAGCAGGTCCCTTCTGTGTATCACTCGTCTATTTATAGTGAGAACAAATCCCAGATATGAGAGGAATCCTTCTACCACTTATGAGGCGAGAGAGAGAGAGAGAGAGAGAGAGAGAGAGAGAGAGAGAGAGGGCAGAGAGGAGAAGAGAAGAGAAAGAAAAAGAAAGAGATGAAGAGTAGATAGGAAGCATGTGTGTGAGAGATAAAAAGTGTCAGTGACCAAGCAAGAAAGGTCCAGGCGTATATAAAGCCAAGCATTAGACGATTCAGTATTGTGTCATCAACAGGTAAGTCTGGTGTGTTAATGCGTGTGTGTGTTTGAATGGCAGGTAGATTCAGGCATTGCAATAATTTTCATTTTGTAGTTTTTAAAGGAACCGATTATTGCCAAAACTTTTATTCTAACAGGCAATATTCTATTTTTTTTCTTCTTGCTCACTGGTTCTAACTGAAGTGTAAATCTTTAAATGTGTCGTTTGATGCTTATTTGCTTTCTCGAGAGTTAAATGGGAAGAATGGCACCCCTCTCATGCATGTATGCTTAATGTGAAGCTAGAGCCAGGAAATTATTAGGTAAATTTAGGAAACACAGGCAAGAAAATAATCCTTGTTTTTACGCCTCAGTGACAGAACCATCAAAGTGGATGTAACGTGTTAATGGGTGCTCTTAGGGCTCAGAGGTGCTGGTTGGTCTGATTTTGTTACTTTTTTGAAAAAGCTAGGCTATTTTCCCTCTGTTTCCAGCCTTTATGCTAAGCTAAGCTAATTGCTTTGCTCAGTCTGTTAGCATGCTAACGTTAGCTCATTAGCATTAAAACCAAAAAGCACAGCTGAGGCGAGGAGTTGGGTGTTATTAGTTTTTCCAAAGCAAATTTAAACATGAAGATGAATGAAATTATGACGCCAGCTGGGTCGAGATATTTCAGTCTGACAAAAACATCAACCTCGTGTTGGCGCCAGAGGTAAGAACAGCAGATCACCAACATCAATGGGTTTCATCCTCTAAAGATCATGAATGTCTGAACTGTGGCATGATTTTATGGCGATTCCTGCAACAAATTATGAGATATTTCAATCTGGACCAGCAGATTGAAATCCTGCTGCATGTCTCTGCCTTATTATCAACAAATATCCTATTTATTTCAGCCATTCATTCATGTGACAGTATGTACGGCTGCAGCTCTTGAAACAAACCCTCTTGTTGATATTTTAGAAGCACTGATGCACACACACACACACACACACACACACACACACTGTACCTCTAAGAGCCTTTTGTTAGGTGTCTGCTCAGAGGTTTAAAGGGCTTCAGTGTTTGAAGATTTGAATAATTGAAAGCATGAGGAATGGTTGTGGTTATGAGCACGTGTCTGAGTGAGAGAGTGTGTGAAAGTGAAAGGGCTTGTCAGGGTTTGCAGCGTGGCGTCAGGGGGCAGCTGCTACTCATGGCCAACATAAATATCATCCCGCCGTGTAAGCGTGAAGTGCTTGTGTGTCTGTGGTTGTGTATTTCGGGGTGTCAAGGACAGCAACGCTCTGACTGTATGTTGTTGCACAAACAGCACCCTGGAAACGGTATCTAAGCGCCGCCATCGAGGGCAGCAGCAGCAGCAGCAGCCGGCGGCCCGCAGACTCACTCTGTTTCTCTGGCCCTCTGCTCTGAGCCACCCGATAACGTAAATAGGCCATGGAAACTTCTACAATTAGGAACCACTTGGGTCAGTGTTGATCTGTGAAACAGCAAAATGGAGGGAGGAAGTAGAAAATAACAGGCAACAGGCTTAAAATGAGGAAGTCAGGGGACAAAGTGAAGGATTTACAGGAAATTCATTTAGGCCAGTTTTGCAGGATTGTTATATTTTACAATTTTAATGCTGATGATAATCTAGATTTAAATTCATTGTGTCAGAAAGGAGTAACCTCAGCAGAAACCTACAGAATTGAATTGAATTATTAAGACTTTCTGAAACGATGAGCCCTTAAATTCATACAAAGATGCAGAAAAACAGGCCTCATGATGGGACCTGTTGATTTTCATTTATTTATTCATTTTTGGCTGTAATAAAACTTTGAATACCAACCTTGAGATGAGTTGTATCAGCAGATGACAACCTCATACAAACCGCTGAAATGTCGGCATTAAAATGGTGAAATAACTATCAGCCTGTGAACATCACATGACCCTGGAAAGCACAGGAACGACTCCCAGCAAATGAAGCTAACGTTAGCAGGTCTAAAACATCATATCTGGCCGAGGGTCTTAAACGTGCATTCGATGGTCACAGGCGTGATATCATGTTGAAGCTTCATGGCTCCTGCAAAAAGTCTGCATTCAAATTACATTCACATGACGATACTGTCTGTCAAAGATGACACAAAATGACGCTCATACATAAATATAGCGTGTTCTAAATAAGTAAAGACACATGGCTCATAATATAGTGCATATAAGTGAACGGGGGAGTGATTTCGGACATGTATTTTTAACCGTGTCTCCTAGAAATTACGTTCATAGTTCTAATTTGTTTTCCCAATTACGTTGTGTTGACAAATGTAATCAATGCCAAGATTGGATATTTGGCAGAAAACAAATAAAATCCAGTCAACATTTGATAGATATGTTTACTATCGACGTTTTTCGACTTGGAACATAAATTATTTAATGTTTCCTCCTTGTATTTAAATGAATTTGGCCTTTTCATGGGATTTAATGACAATAATAAAAATATAGAATAATACCATGTTGTTATTGTGGGTAATATGCTGTCAGCTTTAATAGTATTTAACATGCAACTGAGGGAGTAAATGTGGTTCATTGAGACTGGAGATGAAGCCACGTCGAGCCACCTGCTGCTGGTCCTGCTCAGTGAAGGAAGGTGAAATCATTTCCCACCATCCTGACACACACACCACGATGCTAAAGCCAGAGCTTCTCTTTCACACACTCATCTGAAACTGAGGCACCGTGAACACTTTTATTTTGACATGCTGGCTCTCTGTCATCATCTCATGAATGATTCAAAGAACAGTTCCTCTACCTGCTTCTCTCTGTAAGAGTCGCTAAGCAACTGAAACGCTATCCCGGGCCTTGAAAACCACAGAAACAGAGGCCCAATGCCCCCAACACACACACACACACACACACACACACACACACAAACTCAAATACACACAGCTGAATATCTGTGGTCTGTGCTTCCTCCAGGTCAGCGGACTTACCAGGGGGATTATGTCCAAACCTTCGTCCAACGTTAAGGCCCTTCAGGTAAAGCCTTTCACCTGTGTGCACATTTAAAGGTGTGGATCACTGCTTTTAAAACATCATGTCAATGTATAAAATAGGATAAAAGCTTCAACTCGAATGGGATAGTAGGATAAAGAGGTTCCAGATGACAGGTGTTTCCACATTTAGGTATTTATTGGCAAAGGCAAATACAGAGTTCAGACTGCATATACAGTATCAAGGCTTTGTTAGTGCAGAGTTGGCGCGAGGCAAAGGATGAGTTGTCTGTATCACTGTGTGTGTGTGTGTGTGTGTGTGTGTGTGTGTGTTTCTGTAGTAATGGCTTTGTGAGTGCATGTCAGAGAGGGTTTCCTCCATCGTCTCTCTTCTCGTTGTGCTCGTTGTCATGTCTAACCATGGGGTAGGCATCGGGACAGAGGAGTGTTAAACGCCACTGCAGTACAAACACGAGGTTCCTCAGAGTCTCCGTCTCAGTAGGTCATCGGTTTAACGTTGATCACAAACAAGAACAGCAGCACAGCTCGACATTAGAAATCACATTTTCATCAAAAAATTCTTTAAAGTTCCGATCTAAAGATCTGTTTCACCTTTTAACATTTTCAAAAGCATCCCATCTTTGTTAAATTTGCTTCTTATTTTCCCGACAGCTGTAGACTTCCATTGATTCATTACAGTATAAAACACAGCTCTTGTTTTTTCAGGTAATGCAGGTAATTTAAAACCCTCCTTGTTTGTGTTTAATGCACAATAGCCGCAAAATCAAGATTTAATAGTAATTGGATCAGGTTCTCAAATACTGGTGCACCATGCAGGAATACTATGACGTTGACCAAAAAGCAGCAAACAAAATGTATGTCTGCTTGTTATATATAAATTCAATGATTCACTTCTGTGGCGCAATATCTTAGAAGGTAAAATAAATGTCAAAAAGTCAAATTCTGCTCTTAGCTCCATTTCGACTGGATGTATCGTTCCTGTCTTTTGGTGTTGTGGGGCTGAACAGTGCAGCACGAGCACAGGCAGGTATGGTAGCGCGTAATGAGAAGGGACATAAGGCATTTTGGACATTTTGGCTGCCATTTCATTGCGAGTAATCCCTAAAACTACAGTTTTAATGAAGGAACTGCAACTGAATAATGCATTTTTTTTTCAAGAAACGATAGGAAAACAGGGGCTGTCTGGAAGGCAGAAAATCAATTAAAAACAATTGATATTCTTTTGAAAATGGTTGGAGTAATGTAAATTATATCTGACTTATAGTTAAAGGACTTGCACAAACACCAGCCCTTTAACAAACAGCCTGTGCAGAACAAATGATCTTATTTGTCTTGTGGACTCCTATTGATCGCCTTTGACACTGGACACTGTGTTTTATATAAAATAAAATATAGAACAACCACCAAACAGCGTTGGGTCGCTGCTATAAAGGCTGTTGCAGTTGATGGATGTACCACACCAGCACAGTTAATTATAAAAGATATTTAGTCTGGATTGTGTGTCTCATATCTCAGCCAAACAGTAATGAGGGACAAATCTGGCATCAAGTGGCTGATTTAAAGACACTTTTCCCCTCAACCCTGCAGGCCCTGCAGGGTTTGATCACTCCTTTCGTGCTCACTTTCAGCAAGCTTAAAGGAGTAATTCACCTCCAGAAAAAATCATGATTACTTTGTTGCTCCCATGTTAAAGTGGGATTGTTTGACATCCAGTCAGTCACACTCTGTTGTTTCATCTCAGCCTCCTTTCAGATTTATACCATCCTCCATAGCTGCAAAAAGCAAGCATAAAAGCTCCAATACATTTCTCCAAGCAGCCTGTGCAGCACATGTGATGCATTTTGTGTCCAAATGTTTCCAAAGTCCAATATTTTCCTTCCTGATACAGATCCTTCACTAATATTGCTCTGGCTGCATATGCACCCTACAGCTGTGGAGCAGAGCTTAATCGTTAGTTTGTGTTTTTAGTGAAAAGGATAAGGACCATAAATGAGTAAATATTTTGGTCCTCAGTGCAAATGTTTTGCAACACTTGAAGTGTGCTGCATGGGCCGGAGGAGGTTTGAGAGAGTGCAAATCACATAGACTTTAAATAACAGCTGCGCTCCAGACATTTGCATGCAGATTTTCCAGTGTTCCAGCCATTATTTTCTATTCATGTCAGACTCTAGCAGGCTGCTAAACGAGTTATCCATCACAGCGAACAGCAAGTCTGCACACATTTCTGTCAAAGTTACGTTATCGCCATCACTTTTCAACTCTTTTTTTTTTTTTTTAGATCTGTGTCTTGAGAGTTCCCAAACTTTATAGTGCAATGCTTTGTCTCTTGAGTGTCAGTTTAAACAACTTGAACATATTGGTACGGCCTTGTAGTAACGTACGGTGGCTCAGATGGAATTTCAGTTTCAGTGTTTGGTTTTGCTGTAAATTTATGTGAACAGAGTTAAAGGAAGAGTTCAGCATTTTGGTAAATATGCTAATTAATTTTCTTACCAAGAGTTAAAAGATCGACACCACCTTATCTGTTGAGTGTGCAATTACATTAGCCATTAGCTTAGCTTTGCATAAGGTCTGGAGGCATTTGAAAAACAGTCTGGCTTTGTCCAAAGTTTACAAATTTGTGTACCGATCAAATAAACAATTTTCATTAATAAGGAAGCTTTCAAGGTCCAGAAATGTACAAAACTTTGGACAAAGAGCCAGGCTGGCTGCTTCTCCTCGTTAGCAGCCTTCATGCCAAGCTAATCATAACCTGGCTATGGCTTGAGAATGGTATCACACCTCTCATCAAACTCTCGGCAAGAAAACTAATAAGCATGTTTCCTTATATGTCAAACTATGATTGAATTTTCAGTTTAAGGTGGAATATTCTTTTAACCATTGGTTGGAATGTCAGAAGGTGATTGCTAACAGCACGCTAAGCATAAGACAGTAAACAATCCCAGCCAAAGCCACATTACAGTGATACACATCAGAGCGGACATGCTGTGAATGAGCCGATTTCCTCCAGAGCTTTAAACCTGAATGTGCAGGAAAAAATAAAACCAGCATCCTCTGTGACACACACCACACTCCCTCTCTGTACAGCTGTACAATATGAGCATATATACAATACATTACAGTACAGTACAATGCAAAACAAATCCAAGTGACAGGACATCAGGGCAGGCAGCAGTAGAACATCAAGTTAGCAGGCAGATCTCTAAGCTGTGTGTGTGTGTGTGTGTCTGCGCATGTCCCCTATTTTCATAAAGATACACTGCTCTTTTAGGGACATGATGATGACCAGGAAGTAGTGGTCATAATCAAAACAAGGAGTTTTGAGGAAAGAGCAGGAGTACAGACACACACAGACACACACAGAAACGCAGAGACAGGAAACTTCATTTGTTTAAGTGTTGACGGTATCTCATTGGCTGTTCTTGCTGTCCGTCAGGCTAATTTGAACATCCCGATGGGAGCTCTGCGTCCAGGGGCGGGACATCCTGTCAAGAGGAGAGAGGAGACAGTAGACATAAACGAGGTAAGACAACACACACACAGTGAACGCAAACATTTAGTTTCTGTTTGTCCATAACATGTCCATAACTTTGTTCATTGTTGAAGAAAGTAAAATGATGGTATATATTTACCGATATACCAACATTACAGACTGAGGTATTGTCATGTACTACTGCTTTATTTTCATCACCATCACCACCTTTACTCACTTCTGTGTTTGTACCGATAGCCGAGAGAGACTGACGATTTCATGAATTTTATGAATTTATGACAATGAGAGCAAGTAAATAATGAGAAAAAAGCTTGATGTTTTGAGGCTGGTTATTAATAAAATGTAAAAAGATAATTTTACACAAAAAACTTTAAACATTAAATTTTTTTCTTTTTTTGCCAGGTAAAAACAGCATTCTTGTTGTGATTTTCAGGGTGAAATGACCTAAAGCTAACTTTGCAACCTGGTTGTAAAATAACGTCCAGGTGTTGCGATTCTGATATAGCCTCTGAAACAAAACAGAAAAAATAAACTGTTCCATATCTTGCTAATGTAAAAATGCTAATGGTAGCTAGGACTGAAGGTACAATTACCTCTGTCCAGTAAAACTTGAACATTTCCCTCTTTATGTGTCTTTGTTGGCATTTTATTTAACTTACACTTACTGTCTATGTGCTTTTACACTTTTGAGGCAGAAAAGGAGATATCATGTCTGGGGACCCTTCTCTGTTCCCACTTTTCTCACTATTTTAGCATGGCTAGTTCAGCTGTATCCTAGCTAAGTTTAATTTAGTTGCTGTTGTTACTTTTTTGTTTCTCCATCACTGTTGTAATTAGCTACTACCTCATTTATATGAGATGATAAACTTCGTTACTAAGCTGCTGCATGAAAAAAAATATTTTTAAACGAGAGGAAACAACTAGGAAAGAGTTGGTACAGTCAGCTTTAGCTAAGGCTAGCTGTGGCTACATCACCAGCTAGCTTCACTTGTGCTTTTTAGAGTTGTGTTTTTTTTAGCTTTGTTCGGTTGTTTGGCAAACTTTACACCATATTTTATCTTAAATTATACAATTCTATGGTAAAATAATATTCTAGGTGAAACAAATGTCAAAAAGACAGATGCTCTTAACTCCTTTTTGACATAATGTGTAGCAGGTGTAGCTAGCAGGTAGTAGTACAGGTAGTGAGAAGGGACATGAGACATTTGGAACACCTTGGTGGTAATTTAATACTGAGCAAGCCCACTTTTCGTTAAAACTTTAACAGCCTAATGCACTTTTCAAGTAGTTAAAGAAGAATCACTGCACACAAACACAATGGACACAGTTAATGTGATGCTGTAATGCATTTTCAATGTCCAGGAAACAGTGGCCAAAGTAATAATAGTAATAATGATATTTATAAGTGACTCAATGCTGCAGTCGCCCAGCACACTCGTAGTTTCTACTTCTGCTTGTGTTGTTTTTTTCTCAGGCTCATTCACCAGACCAGACCAGCGCTGCAGCCCAGACGCCGGAGGAGAAGAAGGCGTTGCCGGGCGCGGTGAAACTGCCCGGTCCCGCTGTTAACCTATCAGAGCTGCAGAACGTCAAGAGCGAACTACGTTGGGTCACCAAGGATTAACAGAAGGTGATCATCGTCATATGAGCACACCTGTATGTCCTCTTCCTCATTGTTCTGGAGTGCCACTGCTTTATGTGTAAAAAAATTATGGAAAATTTTAAACAAAAACAGAAACTGTCTTTATTTCTCTGAATATTTTTTCTTTTCTTATGGCCTCATTCATGTACTCAAGTAGTCCTCGTTCCCTTGACTACAAACTGAGCTTGCACATTTGATGAAAGTTATCATACAGCATTGTTATTACATAAGAGAATATTTTCTCAGTTTATGTTTATTTAGTTTGCCACATTTCTTTGTGTCATCCACATAGAAGGAAAAGTGCAGTATGTTGTCCTACATAGTGATTTTTTTCAGTTGTACTACAAAGAGGTCCAACTCTCTGTTACAGCTCTTATGAACAAACTGTTAAAAAGCAATGGCCGTCAAATTAGGAAAACCCATCAAGTTTTAAGTTTCAAGTTTTTTTTGGATTTTAAAGAATTTAAATCCAAAAAAGGTGTCAGGAAAGTGGGGACTTAGAGGAACTATGGGACAGAACCCAAATGCAGACACATGGGGCATAGATTCAACATTAACAAATTTATTTAACTCAAGACACGAAAACCCAAGACAAGGTAACGCAGAACATCTAGGTGACACAGACAACGACCCGACAAAGACTGGGGGAAAGACACGGACTTAAATACACAAGGGAGGAACACTAATGACACACAGGTGGAAACAATCAGACAATCACACGGGAGGGAAAACACAGGAAGTAAAGCAACACAAAGACACATGACATGAACCTTCAAAATAAAACAGGAACTAACCAAAACCAGGCAAAGACAAGACACAATGGGAAACTTAACAAAAATACAAACAAGACAGGGCAAGGATAGAGACTAAGACAATACAAAAACTCTTACATGAAACATGGCATGACTGAGACAACACTAACTAAATGAGGCAATGACGAGGATCAAAAGAGGAAAACTAAACAAAACCGGCGTGCAGAGCACGGGTCATGACAAAAGGGGGAATACAAATATGATTTTTTTGCTGTTTTTCTTTTTTCTTTTTTAAAGTTTGAAACACTGTTAAAAACATTTTAACCTTCACTAATGCAGGATTTACTGAGGGGATGTTGTGCTGCGTTTTTCATTAGCTTGTACAGGTGTGTCTGATCAACAGGTAATTAGTGTGTCCATTGAAATCATTATTTGGATACACTAAATCTTCTACTGATCCCTCGTGTAAACATCTTACCTGGATATATTTGACGCAGCCCTTTTGAGTGCAGACACAGCCGGGCTTTAAAAAAATGCAAATCAGAACCAAACTAAAGAGAGAAGGCACAAAGATGCGGCGCGAGTCACCGGTTCTTTGTGAATGATGCAAATCCAGTGCATGAGTCTGAAAACAAGTATATATCTATCTATAACACTGCAACACAGGTCTGCATAAATAGATAAAGAAGCTTTTGTGCAGAGATGGAGGAAGTATTCAGATAACTGATAACTGATTACTCATTTTAGCCAGTTTTTTCAAGCTATAATACCAAATATTTGAAGGGTCCAGCTTCTCAAATGTCAGGATTTGATGCTTTTATTTCTCATTTATGATGGAAGACTGAATATCTTTGCCATTTGGATTGTTAGTGGAATTAAATCTCTAGCAATCACAGGATACCCTGTATCAAGCCTGAGATTCAAAACCCAGGGCTTGAAAAAACCTAAAACACATGGCTGCTCATGAAGATCACTGAAGGTGACTCAGACAAGGGTGTCAACATTTATACCAACTCAGAGCTTCTGTCATCTGGACAGTCGGAGGAAATTCTTTATAAAGGCTTAAGTGAAAACTTAAATCTGTTTTATCTCCTTTATAGTTTCAGGTTCTTTTTCTTAACTCTGAGTCCTTCACTCAAAGCAAGGAGCTAACAAGCAGGGCTGAAAAAAAGGGACGCTTTGAGCATCATAAATAAGAATATATGGACCAGCACTGTACTGAGGTGGCTGCAGAAATCTGAAATCCTATGGTATTATATTTGTGCCTCACTCCTGAGGCACCATGCAATGAGAAACCTGAGCAAGCACGTAAATTATATTTTGAAGAGATATTGTCACAGAGGAATAATTTAGTTTGAGCCGACCAAATTCCATTTTGTGAGGCTGTTGTTCACTTAGTTTGATAATAGCAAATACGTTGAGTCAGCGCAAACTAGATTTTTGCATTATTCTTTGCATGATAATCTCTCCACAAACTATAATTTATGTACTTGCAAAAAGTCTTTTTCTGCTTTCAAAACATCCCATTGTACAACAAAGATACACTGCAGAACACAGTGCAATAAATGAGGCATGTGTTTGTAGTTAATTAAAGCACAAATTGAATTTCATAAAAACCTTAAATTAAGTCAAAAGTCTGCTAAATACCTACAAGTAAGAAAAATAGGTGTTTTAAATCATCATGCCCTTAAAATAAATTGGCTTCTGGTGCACGTTTTTACTTCTGCACACAGAGAGAATCCAAATATGACATTTTAAGAGAGGAAAGTGGAGCTTTTTGCAGTAATTTTTCTTTTACATCGAAACCTAACAAGACACTAAGTTACTAGACAGCAATGCCAGTTCTATTATGTCTTCATAAGAGTATGATAAATGCTGAGATCCTGGATGTGATCACTGGCAAGGCGCCACAGTAATTACTTGCAGTGGCTGGAGATCACCACCGGGGGTCAGTGTGGGCTGCGCAGTCTTTGTTTGGGTCAAGCTGCGTGTGTGTTGGTGCCTCTGTGTGTGGGCTGGAGAGGTTGAGTCAGGCTCTATATTTGTACGTTACAGAAGTGTGTGTGTTTCTGAAAATGTGTGTGAGCATCGAGGGGCAGTCTGTGCTGTGACTTTCTCAGCGGGACACAGAAACCACAGTATCCAAACACTGTGGCTGTTCTGCCCTGCCCAAACCATGTGGGTGTGCTGTGTAGGAGATAAACGAGAGTGAGAAGCAGAAGCCGCTTCAAGTTTTAGTGGTAAACACGTTTCTCCAAGGCAGGAATAATGACACCAGGTTCTATTTCAGAGCAAGTTCAGAGTGTGCATGAACACTCATTGACCCACAATGCAATGCACAAAGAAACTCACAGCTGCAAAAAAAACAAGCAAAATGTATCTAGAGGAAGATCACAGAAAGCAAAACCATTTTGCTTTCACAGAGATTAATGAGTGTTACTCAAAGGTTACAGATTGATTGACATCCCTCAGCTCGTGTCTTCTGCACTACATGGCCAAAAGTATGTGGACAAGGCATTTGTGTGATCCAGTGCTGATTTTGGGTGATAAAGGCCAGTTCGTCCCAAAATTGTTGGGTGGGGTTCAGGTCAGAGCTCGGTGCAGGTCAATCAAGTTCTTCCACAGCAAACTGGGAAACATTAAGTTTTTCCTTCAGTGGAACAAAGGGGTCTGGTCCAAACCATGAAATAGGGTACGAGAGAACAGCATGAGAACAGCATGTGAACAGGAGTGTCCACTTACTTTTGGCCAAGTAATATATCACATTATGCCTGCTTAGGATGAAAGAGCACATTGATTTGTTGTACAGTGACTTCAACAGAAAACTAAAAACAAATTAAATTTAAAGCTAACTAGCACACAATTTAGCATGGGACGGCATTATTTTCAAGTTACGACTGAGAGTCCTGTGCTTCATGTCAGCTTCTCTCTCAGCCTCTTGCATTGTCACTGGGCTTCAGTGTAACATCACTTAACCAGCAAAGCTGCGGCACTGTGGCTCCATCCACTGATGTTTAACCTGGAGCCTGGAGACCCGCGCTGCCTGCGAGAAGTGTTTGTATGACTAATACTTGAGTCTTTGAGATGGAAATAAACAGAAAAATGTGTCAGACGGTGAGGGAGATCAAGACGGAGAGAGAAACAGAAATGGAAAAAGGTCAAGAGAGAGATAAGTGCAGTGAGAAAGCGGGTGATGGATCAACCAGATCTCATATTTCCTCACAGCGAACGCAGCGACCCGGCCTTCTCCTTGTCGTTCCGGCCGTCCTGCTGTCTCTCACTGGTCAGCGGCTCTGAGTGCTCTGACAGCAGATGGTGAAAATCCCTCACGGTGTCTTTATCTGCCTTTTTCCTGCAGGATCCCCAGCCAGGCGGCGAGGAAGGCCAATAATCTTCATACACACAGACTTGCCCACTGCCGCCGACAACTAGCAAACTACAGTCTAATCCCAACATGTTCGGAAACAGCAACAGCCAACGTCTGACCACCGAGAAGCAGCGCCCACAAACTCTCCTTCAGCCAGCGCCCTGACAGGGTGAAACACTTAAAACGTTTGTCATGTCAGTCGAGATTGTTTTATCACTAAATCCAAATCATACTTTGTACAGAAAGTTGAGTGCTGTCGAGATAAAGCGAGATATCCTGGCGTGTTTCTGCTGCAGATAAGACTCCACTTTACTTGGACTTTTAGAAGTAAGTGAGTCGCATTACAATAACAGCAAATTCTTCTGCATTTTCTTTGCTTGGTTTGTTTTTGGGGGTATTTTTAAGTCTAGAATAGCTGGTTTTAAAGAGACTTTTGTTGACAGTTAGCCCAAATTTAAGGAATCCACCTGACTTCTTTTCCATATTGTCAAAACTCCAAGAAGAACTGATTTGTCGTAAGGGTTCATTTCTAAATGTTGTGACAGTTTGTGATGGGATTTAAGTTCACTGTACTACTTTTTTTGGCAGCAGGGGAGGGAATTATGATGTTTTTATTGTGTCACTGTTATGGTATCTTCAGGAAAATATTGCAATAAATCAAGATGGTTCTAAAAATCCTGAGGCCCAAAGTCTTTATTATTGACCACATCTGCCATTACAGTAAGGATGACTAGTAGTTGACTTTTGTAAAATTTTGTGCAGACATTCATGGTTCCTCTAATTTTAAATTTTCCTGCAGCGCCACCATCTGGTCAAACCTTCAATTTGTCCAGTTATTTGGTTCATGATCAAATCCCTGCTAAACTAATGCATTCCCATCAGCCCCAGCTCTACTTTGTTTTTAGTGCTAATCAGAAAATGCTTGCATGCTAACAAGCTAAACTAATATGGTGAGCATTGCAAACAACATACCTGCTGAACTTCAACATGTCAGCGTTGTCATTGTTAGCATGCTGGCGTTAGCTTTTAGCTCAAAGCACCACTGTGTTTGTGGCCTCGCAGGTCCATTATTGTGGCCGTAAAGTCTTCTTTCCTTGTCATTTTTGTTAGTTGAAGCTGACAGCTGTGTCAGCTAACACAGACACCCCAGGTTAGAAGACAGGGCATGACGGCAAAGTTTTTCAGGTGACATGTTTAAAAGGGATTATTTCTTGGCGGAGCCTCTCCTTTTCCCCTGCGGGTGTCAGGAGATTGACAACTAGAAAATTCCCCCTGGGAAATTTTGAAAGGGACACGGGGTGCGTTCGAGCCGACAAAATTATCTACGTTTTAAAGTTTGAATGAAGTCTCTAGGAGAAACTATGGCGAAGCAGCGGACAATTGAAAAAGGCTGCAATGTGAGAAAACTGCAGATATCAGAGGTAGTCAGTCCCTGATTAATGAATTGCTCTCAGCTGTGTTTCTGTGGCTTTCTCCTTGTCTGTCTCTGTTGATCACCTCAGCTGTCTGTGTCTGCTTCTCTCCTCTGCTTCATGTCTCTGTTAACATGAATTAATGAACTGAATCAATAAACATGAATGGAGCTAATGCTGACGGAGCTAACAGAGCTAACACTAACGGAGCTAACAGCTAGCGGTGCGAATAGAGCTAACGGCGCTAACGCTAACAGAGCTAACTGTGCTAACAGAGCTAATAACGGCGTTAACAAGGGGGCGGGGGGATGGGGTTTTCATTATGCATTTGTCTGTGTGTGTGTGTTTATGTATCTGTCATTGTGTGTGACTGCGTATGTGTGTGTCTTCGTCTGTTTGTGTGTGTGTGTCTGCTTGAACTACACAAGCAGCCCAACCTGCTCCTACATGGAGATGTGTCTGGTATATGTGTGTCTGAATGTGTGTGTGTGTGTGTGTTTGTGTGCGTGTGTAACTTCTGCCCCACCTGCTGATAATTACCTCTCTCCCTCTCCCACTTTTTACCTGTTCCTGTTCAGTTTTGACGTGCTTGTTTTTAATCACTTTTTAGCTGTTGGTTAGCCCTGCTTGTGTGTGTGTTTGTGTGACTACTTTCTCAACCTTTTTGGCAAAGCGCTTGGTGAAGCTGAGTTTAACTGTTTGTTGGATGGAGATTGTTTTCAAACAATGCCCTTGTTTTGACTGAGCTCGTTAAGATAATCATTCTCAGGCTTGTTGTCCTGCAGATGTGTGTGCGTGGGTTATTGACCGGTGTGTGTGTAAATGACAGTTGCACCTGTTAAACTCCTCCCTTGAAAAGCGGCTTTTTCGCTGTCGGTTTCTTCCGAACAACTTGCGATTGTGTCAAAACCGTAGCTGCTATCAAAAAACCGATTACACTGTGAGATGCGGACAAGTCTGGGCCAGATGTACGTGTGTTTTATGTCCAGATATTCTTTAGAAAAATGACAAAATGGTCGACTTAAAAAGACTCTGCGACTCAGAGAACAGGAGTTTGTATTGTATGCAGTGAGATTTGGGTTCGGCGAACCTCCTGAACTAAATCCTCTGGTGAGAGAACCGTACCTCGTATCAGAGTGTACTATAGATCATCGGACTCCCGAGAACTTCCTGAGTCCGGCCATCTCCTCGTTTTATTCCTGACACAACAACTTTTCGTTTTATGGCGATCTAAAGACAGGAGGCATTTCTGCTTTGCTCACAAAACAGCTCTGAATTTTAACATGGGACTTAATGGGAGAACAGGAGGGCGCTGGCTGCACAAAACGTCTCACTATTTAAATTCAGTAAGTCTCTCGGCTTTTTCGAGGACATCACACGAAAGAGGACAAGTTTGTCTACAAAATGAGCCCAAAATTATGCGTGTAGAGTGTAATTTGTGGCCGTAGCGACGAGAAAAAGAGAAGATTTTCAGATCGTTTTTAGACTCTGTGCCACTCTAGCACGCACTCTAGCACGAACATTCCGCGCAATACACACCCATTATAATCTCAAAATTTCCCGCCAAACGATCACTGTCATTGAACAGTGACTGATCAAAAACTATAGGACCAATCAAAATGTGGATGAACACACCAATAGACCAGACTTGGGTCTACATTTTAAAGTTGAAATGAAGTCTCTCGGTGAATGTATGCCTGAGCTACAGATGTTTGAAAAACTCCAATTTCAATCTTGTTTTTTTCGCCCGTCCCATTCATTTCTTATGGGAAATTTATCGCAGTTTTTCGCGTCTTACGACGCGAAAAACTGCGATAAATTTGAGAAAAGTAATAGCACACCGATCCCGAACAATACGCACGTTTTGATATATAATTTGCGAGGGTTTTCTCAAAGCTGCGGGGCGAGTTTGAGGACGAAAACTTGGAGGAAGATGAAAAATAATAACTAGAAAATTCCCCCTGGGAAATTTTGAAAGGGACACGGGGTGCGTTCGAGCCGACAAAATTATCTACGTTTTAAAGTTTGAATGAAGTCTCTAGGACAAAGTATGGCCGAGCAGCGGACAATTGAAAAAGGCTGAAATTTGAGGAAATTTCCCCATTCATTTCTTTTGGGAAATTTATCGCAGTTGTTTGCGTCTTACGTCGGCCTTCGATGGTCATAGCTCGAAAACCGTAAGAGATATCAAAATGTGCCGAGGGTCATTTTGAGCCGACAAAATTATCTACGTTTTAAAGTTTGAATGAAGTCTCTAGGAGAAACTATGGCGAAGCAGCGGACAATTGAAAAAGGCTGCAATTTGAGAAAACAGCAGATATCAGAGGCAGTCAGTCCCTGATTAATGAACTGGTCCCAGCTGTGTTTCTGTGGCTTTCTCCTCTGCTTCATGTCTCTGTTAACATGAATTAATGAACTGAATCAATAAACATGAATGGAGCTAATGCTAACGGAGCTAACAGAGCTAACACTAACGGAGCTAACAGCTAACGGCGCGAATAGAGCTAACGGCGCTAACGCTAACAGAGCTAACTGTGCTAACAGAGCTAATAGAGCTAACGGCGTTAACAAGGGGGCGGGGGGATGGGGTTTTCATTATGCATTTGTCTGTGTGTGTGTGTTTATGTATCTGTCATTGTGTGTGACTGCGTATGTGTGTGTCTTCGTCTGTTTGTGTGTGTCTGCTTGAACTACACAAGCAGCCCAACCTGCTCCTACATGGAGATGTGTATGGTATATATGTGTCTGAATGTGTGTGTGTGTGTGTGTGCGTGTGTGCCTGTGTAACTTCTGCCCCACCTGCTGATAATTACCTCTGCACCTCTCCCACTGTTTACCTGTTCCTGTTCAGTTTTGACGTGCTGTTTTTAATCACGTTTTAGCTGTTGGTTAGCCCTTTTTGTGTGTGCATTTGTGTGACTACTATCTCAACCTCTTTGGCAAAGAGCTTTCTGAAGCTGAGTTTAACTGCTTGTTGGACGGAGATTGTTTTCAAACAATGCCCTTGTTTTGACTGAGCTCGTTAAGATAATCATTCTCAGGCTTGTTGTCCTGCAGATGTGTGTGCGTGGGTTATTGACCGGTGTGTGTGTAAATGACAGTTAATGACAGTTGCACCTGTTAACTGAAAAGCGGCTTTTTCGCTGTCGGTTTCTTCCGAACAACTTGCAATTGTGTCAAAACCGTAGCTGCTATCAAAAAACCGATTACACTGTGAGATGCGGACAAGTCTGGGCCAGATGTACGTGTGTTTTGTGTCCAGATATTCTTTAGAAAAATGACAAAATGGTCGACTTAAAAAGACTCTGCGACTCAGAGAACAGGAGTTTGTATTGTATGCAGTGAGATTTGGGTTCGGCGAACCTCCCGAACTAAATCCTCTGGTGAGAGAACCGTACCTCGTATCAGAGTGTACTATAGATCATCGGACTCCCGAGAACTTCCTGAGTCCGAATATCATCTCGTTTTATTCCTGAGACAACAACTTTTCGTTTTATGGCGATGTAAAGACAGGAGGCATTTATGCTTTTCTCACAAAACAGCTCTGAATTTTTACATTGGAGTCAATGGGAGAGCTAGAGGGAGGTGGCTACACAAAAAGCCTCACTATTTAAATTCAGTAAGTCTCTCGGCTTTTTCGAGGACATCACATGAAAGAGGACAAGTTTGTCTACAAAAGATCCCAAAATTATGTGTCTCCTATTCACCGTTTGTATTTTACGGCAATTTTAGAAACACATTTCAGGCGATTTTTCACCGGCTGTCTCACTCTAACTTATGACATCACCCACTGTAGAGGGAGAGATTCTGAGCATTTTTGTGAGAAACTTGATGGTCTTCAGATGGTCATAGCTCGAAAACCGTAAGAGATATCAAAAAATGTGCCGGTATTAATTTTGAGCTGACAAATTTATCTACGTTTTAAACTTTGACTGAAGTCTCTAGGACAAAGTATGGCCGAGCTGCGGACAATTGAAAAAGGCTGAAATTTGAGGAAATTTCCCCATTCATTTCTTATGGGAAAGTCTTCGCAGTTGTTCGCGTCTTACGTCGGCCTTCGATGGTCATAGTTCGAAAACCGTAAGAGATATCAAAATGTGCCGAGGGTCATTTGGAGCCGACAAAATTATCTACGTTTTAAAGTTCAAATGAAGTCTCTCGGTGAATGTATGCCTGAGCTACAGACGTTTGAAAAACTCCAATTTCCATCTTTTTTTTTTCGCCCGTCCCATTCATTCTTATGGGAAATTTATCGCAGTTTTTCGCGTCTTACGACGCGAAAAACTGCGATAAATTTGAGAAAAGTAATAGCACACCGATCCTGATCAAACCGCACGTTTTGATATATAATTTGCAAGGGTTTTCTCAAAGCTGCGGGGCGAGTTCAGGGACAAAAATTTGGAGGATGATGAAAAATAATAATAATAAGAAGAAACACGCGGGATAGTAATAAGTGACTCGGAGCGTGCCCCGTGTCCCTAATAACTAGAAAATTCCCCCTGGGAAATTTTGAAAGGGACACGGGGTGTGTTCGAGCCGACAAAATTATCTACGTTTTAAAGTTTGAATGAAGTCTCTAGGACAAAGTATGGCCGAGCAGCGGACAATTGAAAAAGGCTGAAATTTGAGGAAATTTCCCCATTCATTTCTTATGGGAAATTTATCGCAGCTGTTCGCGTCTTACGTCGGCCTTCGATGGTCATAGCTCGAAAACCGTAAGAGATATCAAAATGTGCCGAGGGTCATTTGGAGCCGACAAAATTATCTACGTTTTAAAGTTTGAATGAAGTCTCTAGGAGAAACTATGGCGAAGCAGCGGACAATTGAAAAAGGCTGCAATGTGAGAAAACGGCAGATATCAGAGGCAGTCAGTCCCTGATTAATGAATTGCTCTCAGCTGTGTTTCTGTGGCTTTCTCCTTGTCTGTCTCTGTTGATCACCTCAGCTGTCTGTGTCTGCTTCTCTCCTCTGCTTCATGTCTCTGTTAACATGAATTAATGAACTGAATCAATAAACATGAATGGAGCTAATGCTAACGGAGCTAATAGAGCTAACACTAATGGAGCGAACAGCTAACGGTGCGAATAGAGCTAACGGCGCTAACGCAACCAGAGCTAACTGTGCTAACAGAGCTAATAGAGCTAGCGGCGTTAACAAGGGGGCGGGGGGATGGGGTTTTCATTATGCATTTGTCTGTGTGTGTGTGTTTATGTATCTGTCGTTGTGTGTGACTGCGTATGTGTGTGTCTTCGTCTGTTTCTGTGGCTTTCTCCTTGTCTGTCTCTGTTGATCACCTCAGCTGTCTGTGTCTGCTTCTCTCCTCTGCTTCATGTCTCTGTTAACATGAATTAATGAACTGAATCAATAAACATGAATGGAGCTAATGCTAACGGAGCTAACAGAGCTAACACTAACTGAGCTAACAGCTAAAGGTGCGAATATAGCTAACGGCGCTAGCGCTAACAGAGCTAACTGTGCTAAAAGAGCTAACAGAGCTAACGGCGTTAACAAGGGGGCGGGGGGATGGGGTTTTCATTATGCATTTGTCTGTGTGTGTGTGTTTATGTATCTGTCATTGTGTGTGACTGCGTATGTGTGTGTCTTCGTCTGTTTGTGTGTGTGTGTCTGCTTGAACTACACAAGCAGCCCAACCTGCTCCTACATGGAGATGTGTCTGGTATATGTGTGTCTGAATGTGTGTGTGTGTGTGTGTTTGTTTGTGTGCGTGTGTAACTTCTGCCCCACCTGCTGATAATTACCTCTCTACCTCTCCCACTTTTTACCTGTT